>NC_056736.1:299542014-299882570 GCF_019279795.1 Protopterus annectens | reverse complement strand
GTGCTCACCTCATGCCGGCTTAGACACGCCTCCAGACGCATCCTACCTGGGCTCGCTCGCGTACACTACGCACGTGTCTGTGATTCCGGTGCACTCTCATTAATATGTATATGGCGCTACTGCGCCGGATATTCCATGCACCGCCGGCGCAGGCCTTACGCCGGCCTTGCGCCGAGCTTCATGAATCCCGGGGGTTGACTTTGCAGCTGCCTGCCCCTACTGTAAATTTGATCTGGGACACTCCTCAGTCTAGTGTTCATTTTACCTAATACAGAGAGAACATTTGAGAAGGCCAACCCACTTAGGTTCTTAACCTTGAATTATCTTCTGCTCTTCCTTCCTCCCCTTGCACTTTACTAACAAAAAAAAAATCTCCTTGTGTTCTGAGTGCTGAGTGTGCTTCTCAGCTGATAAGCATATTTTTTGGCACTTCTTAACTGTTCATAGTTGAATAAAACAACAATTAAATTTAGCTCAGAATACATTTCAAATAAATTGCATTTATTTAAACTGTATTTGATTTAATACTGCTACACACTCAAGTGTGCTTGCTTGCATTGCACTTGAATTGTTTTTAGTGCTGTTATAGCTGCTTTCTGAAAAAAAATCTAAGCCTATTTCCTGCCTTTCCTCTAACTAGTCTAGTCCAGATACGGATGTTCTGTATGCAGGACTGTTGGTAAGCTTCTGAGCCTCCAAAGCCATTCTGTGTTGGAGGGAAGCCTTCCTGCTTATCAGTGGTAGTGGTAATTACTAGGTAGCCTATCTATTACAAGAGGGGTGGTTTTTGGCCCAGAAATTGTAGTTTATTGGCCATTTGGGCAGTTTTTCCATCTCTTTCTACTCTCTGGTTTAAAAGCCCATGATTTGCTTGTTTCCTGCCTTTCCTGTAACTAGTCTTATCCAGACATAGATTTGCTGTATCCAGGACTGTTGGTAAGCTTATGAGCCCCCCCCCCAAACCTTTCTGTGTTGGAGAGAAGCCTTCTAGCTTTTCAGTGGGAGTGGTAAGCACTAGGTAGCCTATCTACCACAGGAGGAGTGGTTTCTGGCCCAGAAATTGTAGCTTATTGGCCATTTTGGCAGTTTTTTCCATCTCTTTCAATGTTCTGGTTTAAAAGTCCACATCTGCACTTGTTTCCCACCTTTCCTGTAACTAATTTAGTCCAGATACAAATTTGCTGTATTCAAGACTGTTTGTAAGCTTCTGAGCAGTGCCAAAGTCTGCTCTTCAAATTTTTCCCTTAGATCTGCTAGTTCTCTCCTGTCCTGCACTTTTACTAGCTTATTAGTTTAGCAGTTTACCAGACTTCTTGTAGCAATTATTGTAGCACACAAAAGTGATACCAGCACTAAACATTCTACAAGAAAACAGCTCCAGTATTTATTAATGCACACCCCTCCAGGCATGTCTAAATGTCAGCTCCCTGTGTTTTCTCCTATTAACAAGGTGAACTTGGGCATCCTGAGGCACTGTAGCAACTGCCTCATGTGCACTGATAACCCTCTCCTCTTACCTCCCAACAGGCAGTCTTGTGAGAGATGCACTTATAGATCCAAATTGGAAGCCATGCACACTGAGCCAAGATGGGAATAGCTGGTCAAGAGGAGAAGGGCAACTCTTGCACCACACCACATGGAACACATAGCCTTCCAGAACTCACAGCAACACTGCCTTCACATAAAAACACATACCACACACCCACCTTAGACGAGGCTCTCAATAAAAATCTAGCCAAACAGCAGAGGCCTCCAAGTCAGAAATGCACCCAACCACCACAACACAACACTAGTTATAAGACACACAACTCTCCTAAACAGTGTGCCACTCAACCAAAGCCCCTAAGGCAAAACAGCATGCCCAACACACTAGGCATAGATGACTCGATAGTGAGGCACATTGATGTCCCATTCACTAGGTTGAATAAGGAGAAAGTAACAGTCAGCTTCCTGTCAGACACCAGGATCCACCACATAACACACGCACTCAGGTCCCTCAGCAACAGGTACAAATATGACCTGAGACGTACCTCCCTGGACTACATGAAAAGAGACATGGAGGAGCTCTTGGATTATGTACCCCAGGCAGGTATGACCCTAGCCCTGAGCAGCATCCTACCATCACCCAGAATGATACTGCAGTACAAGCAGAAAATGATTGATTTCAACAATTGGCTAAGTTTCTGGTGTCATTCTAAAGGGATCCAGTATCTGTCTGCCTGGGATGACATGACTGACAGACCTTGATACTTTGCCAGAGATGGCCTGCATCTGTCACCTCTGGGCTTCTGGATACTGGCTAAGGCTCTTGCCACCCCTATAGTGTCTTTTTTAGGCGGTGTTCCAAAGACCAAATTACCACCGTAACAGCTACAAACAAATGCAATCGGAGAGTTATGCTGCTCAACACTAGAAGTCTAAATCTCAAAATGCACTCACTCAAAGCACTCCTTAAAATGGAGAGCATCGACATTTGTGCTGTAACAGAGACACGGTTCAAGGCAGGCTATAACTCATTCCACACCTTTCAGTCCTAGAACTTGGACTGAAGCTGCAAAGGTGGTGGTGTTTCCATTTTCATAAAGGATGCACACACCTCCAGTCTGGTAGCCCAACATAACATATCTGAGACACTTCAGCTGCAGCTAACATTGAGTAAGACAGTGATTCAGGTTGTAGCCTGCTATAGGTCCTCAACCATGCCCCAAGACTCACACTCCATGTTCCTAAGCACCCTGGAGAATATTAGAGTCCAACCTAACACTCTCCTACTGGGCAACTTCAACTACCCCTCCATTAACTGGGAAAACTACTCATGTACTAATGCACTTGCCCAATGCTTTATGTAATTCATTAATTCCAATGCTCTGGATGAACTCGTTCTTACCCCCACTAGAGGTAGCAACATCCTTGACCTGGTCTTTACTAACATGGGCAACCACTGCTCTACATAAATAGTCAACTCTTCCCTGGGTAGATCCGACCACAAACTAATCACCTTGGAAATCCACCCCCCCCCCCCACAAAGGTAACCACCATGAAAAACTTCTCCAAAACTAACCTTGGGCTCCTAAAAATAGAGGTGGCTAACTTCACGGCACCCATGCAAATGGAGAATAGTTGCATGACTGCCGAATCACACACCAATGCAATGTACAAACACAAATGCATGAATCTCACCATACCCAATAGAACCAAGACGCTCACCTCAAAAAAAAAAAAGGAAGCCAATCCGGTAGTCCCAAGACTGGAAAAACTCCCTTATCAGCCTCATCAAAAGGTTGAGATCCCTCATCAAATCTGCTAAAGCTAGCTATGAAAACAGAATTGCAGCAGATAGTAAAGACAACCACAAGTCCTTCTATAGTTATGTAAAGAATCTCCACAGCAATACCCAGATTTGCTGGAGATGTTGCACAATGGCACCTCCTATATCAAGCCAACAGATATTGCCAATATACTGGCTGAAGGGTTCAGTGCTAACATTACCCTTCCCAAAGGACCAATCACAATACCAGTAGATTGCCAGACACCCAGTATTACTGCTGCACAGGTCAAAACAGCACTTTCCAAGGTCAAGAATACAGCTTCTATGGGACATGACAATATCCCTGGCTGTGTTCTACATGAACTACAGAGTGAACTGGCACCTCACCTGTGTGCCTTGTTCAGTCACAGCCTCAGCTCAGACTTTGTCCCTTCCCAATGGCAGACTGCTACAGTCATCCCTCTCCACAAAGGAGGAACAACTACAGACCCTCGGAACTATCGCCCAATTAGCCTGATGCGTCTGATATGCAAACCTATGGAATGCATCATCATTGACCTAATTAACAAGGTAATAGGGAATCTCCAGACTCTGGATCCTACACAATTTGGTTTTGTGAAGGGAAGATCATGCCTGCTTAACTTGGTCAACGTCTTTGAGTCAGTCACCAGAGCTGTGGATGAAGGCAAGGTGGTTCATGCAGCCTACCTTGATCTGGCCAAGGCCTTTGATACCATTCCCCACTCTGAAATCATAGAAAAACTCACTATGCTAGGCATTAACTCCTATGTCACTAGGTCGATTGCAAACTGCCTCACAGATATAACCCACAGTGTGAAAGTAGCTGACTCCAAGTCAGACTGATGACCAGTCACGAGTGGAGTCTCACAGGGTTTGGTCCTGGTTCCTCTCCTGTTTGGTATCTGCTTCTCTGAAGTCCAGGCCAACACGAAGGGACTCTGGCTGACAAAGTTTGCAGACAATTGCAAGTTGGGAGCTATTACTAACTTCCCAAGTGATGTTGATATCCTTCAGAAAGGCCTCAATGATGCCAAAAGACTGATGTCAGAGCCATGGCCTTAAGCTCAATGCCAAAAAATTTGTCGTCACCCCCCTTGGGAAAAACTCAGTTCCCTTGAATTACCACATTGATGGTAATCCACTGAACACAGAAGGCATTATAAGAGATCTGGGAACACAGGTTGACAGCAACCTCTCTTTTGACCACCACGTTGCCACTGTGGTCAGAAAGTCCTTCTATGTGGCACATCTCATTACTAAGGGTTTTGCATCCATGAAGAAAGAGGTCATTGTCTCCCTGTACTCTTCCTTCATTAGGCCAATCATCGAGTACAATGCCCCATTTTGGCATGTACCTCACTAGACACCTGCAACAACTGAAGAGGCTGCAAAAGTACCTCACAAAGAGGATCCTAGGCCTTAAACATGTGTCCTATATGGACAGACTCAAAAAAGTCCAACTATTCTTTGTTTCATATCACCTACTTAGAGGCGATCTCTGCTTGACTTACAAAGCCATGTCTGACCCAGCTCTGTTAGAAATGCTACATCTAAAGAAACGCCAATCCCTCCTCACCACACGCTCCAGAGACCTCAACCTCATTACCACAATCAACAGAACATGCTGGAGGGACAGGTTCATAATCCAGAGACTGCCCTTGCTATGGAATAGACTTCTCATACATGTCAGGCAGAGCACTTCACTGTCCCTCTTCAAGAGAAATCTTGTTGAGTCGATGGGAAATAGAAAATTCACCCAGGGTATCACTCCAGTGCCTCTACTTGACAGAGGCACTGGGAACTAAGGTTGGCTGGCATGATGCCATGGTAATCCTATGGGCTAGGCTGGTAAAGGCTCCAGAGCCATTAGCCTAGTACACACCTATGAACCTATGAACCTATGCTTCATGCTCACCAAATGATTTATAAAAACCAGCGTATACCAAGATTATATATTCCCTGTTCTGAAGGAGGGATGGGTCTCCTTGAAATTGATTACATGTGTAGATCTGCAATCGTGGTTCTCCACACATATCTGCTGACCTCACAAGATCCAAACGTAGTGAAAGTTTTGAAGCATGAGGAGAATAAATCTAAGATGACTTCTCTGCTTAATCTAGCAGAGGCATGTCAGCATCAAGCAGGAATGGAAATCAAACCAGAAGAAGATAAAAATCAGGCAGCAACTGAATGTGCCAAAAAGCAAAATAACAAATATAAGGTGAAGGATCAGAAGAGAAGGAAAGAAATGTGGAAAATACATAAATATAGTTGCAAGTATAGAAAACTTCTGGAAGAACCTCATGTTGATCATGAACAGATGCAGTAATGGTTAAGGAGAGGAGAATACAAACAAAAAGATGAAAGGTTAATATTGGCGGCACAAGATAGTGGGCTACGTACAAGCTGGTTTACAATATCCATTGAACATGTGGGAGAAACAGACAAATGTAGGTTTTGTAAAACAAAACAGAGAGACACAAAGTCATAACATATCAGGATCTGCAGGCAGAAATTAGAGCAATATGAAAGAAAGATACCCAGACAGTTCCAATAGTAGTAGGAGCAATGGGTCTTACAAAAAAAAATCTAGAATCGTACTTAGATATTTTACCAAAACATGTAACCCCATACGAACTGCAGAAGGAGTCATACCGGGCACACTGCAGGTGCTGAGAAGAGTACTTCTGCCTGACATCAAAGACTGAAATAATACTAATTTCATGAACTTTAATCATACTTTGACTTAGGAATGTGGTCCATTCCCATCATGGTATTAGAAACCCAAAATATTTGGAGAAACTAAAAAATATAATCCATGACTTAGCCATCATAAGAATGGAATTTGACTTACCTGTGGAGAAAGGCAGGATTGTTACTATGGTGATTTAGGCTCAATATATTGCTATTTGCAATATCCACCCACTTTATTATTTTACTCCTTTCTTCTCAATTCCTTTATTTCTTCTGTTGCTTAGGTGTGTGTTTTGACATTAAAAAAAAATTACACTTTATTACATTGCCTTTGATCTCCTCTGGTATTACAATTAAATAAATTATTTATAATTTATTTACACAGTCATTATATACTGCTGCTAATTTTGTGCTAAAGTGTGATTCCAATTTACAGATATTCTAGTGTGATAATGAAAATGTATTAATTGCTTCAGTTTTGTTTATACTGTTCACACTTTATAATAAGTGAATTTCATAGTTTTATACGGAAAGAAAATATTTTAAAGATCTAGTACTTCTTTTTATTTCTACTTTATTAATGTATTTATTTTATTTTACTTTTATTCACATTTTGTTGACCTGGTTGGTCAATGAATTTCAATGGCCTCTTTACAGGGGAGTTCTGAGGTTTATTTATACTGGCTAGTGGAAATTTGGCCTGGATATTTGAGAACTTACAACTATTTTTGATGTGCCATGGAAACTTTTACATACTCCTCAGCTACCACCAACTCAGGCAGATGAGGCCTCTGTTTAACATCTCATACAAAGGATTTTGTATTACTTTTTGCTATTGTATAAATAGCAAACAAGCTGGTTATAGAAACCTTAAAATGTTATTTATATCAATCTATTATTATTATTTGTTAAAGATTATATATCATTTAGGTATGTGCTACTTGAGAGCAATGAAAATATCTTTGGTCTCAGGTGATATATTGGTATTTACAGAGAATTTTAATAGAAAATGGCTATTATCTGAAACAAAAAAGTGATTTCACTTCTCTGAAGAACAAGATACATAAATGGAATGTATTTTTGTAATAGATATAAAAGAATTAAATAAAAAGTCATTATTCCTCATTTTCATCATTAAACTGTTAAATAATAGATATATAATCTCACAAATAATAGCAAACAGGTATGTAGTAAAGTTATAACTCCTAACTCTTCAGTAGAATTATCTCAATATGTTCTATATCCAACTCAGTTTGCAACCTCTTGTTATTATTTGGTACTGATTACAGAGAGACAGTAGTGCAAAGTACATTTTGAAACAATTAGTGATTACATGCCTATGCCTTACACGCCGCAGTGGTGCAGCGGTTAGCATTGTTGCCTCACAGCAAGAGATTTTCCTGTTCGATTCTTGGCTGGAGCACCTTCTGTGTGGAGTCTGCATGTCCTCCCTGTGGTCGAGTGACATTTAAAAGACATACAGGTAGGTGCGTGCATGAGTGGGTGTGCCTTCTTTGAAGGTTGGGTGCCGGGCTGGCAACTCGGCACCATAAAAATCCACCGCCAATCATTAGCGGACCGGAGTTCCGCTGTGGCGACCCCTAACCGGGAAAAGTCGAAAGACAAACAAGTGATTACATGCCTATTACAGTTTTGACTGATGCACTCAGTTACAATAATGTAAATCCTTTAGTCTGAAGTTAGGTAAGAAACTTTAAAAGGGCTTCAAATCAAGAGATTTGCAATTATTTAGCTAGTTTGAATTGAATGAATATTATCATGGTATGGATATAAATAAAAAAACAGAGTATTGTATGCTGATGTGTATTATGTGCTACAGACAAATTTGCCCTTTGTTCATATGGTTACGGCTAAACAAAATATTTAATTCTATGATTATGTCTGAGGAAAAGCTGATTATGTTTGACAGGTCTTTAAAAGAGAATATACATCAGAATTGGACTTTTGTTCCAAACAGAACATAGAAATTATAAAAAATAGACTCTGGACCTTTATAGTGAAAAAAAAGAATCTTAATAGAGAATTGATTTTGACCATAGAGTCATAACAAAGTTGAAATTTGACCAATTTACTAAAAAAATAGTAGCCTTTGGCTTAGAAATACAAATGTTCAGAAATTAATCTGTTATAACAAAAAATTACAAAGAGATTGTTGAAGGTGAAACAAGAATAACAGTATTAAATGCAGAGATATTGAAATGTGGTAGCTATATTTGCTGCTGCTTTATTCACGAGGAACAATATATTACAGTTATTGGAGTTAACAGATTTTTGCCATATCATGTTCACTGGAATTGTATAATCAAAGCAGTAGTTTACATGGTCAAGTGTCTCTCATGTTCATGCATGAATACAATAATTTACTAGTATATTTACAGGGTTAAAAGCAGAATACAGCTACTTTACTAGAATTAACATAATCTCAAGAACATGGAAATATGTTTTAGATAAGATTGGTCTGGAAATTCTTGAAGGGAATGCAATATAGCTTACATGGAGTCATTTTCCATGTAGGTATAGTGGCACGGAGCTTACACAGAAGTCAGCAGCCATGCGATCCAATAAACAGAGCAGAGGGGTATGCATGAGCGTGCAAACACAGAAGTGTCTGTGGCATGCACATCACCTCATAAGCAGGTGAATTGCATGCAAACGAGGGTGCTAAAGTGATCCAGTAAGCAGATAGGCAGTCCTGCAGACCCCATGTTAGTGTCCAAAGTGTACACAAAAAATGTCTGTGTATAAGAAAATAAAAATTGAACAGGGGCTGTAAAAGCACATTTAGAAGGTCAGCAATTGCATAGTAGGCACAAATATCTGCAAAACTATCCCTGTGTATCCAAAAAGTAATTTAAAATAATTTAAGTTTTTTAATACCCATATTACATTTGCACACTGCGCAGAAGTGCGCAAACATGCCGTTATGCAAAAAAAATATTACAATGTGTAAAAATGGAAAACAATAAATATGTAACAATAATGCATAATAGGGCCTTGCATGGAGTATGTGCAATGGTAGACATATGTGGTTGCTAAGGAGGAAGGCCCTGGAATAGTGTAGTATCCAGGTTGTGTGCACGGATCTGTATGCAAATGGGCTGGGGTTACTGAATAGTAAAAATGGGTTACCGCTTCTGCAGATAAAATCTGTGTAGCCCCAGAACCTAGTTGGTGCCACAGGAGAGCTAGATGACATCAAAAGGGGGTGTGTCACTATCTGTTTAAGCACATTGTAGTTCAGCAGCGTGGCAAACCTCACATCTAAGAAGGGGTTTGTCCAGTGCTGCTAAGCTTTGTTTAGCTTTGGGGCACATGTTAAGCTGGTTTGAGCATATTTTTGCACAACTAACTGCTGTGCTGAACATGCCCATCGATGGAGGTGTGTCCATTGAGTGCTGAGCATTGTTTATATCTGCGGAGCGGGTTTGCACACCATGCCACACTGCTTAGCAGGGAAGGCAGTAAAAAAAAAAGAATATTGCCTGGGAAAGCCAATCACATAAATTCCTGATGACCTTTGTTCGATGTAAACTGGACTATTCAAACCCCTCAATGATGTACTTGGCAGGTGGAATGCATCATAGTTGCTAGTCACAGAGACTGCATCTGCAGCAGAGCACTATAAAGTATGCATGCACACTACAATCTGATTTTCCCCCATACTCTGCACCATTGGAGTACAGACTTGGGAATTTTAATTGAGAGAATGCTAGGGGCTGCTGCAGCTCTGCTACATTTGTATGTGCTAGATGCTAAGGTCAGTGCTGATGCTGCTGCTGACAATAGGCTTAGACTGAGAAAGAGAAGAGTGTTTAGGCCCAAAGTAACTTTTCAGGAGCTATATGAGCTGGAGATTGTAGAGTGCTACAGGGTGGACAGAGACATAGTACAAGAACTCATCAAGCTCTGCCGCCCTCAACTGAGACAGATCCAATAGAGAGGAATCCATCCCAGTGGAAGCAAAGGTATGTGTAGCCCTTAGAATACTAGCTACAGGTACATTTCAGTGACATGATGGGGGTGTCACAGGCATCAGTATCCAGGATACTCCACCAGTTCCTGACGGCCATGCAAACACATGCCAGTGAGCACAATTATTTAACCAGCACTCCCGAGGAGATGGCCAGCAGTATGAGTCTCTTCTACTGTGTAGCAAACTACCCTGAGTTGCTGGGTGCCATAGACTGCACTCATGTATACATCAAAGCACTACCCGGTGAGGAGGGTAGAGTCTACTTCAACGGCAAGGAGTATCACTCCATCAAATTCCAGTTTGTATGCAATGCCCAGGGCATTATCATGGATGTGTGTGCTTGCAGCCCTGGAAGTTATCATGACTCCCATATCTGGCATGCATCACAACTGTACCAGATGTTTGCCAGGGGGGACATTCCATATGGCCATCTAGTGGGGGATGCTGGCTATGCACTGGAACCATGGATGATGACAGCTATCAGAAATGCACACACACCTACTGAGGAATGTCATAATGAGGCACACCCACAAACTTGGAACGTCATAGAGCATGAGTTTGGGATGCTCAAGTCATGGTTCTGGTGCCTCAGTATATCTGGTGGAGCCCTGCGGTACTCTCCAGCCACATGTGCACAAATGATTACAGTATGTGCTATGCTACACAATATAATCCTGTGTAAACAGCTGTGGCAGTATTATCACAAGGAAGAGACACACAGCCCCCCACAACTGTCTTGGTCCTCACAGCCACACCCACATGGGGATGTGGAGGAGGAACCCCCTGAGGCTTTCCCTGTAAACAGACATAGGCATGCCCAGTATGCCCTGGCCTTGGCAAAGAGGTAATGCATAGCACATGCACTGACAACCTACGGTCCTAGGGACTGACAATTTACTCCGTCTCATATACATAGTAAAAAGGATGCCAGCCACACCATACAAACCTGTACCTTACCGTGTAATGGCTGTACAGTGCATGCATTCAGTACCCTGAAACACAGGTATCTCAACTGCTGCATTCCCAAGGTAAGTCACTCTCCATTACAACAAATGTACAGGGTACTAGACTATGGTAGCATATGTATGGACTAGAGGGCTACTTGCAGAGAACTTACAGCGATGTGGGGCAACAGGTACTCTGTCCACTGGTGAGTGCCCCCATAATATGCATTAGGCCACATGGCTGAAAAACCCACCTCAGTATGCAAGGAAAATGCCAAACAGTGGGGTCATAGGACATTCACACAGCTGTCAATACCAGAGTCCCCTACCCCCCAACACATCAATGTTCCCATACAACTGCAGTAACAGTATGTTTGCAAGGATATATCAGCAGACCACACAATCCTATGACTGTCACAAAGAACATGGCTACATGTTCTATTTTCCACAATACCTAGGGGGTCAAAGTGTATGTCTGTCTGCTGTTGATAGTGTGAGGAATTAAACCTCACTTTCTGGTGGCTGCTATGGCTCACTGGGCTAAGTAAATTAACATGGTTAATGGCATTGAGGGTTCAAAGCTGGCTGCACCTACCTTTTGCATGTGAGGTACTCATATGGTAGCACTCCCACAGACTGTCAATATGCCACAGTCTGTTACTGCAAGAAAGTTGGTCAAAGCCAGAGACAATGGAGGGACAGAGGGCCAAACATTCAGACATTGTACATGCTCTGAGTAACCTAAAAGGTGGCTAGAATAACAGGTTGTAACAGGTCAGAGTAGCAGCAGAATGTAAAGGCCATCACTTAACTGTGTCATTATGTACAACAATTCAGTGTGCTCCATTTAGTAGTATATTACTGGAAAAATACAACTGTATGAGGAACAGAGCAGACATATAGGGCAGAATACTGAACATCCTGCAAAAACATGTACAGTGGGAGGTGTGAAGACTGTCACCCTGTGTGTGGTGTTACATCATGTACCCCAGTCACATCATACCTACAACTACATAGAGCAGGACATATGGACAAAAGCATGAACAGTAGTGGGACAAAGGCCCAAATATAAGGAGAAGCAAGCAAGACAAATGTAGAAAGTTCAGAGAATAACAGCTCGTGCATTAACACATGATTTTCCTGAAATATATGTAGGCAGTAACTGTAATGTCTGTCATCATTTCCTAACATCTCTCTATAATGATTTGCCACTAATGTACCAGCAAATCACAATGCAATGCAAACAGTACCATGCATATGATGCAAAACTCTATACAGCCTATTGCAAGCTCTACAGCGATAGTTATGAGTCATATATAATGGTCAGCATACAGCCAGGGAATCCCCTGGAGAAAATATTAGGGAGGTGCTGGACTGTTGAAACAGGTGCAGCAGCCAATTGGCTGCAACACACAAAATCCTGGACTGGAGTCACCTTATAAGTACTGACAGTCACAATGTGCATGCTCCTACACTTAGCTAACTTGAGCCCATATCTGATGCCTCATCTGCCTAAAGAACCAAAGATGTGAAAATATCTCTGTGCATAAAGACAGCTATGTACACATATCTGTTTCTCCCTATCCCCCTCACACATGATTACCCTATCTTTCAATATGTTGCATATATTTACATATATATAGCTACACAAATGTGTAGAGTGAGTTAGACCCTCCACATTTATCTATATAACACAGTTAAATAATGCATACACACACACACCTACAGGTAAGTTGACATTCCTGTTATATATCTATATAAATAAATAAACAAACATACACGTGTGTATGTGTGTATATATATATATATATATATATATATATATATATATATATATATATATATATATAAACATACACATGTGTGTATGTGTGTGTATATATATATATATATATATATATATATATATATATATGTGTGTGTGTGTGTGTGTGTGTGTGTGTATGTGGGGATGTACATGTGTCCACACTTACATGCAGAACACTGGGGTTATCTGCACCAATTTCCACAACAGTTGTCTGATGATAGCAGACCAAGGTCACATAATGACACAATCAACCCAGCCATAAAACCCTGTGCCTGTGGAATGTCACCCTGTAGACAGAACAGTTAGCAGGCTGCAAGACAGGACTTGGACAGGCCATATTGTCACTTTCCAATTGTCCACCTAGCAAACTGCACCTAGCAAACTGCACACATGGTGATACTGATAACTGTACACACATAGCAGGGGTATTAACAAGTACCCCAGTGCTAGAGCAATAGATACAATAACAGCATAAAGCAGGTTTACTCTGCAGGCCACACATGCTGTGTAATACTAGGCTACTTTGCATAGTCCACATGTACAACAGATGTAACCGGTGGCATGTGCAATAACTACTGGACCTGTAGTGTGTAATAGTAGGTAGGCAGGGGTTCTAATCTGACATCAGCAGTGTGTGTGTGTGTGTGTGTGTGTGTGTGTGTGTTTGTAGATATTTCCCTTACAGCAATACAGACATGCCCATCTGGCCAATGTATGTGTAATGGTTAATCAGTTTATGTGCCTGTGACTAGCATCCTCTTCAACAATGACCTCCCTGTCAACTCCTGCTGATGTCATCCATCTTAATAGCACTGGCTGACAATCTCAAAACAGATAAGCTCCATAGCGTATGCGATATGTACCTAGTACTATAGTGTATATTAATAGTTAGGTAAGGGTTCTAATCTCAATAAGGCAAGTATATGTGTGTGTGAATATATCCCCTTGCAGAGTGTACACATGCCTGTATTGCCTATCTCTGTGTAATGGTTATACATTTTCAGGCCCTGTGACTACCTGCCAGCCTCCCCATTGGCCTTCTTTACAAGACCTTCTGATGTCCTCCACCTTAACAGCACTGGCTAACAACCTCAAAACAGATAAGATCTGTGGCACATGCGATATGTACTTAGTGCTGTAATATATACCTTATAGGTAGGTAGGAGTTCTAATCTTAAGAAAGACAACTGTGTGAGTGTATGAACATAGTCTCATGCAGCAGTCCACATATGGTGATTATGATGCATTTTACTCCCCTGTGACTAGCTGCTGGCCCTAAATAGCCCACATCTACCTAGGCATAAATGCTATCTGCCACCACCTACATTTGTATGTACAGAAACCCAGGTGAAATGTATCAAGGGTAGCAGGCCTTATCAAATAGTATGCATGCATGATTGCACTGACTGTCCCCATTGTCCCTGACACACTGTTCTACATATATGCACCTAGGTAACCACGCACATATACAGCCATAACTTTCTGATATCATAGGTCTGCTGTGCTGTCATGCCATTCTGTGCTGCTGTATTGCCACTGAGCCTCCATAGCTTAGCCACTCAGAACCCTTGAACAGAAACATACACAGTTCTGTGAGACACCTGTCATTCTGCAACACTACAACCAATCTAACATCATGCAAAAAAGGTACACAAACTGTGATGTGTACTCATGACACACGACAGTATACAGCACCTATCATGGCATAATAATACAGCACTACAAAACTACATGTTATGTAATATAGCTAGCCTGTGCATCAGACACATATTTGCATGTCCCTGCATCAATGGCATGGATGGCAGGGATGTGGCACAGGTTTCATCATGTGCACAGGGTGTGGTGTGGGAGTGCCAGAGGCCTAGGCTGTGCCAAACAGTTGACAGCATGTGTGTGATTCAGGAAGAGTTACTGGTTAGCTGGGCCATGAAGAGGTGCCGTGTGTGTCTGTTGGTGACCTGCATGTGACAGTGATGCTTGAGTGTGTGCTTGTATACAGTCATGTCCAGTGCTAGCACACATGTGTATGTTGGACAGCTATGGACCATACATGGCAGAATGGACAGTTCATCATCTCTGGCCATGAACACGGGAACTGGCTCTGCCAGGAGTGGCACTGGCACCACCATGCCTAGGGTCAGACATGTTGATAGTAGCTGATGGTGACTGGTGTCTGCTGGGCCCCTGGCTCCCACGGGACCACCCAGGAACACATGCCCATGGCCTGCCTTGTCATGGTGTGGACAGCACTCTCCCTTCTGTAGAGCTGGAAGTACTTCCACTATGGGTGTGTGACTGTGCATGGTCATGTGGACTCTCAGCAGATGGTATTGCTGACCTACATCCATGTGTCTGATGCCCTACACCAACAAGATGTTCCAGCAGTGCACAGACAAACTGTGGTCAAAGATTGGCAATGTCTCACACCATCTTCTGTCCACTACATAAGTGAAGCAATCCATGGCATTACCAATGTGGTGGATGGAGTCACAGATGTCAGACTGTGCTGCATCCATGATCCTGAGCATCCATGTGGTGTTGCATTCTGAATGTGCCTGTTCCTCCATGATAGACCAAAACATGCAGTGAGTGACCTGTGATGTGACACCTGTGACAGGTGGTGAAAGGTTAGCAGTCCTCCTTCAAGCACCCCTGTCAATCTGCCTGTGTGGGACCTCATTAGCTCTCTGGCTATGGCCAGTGTCTACACTCATTGATGCCATAGTTGTCACACTCTCCTGTTCAATGTCAAAACACTCTGACTGTCAGATATCTGTGGCCTCAGGGGACTGGCTATGTGTGGGCATACTGACTGTGTGCAGAGACAATGGGGGAGGAAGTGGGATGTCAACCCATGGGAAAAATTCAGCCCCCAACAACCCTATCTGTGCCTAACTATGGCCACCATCATCATCAGAGTCCAGTGAGACTCTAGCATCAGGTTGTGAGGGGGACAGACTCCAACCCCATGTTCACCTGTGAGGAGGAAGACAAAATGAATACATTACTACCTGCACTATTATGTATGGTAATCTACACACACACACACACACATACTGGTGAGGAGCCACAACTGCATGACACATACCACATCTTATTTCTGATCCCATGCACAACACACAGAGTACAACATACACAGACAAGACAGGCCATTTATAACATGCACTGCACCTACCTCTGGTTAATGTTGCCAGTACTATACACCTGTGAGATAAGCACTATGTCAGTGTATCTGATAGACCTACACCTAAAATGCAGTGCACACATTATGAGCATAGTATGCCAGTTGTACTATCAATGCCTCAGGTATTTCCCATCTCCATGTTGTGTGTAAACAGGCATCCATGAGTGACTGCCACCTGTATAGCAGGCTGCATAGTCCTTCTCAAAAATAAGTGCAAATGTGTTACTGCTGCTGCAAATACACAACCATGATTACCCATTCAATGCACTTCAGTTACTACATCTGAAATCGAACATACAAGTATTGTACTCTATCTAAACATAACAGTTGTGTCTAGGGAAAAATGGCAGCCCTTAACATTCCTAGGGTATGTATGATCTGTAAAACTACAGTATCACACTTACCAGGTACAGGATCTTGAACTCTGGCCACACCTGACCTGACATCCATGTATTGGTATGCAGAGGTTGCCACATTGACTGATACAATATTGCAGTGATGAAAACAGGAAGCTTACCTGGATGCTCCTCTTATGTAGATGCTGTAGCATCCACCTCCAGGATGTATGGGGTGATGTATGGCTGGGACCTGGTTGTTGATCCCAGGTTTGCTAGGAATTTCTCTGTAGCTGAGAGTGGTTGTTCTGCTGCAGGCTCTCCACCAGTGGCAGTATGGTCCCTGGCCACAGCAGCAGCCCTTTTCCATGCAGTATTGACCATATCTGTTTCCTGGTGTCGGACTTGCTCATAGGTTCTGTCCTATAGCCCTATTTGGTTGACTGCTATGATGAGGTCAGCCCACAATGCTGCAGTTTGTTCATGATGCTGGCAACTCCTGGACAGCAGTATGTTATGATGCAGTCTGAAGCCATCCAGGATAACGTTATTTTCAGCATCTGAAAATGGTGGGTGTCTCCTTTAATACATCCTTCCTGAAAGACAACAAGAGAAGAACACATCACAGGACCAGATATGTGGACATCAACTATGTGCAGACCCTGCCCAACCTAAATGGCCTGCACTATCCACTGCTACTTCCCACATCATAGCCCACAGTCTATCAACCCACTATGTATGTGGCTACCACCAACATAGTACCAATACCAGTTATGTCCCTATGTGCCATGACAGATTGTGCTGCATGTTTCCACACCCATCAATGCCATATAATGTGGTGTATCCCCTATGGGCAAAGTCCCACTACTGTGTCATACAGCCACTGTCAGACAAATGCATGTGTGTTATTACAAGTATATAGGGACAGTCCAGCAATACCAGTGTGCCCAATGACAGACAGCAATGCAAACTGGTTGTAGTATATCTTCCCTGTAGGTGTCATACCTGTCCAGTACACAGATGATTGTATAATGTGTACATGTACCTGCTATTTGTGGTCCTTCTGGCACAAACATGTGGATGTCTAGCAAATGGTTGGCCAATAATTGATGGCTGTTGTCAGAATATAGAGAATCTGCCTGTCATATGCCAGAACCATCAGAAAACACTTCTGCTACAGTAATATCTGTTAGCCTATTCATGCTCTTACTTTGAATGACCAACATGTACACTCTGTCACTGAGTTTGGGCCTGTGACCCCCAATAAAAATGGCTATGACCTGAATTCCTGCTGTAAGAGGTTGCCAGATATGTTAGCCATAGCTCTCAAGTGATGAGATATGAATGTCGACAAATCAGTGACCTAGCCAGAGTAAATCAGGGACAGTCAGGGACACCTTTACAATGTCTGAACTATTCCTGTGTGATATTCAGAGACTGAGAGAAGCTGAATGACAGCACATCCTGTGATATTACTGTTGTGTCCACCCTTACTTACTGTCCATATGTCTAACTCATAATCCACTAGCTTTTGTACAGGACCCAACCATTGTAGGAGGGATGGAGAGGGCCACAGCTGGGAATTCAGTGACAGCAGGCACAGTTGAGAGGCATACCTGTAGCTGTTGGACAGTAGAGTATCACCAACACGTCATTCCCATAGATGTGATACAGGCCTACTGTTGTAATCCCTATTCCCCATACCTCCATCCTCCCATTATATGGGGACTTGTATTACATACCTGGTAGAGTAATGTATGTTTTTGTGAACAAATCTTTAAGAAAAAAGCTTGCTAAATTGTTTTCTGTCTTGGTAAAGCAACTTAAAGACCTGTTTCTAATAGGCAGTTGATTGCCTTTTGTAGGTAATGCTCATTAACAGATAATTGCCTGTGCACCAATCCGTGGCTCAGACTTGATAATTGCATCCAAAACAGCTGGGTTGCACTTTCATTGACCAATGACATGGCACATAGTGCAATATTTAAGGATTTCATGTAGACCTTGGCCCCTTTCTTACTCTTTGAGATGGACATTAGTGAGGTGTGGAGACTACAGCATCACAGCAGGTAGGTACAACTATTTTCCACTGTTGAGATTTATGAGGTATGTCCACAGTTTTGCATGCTATGTTCATCCATTGTCAAATGACATTCTGATTATCTGGCAGTTCAATGTTAAACATTGTGGGTTGAGGTCAGTAAGGAGGAAGGGACATGTGAGTGTCAGATGTCATACACATCAGAGTATGTATGCTGCTGCAGTAGGTGCTATTCTTTCAGCTCACTATGTTTGTAGGAGCAAACTGTGAAACATGTCCCTGTCATTGGACATTTGCACCCCCCTTTATGTATGGGTTTTGCCTAGATCCCTTTTCTAGGAGGTTATGAGGTATGATAGGTCTGTAGCAGGTAGCTTAACATACAGCTGCATATGTTGCAGGATGCAGCTGCTGCTGCATCCTAGGACACATAGGGGGGAGTGTGAACACCTTGTAGGACATGAAACTGTATGTGTAACTGAGACAGCAGTGCCAGCTCTGTTATTACAGCAGATCCAGGTTGGGGGTACCCTTTACAGTCCACTCAAGGCATGTGCTTAAGGTACATCTGTTATGTAACAGTACCAGTCACAGAGTAGTAGGCAACATATAGTTAGGCTATATGAATATGTGCAGTGTGTCCCTACCTACAGGCATTTGACTTGCAAACATGGGTAGGAGTAAATTCAGAAGCAGCAACCTGTGTGGGTTAAAATTGCATGGCTCAGTAATTATTTGCTGTATTCCCAAAAATGTAATTGAAGTGCAGCACACTGGATTTGAACCCAGAAATGTGGGTGGCAAAATGTACTGCATGCAAAGCATTTAACAGTCTGAGTTACTGAGTCAGTGCTGCAGCAAGTGCATTTGCAAGATATATCTGCATGCATGCAGTCTGTGACACGTTTTCTGCATCCATCAGTATATGCATGGCTTTCAAAGGCAGTTGTGCAGCAGGGTCCCAGTTGCAGACATATGTACTTTGCCAATGGAGCCTTAGCAAGTGTGTTTAAAGATGTTGCTGATAAAAGGGGACAGTTACCTGCTATCATACCTCTCAACCTGTTAGAGCAACAACTGTGGACATGCAAGTGGGACACAGGCCCAAAACTAAGGAAAATCTTGACATATTTCTCTTACAAATGTAGAATGTTGATAGAATAACAGGCTTTATAGTAGCATGTGTTTTCTGAAGGGTATAATTTGTGACACTCAAAGGTCTGTCATGATTTTCTAAACTTAATCTTTAATGATTTGCCACTACTTTATCAGACACATATGTTTTGTGAAAGCTGGGCCAAAACTAGGTGGCATTCTACAGCAGTCTGTAGAGTTGATAGCTATACCTACTATCCAAGAACTCACATACATCCATTATTATTTATTTGACTGTATACTGGTACACTCCCTCCCAAGTACACTGTCATTTTTCCCATTATATGTACTTACAGTATTTCAGTGGCAATCAGTATATGTTACTGAAAACACCTGTTTTGATTCAAAGCTGAGTGGTCTAATGCACCGTGCTGTAGTTGACAGGGGCCCAGGTTTGAGATGTGGCAGGCATGATTATTTTGCAGTTATGCCTAACACTGTGAGAAACACATAAGATGATTAAGGCTCTTTTATGCAGTTTTACTTGGGTTTGTGTGGTTTTGTGTGGTGCACCATTTAGCTCTGTTCAAACCTGCGTTAAAAATTAAAAAAAAAAGAAAAAGGGGGTGATAGGAAAGTGATGAAATGGGCAAGCAGGGGAAAAACCATCCTGAAAGGGAGGTAAGGATGTGCAGGACATGTATATGAAAGGACCATAGCTATCCATTTCTTGTACAGCAACAGCTGTGCATGTTTACAGAATTCTGTGCATGAATTTGGACCTTCAAACCTCAGAGAGAAGTGTGAGGACAACAGAAATGTGTTGGCAAGCCAATTGGACCTAATTAGTTGTGTCCAGTGGACATGTGTACAAAATGGAGAGCGATGTATATGGCGATATTTTTTTTTTGTGGGATAGGTGCCCATTTTTTTAAGGTGAAAGTAGAATGTTGGGGAAGAGATGTATGTTTTTGTAGGGAGGTAAGTTGGGGAGGAGAGATGGCATTTGCAGACAAACAAGACAGACAAGACAGCATACAGGTGCAGTATGTGACACATGAGGGAGATAAACACCTTGGATGGAGGGAATATTGCAGAATCAGAGATGCATGTGCCTCCAGGCAGCAGCAGCATGACTGAGATTCCCACCCATGGGCAGTCAACACTGCCCTTTCACTGCTCCAAAGATGGCTGTGCTGGAGGCTGGGTGCCAGGGCCCACAGGGCCCACCAGGTTATCTAGTCTGCCCTCAGTCTGGCGCAGGCAATGTTTATAGCTCCTATGAACAATCCTGCACACCATGGCCAGTAGCTGATCCTGGGTAAATACCCCCCTCTGCCCCTGCTCCCAGGGGCAATCAAGCGCTATCCCTGAAGTGGGTCCACCCAAAGGTGGTGCAGGACCAGTGGATTGGGCACCACCAGTTTGGAATCCAGATGAGCTGGTACCCAGTGCCACAGCTGGCTGAGGTAGGGTAGGCAGCTCACCAGGAACTGGCCTAGCCATATGTGCTGTGGGTATGGAGGTAAAGCAATAAACATAGGTGAGTTATGAACAAAATCTAACACAAGCCCTCGCTCGTACGACTGCTCGGCCAACCAACCTTAGAACAAACACCAAAAAGGCCAGCAAGGTAGTTTCACCGTTTATTGTGAGGCAAAAAAGACGGACATAATTGTCCTACGTCAAATAATACTCATACTAGTTTCGGCACCAGCCTTCATCAGTGAGTAAAAAACAGTTCAAGATCCAAAAACAACGTCAGTATAAATACTGTTGTGCACCAATAGGAAAACAGACATTGTCATCAGGCTACTGGAATACATTCAAAATCACACAGCAAAATGTGTATAAACACAAATAAATATGAAGAAAAATGTATAGTGCTAAACCAACTGGTTATATCTAATGTCAGATATCATAGATAAGGCATAAATAATGTTTTGCCTATATGATAGAAAATATTAGTTGATAATAATATTATCATAGATATTATTGGTGATGGCATAAATACATTATATATGGCTGCATGATGGAAAGTAACTATCATAATAACGTAATAAGTGATTTACAAATGGTCATTGAGACCCGTAGGAAATAGGGCTCCAAGATGTGTTATCCAATATCTTTCTTTGTGGCTTAAGATGCCTTGCCATCCAGTTTGATTTTGCCTGTTCCCGGTAATTTTATCAATAATAGTAAACATAAACTGAGCACTAGGATGTTTCACCGTATGTAAATATAATGCATTAGATATTTTGTGATTACGAATGTCACTACGATGTTCCCCAATTCTGATACGTAATGAACGTGATGTTTTGCCAACGTAAAATGACTTACATTGGCAAGCAGCCAGATAAATAACCCAGCTAGTGGAACAATTGCCAAAAACCCTAATGTCATATACTTTGCTTGTATTAGAGCTTGCAAATTGTTTAAGCTGATTGACTTGAGCACAAGATATACAATGTCCACATCTGAATGTTCCCAATAGCTCATCCCCCATAATCGTAAGTTGTTTATATTTAGCTGCACCACTTTCTTTGTGCTTATAATGGGAAAACAAAGTGCCCAACGTTTTGCCACGTCTGAATGAAAATGAGCATTGATTATCCAGAATACCCTTCAGATAGTCATTCGCTAATAGAATGTTCCAATTATTATTAACAGCTTGCCTAACTATTTGATGGTTTTTGCCTAAAGTGGTAATAAGTCTGATAATTGGACTATTAACATTTTTACTCTTGTCCCTGTATTCCAACAAAGTATTTCTTTCCTGCTTGTCTGACAAAATACTAGCAGATTCAATGTCAGAAATGCAATAACCCCTATCCAAAAATCTAGATTTTAAATCTGCTTTGGCAGCTGTATAATCCTCTTGACAAGAATTAATTCTCCGAATTCTCAGGTATTGAGATTTAGGGATGTTCCGGATGGTGTGGCGTGGATGCATACTCTTGGCATGTAACAGGGTGTTAAACTGGGGGTATTTCCGATGGATTTTGGTATTTAGTGTATGGTCACTGTTACGATACACAGTGACATCCAAAAACGTTATCATCTCCCTGTGGAATGTAACAGAAAATTCAATCCCCCAAATATTATTATTAAGATGTTCCAAGAATTCCAAAAGATAGTCAGCATCCGCACGCCACACCATCCAACAATCATCTAAATATCTCCTCCATATGTCTATTTCTACAAGATATATATTGTGAAGGGGATTGTAAATCAGGCATTCCTCAAGGTAGACCATAAAAAGATCTGCATAAATGGGGGCAAAAGAAGCCCCCATGGCCGTACCTTGTAGTTGCCAATAACAATCACCCTGGAAATAGAACACATTTTTTGTCAAGACATGTTCCGTTAAGCAGATAAGCAAGGTGTTAAAACCCGGAGAATACAGTTCTGCTTTCACCAACCAATATTCTACAGCCTGAAGCCCAGCCCAATGTGGGATACTGGTATACAGAGATTTTACATCCAAAGTACACATTATCCAATTAGGCTCCAGCTGACTGTCCTGAATAATTTGCAAAAATTGTGTGGTATCCTGGATTCTTGCTCGAACTTGTGGCAACAAGGGTTTTAGATATTGGGTTAGAAATGCGGACAATGGTTCAGTAATAGAACCATGGCCAGAAACAATAGGCCTGCCTGGTGGATTTGTGATTGATATGTGTATTTTCGGAAGTAAATACAAAATCTGTCTAGCCGGATCTTTAACCTGTAAGTGTTGAACAATTTTAGCCGTGATGATACCCTCCTCCAATGCAGATTGTAAAAATAGATCAATCTCTTTCTTAAATTGCATGGTGGGATCAATCCCCATCTTCATATAGCAATGTCTGTCAGATAGTTGTCGCAGACCCTCGTTCACATAGTAGTCCATATTCAAAATCACTACTGCACCCCCCTTATCAGCTTGAAGAATTGCTATATTCTTATTGCTTCTAAGTTCCGATCAAGTTATGAACAAAACCATTGTTAGTAATAACAGCTTGTGGGTACAGTGTAAATAACCCCATTACAGTTAAATGCATATTATGTGCAACACAAAAATAAATAACAGAACAGTCAATATATTAAAAGCATGTCAGCAACAGTTATGGCATAAGGCCAACAGAATAGGTAATTCAACAAAATATGCTAATATGCAATCATAGTAATGCATAACATTAATAAAACACATGCCCAAAATAAAGTTTATGGAAAAACATATGTTAATAGTAAACCATAAGCAATTATATATATATATATATATATAACAATAATAAATTTATGAAGATAAGGTGTGGGAAGAGAGAGAAATACAGTCCATTAATTCCATCATGGGCTCTATAGTTGACAACAGTACTGCTATCTACTCCACAGGTCTCTCTTTCTTTATGTGTAAATGTGTCCTTGATCTGTTGTAGCACATACATACCTCTCAAGCTATTCACATGGAACACAACAGGCCAAGCAGTAGCACCTGCAGGTAAACAATTGCAAAGAACATGTGCACATCAATTGGACCAATTTGACTACCAAGGAGTACTGTGGGGTAATGTACTGTTCATTTGATAATGACATATAATCATGTCAATGATACATCTGGAACAGAAGAATTATGCAACAGTAATCACATTCTGTGACAGCATGAAATTTGAGAGGCATGCATTTGTACAGTACAGAGAGTACACAACTATTATGCCATGCTTGGCAGGTATGGGGATCATACCTAATAGCAGTGACTGCAGGGGACATGTGAATTGCATGTAGTAATTGAGTGCATCAACCTTTGCAAGACACTCCAGGAATACATCAATACCTTGATTACACATTTTATTTCTTTTATTTTATTATATTTTGTCATTATTGCACCTGTTTCCATTATTGTTTGTATAAATACCACATTCCTGATACTGATTTGAACTGTCTGTGATATCTTAACAAACAATTATTTACACATACTGTGAGCTATCTCACCATTTACCTGTGTCCCTGTGGAGAGAATGATATCTGTGATTACACATTTTATTTCTTTTATTTTATAATATTTTCTTATCATTGGACCTGTTTCCCTTATTGTTTGTATACATAGCACATTAGTGACACTGATTTTTAACTGTCTGTGACATCTTAACAAACAATTATTTGCACATACTATGAGCTAGCTCACCCATTTACCTGTGTCCCTGTGGAAAGACTATCTGTCAACATAACATATCTGATTCAGTAATAGTTAGTAGTACATGACACTGGATTTGAACCCTGGTGTGTGTGTAGCAAAATGTACTTTATACACAGCATTAACAAACAGAGCTCCTGAGTCACTGCCAATATCTGATGCACTGATTTATTCCTAGAGCTCACCTGGAAATAAAATATGACCTGGTACTACTACTACAGTGTTATAATACACTGCAGTGACAGTTGAACACACCTGTATGAAATGCAATCATGGCAGAGATACTAGGTAACCTATACATTACTAAATAAAATGCAGGTGTACAGAATATATTGTTACTGGGTTGAAATATCAGCTCTCATTTCAGAAGTATTGAACAGCAGCTTATTACAGATACCTTCATGCATTTAGTGGTATACTTTTGAGTTTTTTATTGAACAGCAGTTAATGCAATGCCAGGTGTTGCAATACAACTATAATTCCACAGTTATTGCAATAGAAATTTTATTTCATTTAATTTATCAAAGTTAATGCTTTAGTCTTTCATGCTTATTTCACATTTAATTTATCAAGGTTAATGCCTTACTCTTTCCTGCTTATTGCAGTACATTTGGCAGTAGTCACTTATTTCAGTACAGGTCTGCAACCACATTCATTGCAATACAATCAAAACTGTATATACCTGATGGCAGTTAATTCTTGCTTATATGATTATAGATTGGAAGATGCATCTGTACTCACCACACTCATGGTGCAACCTGGCCAGGCACCCTACATGTGCCTGAAGATTGCGAGCTTGCACCTCTGCAGCTGTTGAGAAAGAAGCACACCATTATGCGTACCAGTTTAGCAAACATTCAAGGTTAACTATTGGTGAAATGTAGATAAACATACTTACACACTTGTGGAACATTGGGCACCTGGAAGTCTTAGATCCAGGCATCCAAGAGAGGCCCTTTTCGCCTTTTCAGGTCATCATGGTGGTGACGGCACTGGTCAACTTTGCGGGGGATACCAGTTGCACTGGTGAGGTGCCTTGCCAGGTAGTCCCAGGCCTCCATTTTGCACTCTCAGCCACAGTACCCATCCTGCATTGGTCAGTCTTCATGGTTTTTCACTAGGAGTCCAACCATGACCCTGGACTCCTAAATGCCCCACCTCTGCACCCAAAAGCATGTACCCTCTCCAATAATTGTCATAGTATCCTCACAGGTTGAACTCCAACAGCTTCTGCAATATTTCCACTGATTGTACTTAATAGACCCTGTTTTCTCACCCTTACATGCCAATGGGCAATTTTTAAAAATGCAGTGTGTCACTTGGCACAGTATAAACCAGAGCAGCGGAGCACTGCTTAAACTGGCAAATGCTTAATAATGCTTCATACTGCTTAGCAGTGCACACACCAGCTTAGCAGAGCTGCACAGAGCCAAGTAGTGCCAAGCAGTGCTAAAACAAATCTTGTTTAACCAGTTCTTGGCATGCCTTGGCAGGGCTTAGAAGAACTTAGCTGAGCACAGCACATCAAGTTTTAAAAATAATTGTCATAATTTGTATTTGAAAAGTAAATTCTTAATACACCTTCTATGTATTCAAACCCTGTACCTATTGCACATAAGGCTGTCACTTTAACCATTTGGCTATGTGGCTGTTTGGAATGCTGCTATACTTTTAGATATACCTCTCAGCTATGTTTAACCACAGCTGAGCACCATGCTGCATTGCACAAACCCACTCGGCTATGCTTAAACTTGACCTCTGCATTAATAATTAAATGCATCTGGTTTCTATTTTTAGACATCTTGCATGTGTCAATTGCTGAGCGCTTCACTGTGCCACACCACTCAAACTTCAAAAAACTAAAAAAAAATTAATAAAGTTTACTACATTGATATAATGCAGTTTGACAGTGCAGGGGGTGTGTTACTTATCTGTGAACACAGTAACACACTCCCTACACTGATTCACTGACAATGTCCCACTGCTCTCCTTCAGTAAAGCATCATCATTAATATGCATGGAGCGCTACTGAGGGGGAAACGAGTACAAGGCCACGGTACCTTCCTTCGAGGCTCTACACAATGTCTGCATTGATTTTATTAAATCTGGGGGCTTGATATTATATGAAATTGATATGATCATTAAATTAAATGCCACTAACCCACCAGGATTAAATAAAAATAATGCTCTGTACAGTGTTCTATTCATGAGAACAGCAAAACTGTGAAGAATAGTTTTGCTTTTCTGTTACTGTTGAGGTCTGTTTGATGTATAATACATTTTTGTTGATACAAAATAGTTAACATTTTCAAAAGAAGTTGTTTTAGCAATGACATGTGATTGTTTGGATGTATTCCATGATTATTATTTATTTATTTATTTTATTTTACATTTGTTGACCGGGAAGAATCTGACTGAGCTATAAAATAGCCCTTTTTCAGTGGAGGCCAGGGGAGAAAACCTCCAGGAACATTATACATTACAATAAAAAAACAATTACAGATGCAATAACATTTGTTTTTGCTATTTACAACATTATGTAAGTTTCAAATATTTATACGTAATCTTTAGTAATGCAGGCTATATAATAGATGGAATAGAATAGAATAGAATATATGGAATAGAAATATTCATTACAGTCAAAGTATTAGTATTAAGTAGACATTGGTTACTTTTAAGAGGTGATTTGAGGGGATGTAGGGAGGGTAGAGGTTAAGCTGATTCATATATAATGTTAGAAAGCGACAGATAGGCTTGGTTGGAGGAATAGATGTGTTAGTCCAGTAAGAAGCAGAGAGATGTTTAGGGTATTGGTTAGTTTATGGGTGGCTACAGTTTATGGTGGCTGAGTACAGAGGCAGGACCAGAGTGTTTTTAAGTGTTTTTTGGCAGAAGCTTTGAATTCTTTAGGTTGTTTTATTAGTCTAATTTGAAGTGGAAGCTTGTTCCATGCAATGGTAGGGTGAAGCTATATAGGTTACTACCCATTTTATTCCTAGGTTTGTGTATACATAGGTTCATAGGTTCATAGGTTGGTACTAGGCTATTGGCCCTAGGGCCCATACAAGCCTAGTCATAACAATTCCCTGGATATTTTTTCCCACAACATTTACTTCCCTGGACCCCTGTCTAGCAGGGCAACTGACGTGATCCCTGTAGTGAATTTCCTATCTCCCATCATAGTAATCAGAGCTGCAAAGCAGTCTAGTGGAGGAGTAGTGAGATATAAAGGAGGCTAGGCTAGATCAGTAGTAAGGTTGATATAGTATAGAATGAATGATCTGAAGATGAGAGAGAAGAAGCAAATTGGGTAGTTCCAGCCAGTTTAAGTGTTTAAATGAGTCACATGATTATGCTTGACTAATTAAATGACATGTCTTTTATAAAATGTTTATTCTGAAGAAGTCCTTAGAAGTAGGATAAAGTGACCATCTTTGGCAGTTCAGTACTGTATTAGGTTTTTTTTTTTTTTTTTTTTGATTTACTGGTCAAGAAAATTGCAGCCGATTTTGCTTTTCTTATTAGTTTGGTTTGTTTCACTGCCCTTGTTTGGGGTACTTTTTTTTTCTTTTTGATTTACTGGCTGAGAAAATTGCAGCCAATGTTTACTTTTCTTATTAGTTCAGTTTGTTTCACTGCCCCTTGTTTGGAGTACTGTTGGACCATCGTTTTCTGTTGTGGGAATGAATTTAACATTTAGGTAATATATTGAGAAACTATGATTTCAGCCGCATCAAAAACTTGCACAATTATTCAGTATTTGCAGAAGACTTCATGGCAAAATAAGAAAATTGTTGGGCTTGCAATAATACTCATGTTTTTATAATGATTTTTTTTTATTTGGTATGTGGTGAGTTCTATATAAAAAAGTTAAAGTTAATGTCACACTGCATATTAAAATGTATTACAAAGAACAAAACTATATACATCATGCAATGACCGCAAGTAATAACATTTGAAAGTAGAATGTCTTATAATTACAGATTAATTTTCAAGAATATCATGATTTAATTTCAAATTCTGCTGTACAGATCCTTACAGTTTCTCTCTTTGTAATGTAGAGTTAGATATCCAAGTATTTTTTTAATGCTACTCTGTATTCTAAATCAAAATATTTAAGATATCCACATGATTTCTGAAATGCTCCTGTATACTAAGTCAGGAAATTTAAAATTCATAGTACTTTAAATAATCAGTGTACCTCATTCTGCTTTTAAAACTTTGTTTTTAAGTTGTTTTCTTTTTTTAAGAAAATGTGATTAAATATTGCAATTCAATGTTTATGTCAGCATTATTAGCATGTGTTATTCTTTCTTGCATTCATTTAAAACAGTTAAATACCTTATGATTTAAAAGTAAATAAAGAATGAACATAAAGTAAGAGTTAATAAGTTTTGACACAGTCTTTATACATTGGTGTTTATTACACCATTTCACCATATATTGTTGCATGAATTTTTGGGCAAAACACTTGCAAAGTCTTTCTTGTCAGATTCTTTTTCTTTCAGCTTTTCTCGGTTAGGGGTCGCCACAGCGGAACTCCAGTCCACTAATAATTAGCAGTAGATTTTTACGGTGCCAAGGTGCCAGCTCAACACCCAACCTTCAACAAAGGCACGCCCATTCACGCATGTCTTTCGAACACCACTCGACCATAGGGAGGACATGCAGACTCCACAGAGAAGGCGCTCCAGCCGAGAAACGAACGGGAGAACGTCTTGCTGTGAGGCGGCAATGCTACTGCTGCACCACCACGGCTTCAAAGTCTTTCTTGTCAGATACATTTATAAAATCTGAAATGTATGGAAATGTTAATGAGTCACTAGTACTTGCACTACTCTCATCAGGTATGAATTTGAACTTGGAAACTGATCATAAATCAGAATCCATGCAAACAAAGCTTCATTAAACATGTACTCTTGACTAGAGAAATCAGGCACGTTAACCATAATGAAAAAAATAATACTCCCTTGCTTTGTTATTCTCATTTAGATTGCTACACTTTGGTGAAAAGGGCTATCAACATCAGACAGTGGAAAGCAATCTTTCTCTTTCTTTCTCTTATTTCAGGACGCTGCAATCCCAGATATCATTACAAATATCATGCATTTAAACACAAGCTGCTTCTAAACAGAATGAGCAGCAAAAAAAGTGAACAGTGCTTACCTCATGCTGTTAAGCTTGAACAACCATGACACAAACAATCTTATATCAAGCAATGGTATGTAAACCTGTTTGATCCAGGTTCATGAAAACAGCTGTTGCCACTGAAATGATTATTTTTAAGGAGACATCATTCACAGGTTTGAAATTATCAGCATCCTTATCAATTTGCTTTTTCCTTCATTATAGGCAGACATCATACAGCTTCTTTTCAAATACTTACCTAGTCTTCAGTTTGTGTTATGCAGGGTCCCCTTTGAAATCTCAAAATACTGAAAGACTGGCTTTCAGTTGTTCTCAAGACAAAAATAATGAAAGCGCTGTTAATTTACTGAATCTGCAGTAGTTGTGGTATGGTGTGCTCTTTATGGTTTGTTGTGTCTTTAAGGTGCAGTGTGATCTGGGATTTAGACATGGTGGTCAATGTGTGGTTGTGTACGGAAATTCAGGTAGTTTTTTTTCTGTTTATGGGTTTTGGGTAGGAAGTTATTACTTTTTAGTTGTTGGGGAAGTTTTGGGAGTAGGTTGGAGTAGATAGGCAACAGTGTGTGTGTGTGTGTTAGTGCTGAAGGTGTGTTTTTTGTGTGTATGTTTGACAGTGAGCAAAGGAAGTGTAGGGCATGTAACAATAGGTATTTTTGTGTTTTTCATGGTAGTGCAACCTCGAGTTGGTATATATAAGTAGTGGCGGTGTGGGGGTGCAGCCCCCCACATGGGGGGTGTAGGGGGCATGGCCCCCTGCTTATACATAGATTATGTGGGTTTTGTCGGTGTGTGTGTGTTTTGTTGCTTAGTTATAGTGTAGACAGGGAGGTGGTGTTTATTTTGTGTTGGTGGGTATATTAAAAACTGAACGTTACTTGCTGAAAATTCGATATTATGAACTTTCAGTATAGTGATATCAATTTTTTTTAATTTTTCATTATAGTGCATGTTCGGTATTTTCGTATTGAGGTACTGAAAGTCAATCTTTCAGTATTTCGAGATTTAAAAGAAAACCAGTTATGCAATATTGTTTTTCCTTCGCTGAAGCTACACAAATCATTTTTGTAGCTTTGGCTTCTATACATCAATAAGAGAAAGGATGATGATAGCCACACTTCCTCCAATGTATGTTCTGGAATTCAAGTAATGATATTTTACAAAAACTCTAATTCTGTTTTCTGTGAACATTTTCTTAATTGCTTGAGTAACAATTTCAGCCTGACCAATGTCTTAAGTGTAATGAGGAATTATTTAACTTGCTGGAACTACCAATCATTAGCAAAGCTGTAAAATTCTGTACTCATACACTAAGGATCTTTAACAGAAAATACCTTTCCACTTCCCAAATCTACAGAAAACACTTTTCAATGTATTTTTTTTCATTTATCAGAATCAGAATCACATTTATTGGCCAAGTATGCATGCATACAAGGAATTTGACTCCTGTTTCAGTGACTCTCCAAGCATGAATTACATAAACGACATACATACAACTATTAAGAACAAGACAAACAACATATGTGCAACCATTAAGAACAAGACACAAAAGTAAATATACATATACAAATACATACAGGGTGCAAAGTGCAACTCAGTGCAAGAAATACTGAAATAAACTCTGAAATAAACAAGTATTAACAATATGTAAACAATACTGCAGAATCCTTGGAGGCTTGGGAAAAGAATACTCCAACGTAATAAGCTGAGTTAACCGTTTATGAACTTGATGGCCTGTGGAAAAAACTGTTCTTATATCTGCTTGTTTTGGTGTGTATTAATCTATAATGTCTGGCTTATGGTAATAGTTCAAAAAGATGATGGCCTGGATGTGAAGGGTGGATGATGATTTTCCCTGCCCTTTTCATGACTCTGGAATAGTAAAGATCCTGTAAGGAGGGCAAACTAGCACCAGTGATATTTTCAGCAGACCTAACTATTCGATTTAACCTATTTTTGTCATGATTAGACAGAGATCCAAACCACACTGTTATGGATGCGCTGAGAACAGACTCAATGACTGCTATATAGAACTGAACCAACATCGACATTTATATTTGTTAACTGGGGTAAGACACAAATCCAAACAGACATTTTTCAGACTTGGTCCAAAGGTCTGGTTAAGTGAATTGCTTAAAGTCTCACAGTAGGCAAATGGAGGTAGAATGATACAAACCCTATGTGTTTCGGTTACAGGAAGCAGCTCATGATCAGTTCAGGGACTCAATCCTCTGTGCTAACTGCCAGACACTTATTCACCTGTTTATGTGCATATTTATTACACTTTATCTCAGTGTATTCTTTTGCTAACTCTTGGAATGTAGAGTAGTAATCAATATTTAAAATGCAGTGTTAAGTTGTGTTGAAGTAAACCAGTACAGAGTATGAACCATGGAAGTGAAAAATTACATCACAAACATCACGACTGCATACCAGCAATTTAGCCATTTTAAGTCTGTGAGTATGTCATGTGATCTTTCTTTGCACATTGTACTGGTGTAGAATAATAACTTTGATTCAGTGTGTTTTGTGTTATTTGAAATTATACAATGATTTTTATCAGATATAAATTATATACCCTGTAAACATCACAGTTTGGAAATATATTTGGGTGGCATGAAATAAAATATTAACAATTTAGAATGAACTCTTTCAGTTACATCATTTCTGTGTATTCTTGAATAAACTTTTTCAGTTGTTTGGATTGTCTATTGTCATTGGTAGATGTGAAAAAATACACACAACCCCTATCATTCAGATTACTCTTTATGTTTATTTAGAAATGTTGACATAGCGTCAACGCTATTTCCTTAACAGATATATGCTATACTTTGAAGTCATACATCTATATAAGTTAAGAAGCACTGCCTACAGTCTAGCTGGGGTTTGAACAGAAATTTTAAAGATACTCTGTAATTATTTATAATCTGACTCTAGCATCATAATTGTACCATATACAAGTAATGAAACTTTTGACATTTATGGATGACTGCCAAATTTCCTTTTTCATTTTTTGATTATTTAGAATGAGCATGTGTCAGAGGTCTGGTGCCATAAGAAACTAGTCATTTTCTTGATACAATACTGCATCAGTCTTTGAGATTGACCTGCAAAGTCACTAGTTCTATAATATTATCTTGTTTTAAGATATGGGCTTGTGGAATGCACTGTTTATTGGATATTAACATTTGTGTTTTGCTGTGATGACCAGAACCATGAGATGTGCCTAGGAAGCTTTCTGCCAGGTACAATAATATCATACAGGTTAGGAATAATTTTTGACAGATATTAGACCAATCTCACAAATCACATTAAAGAAGACATGTCTTTGTGCTTCTACATGCTTAAAGCTGCATTCAATTTTTCACATTCAATTTTGAGACTATAATCAAAATGTAACTCTTAGATTAAAGAAGTGATACAGAGTCTGCTTATCCTTCCATGTGTTTGTGTTGGTTTCCTCCCACATTCCAAATGTCATGAAGTAGATGAATTGAACATTCTAAATTGGCTATAGGTGTGAGTGTGTTTGTGCAAATGTATGGTATGAAAGAACTACTGTGACAAGTCTATCCACCCAGCGAAGTAAACATTGCTCTAGATGATTGCCACTGTTGAAGTGACACCCCGACCCCATCTGCAAAAACTGTGAAAAAGGAGTCACTGATGGATTATGGATGGATAAATAGATATAGATGTTGTAGCTTTATTAACTTTATATCCTTTTAGTCTCTGTCTGTCCAGCAGTTTAATCAGTCTACAATCATGTTTCCGATTATCAAATCCCAACTAATGTCATCAATACTCAATTAATCAATTAATTTAGTTAGTTAGTTAGTTACTCATATGTCTATTTTTATTTAATGAATGTGTTAACCAGGTCTGCTGACTGGACACAATTGTCTCTTTTCACAAGTGACATGGAAGCAATGTCTGCTTAAATGGCATACTCAGAATTGCACAGTAGTTAAATGGAGGTGAAAGGAATGAAGTCTTGTACCTTTAACTCCAGGAAGCAGATTAGTAACAGCTCAGATTCTTAATTGCCTGTAATAACTGTCAGACCATTCCTGATATAATATAATATACCTGGAAATCTTCAATAATTTCCAATAACTATTCTTTGAAAAAAATCAGTGCAGACAGTATACTAAATGGTAACTTCAGAAAAATAGTATCTTCCCCAAAAAAGTATTACATTAAATAACTGACCTACATAGATTAATTTGTCAAAAGGCTTGGTTTGAAAATAATTCTGAAATAAAAAAGTCAGCATTAGGCATGTCTGTTACTACTTCTTCTCTCAGTCTTGTGGATCAGTGATATCATAGTAGTTGTGGCACTGATGTATTCAGTTAATTCTACTTGTTTGATAAAAACACAGTGATTTCCCTTATTTAATTCTTACTCTCTTTCACTTCTGTGAGCAATAGTAACTCTTGTTTGCCTTACACATCCTGTATACAATCGATCTCATCGTTACCTGAGAACTCGTCTTTACTACCCCTTTTTATGTTCAGTACTGCACTGCAACTACTATCCCTAGTCTGCTCTGATACTGTTATGCAACTGTGTATCAATGTGACTGATTTCTAAAATAGATCTACCATGAATCTTCTTTGTATTATTAATTGTGAAAATTAATAATGCAATTGTAAATCTGTAGGAATATCCTCTGAATTAGCAACTATTCATTAATCATCTTATTCTTTATTATGTTATCCTACTAGGAAAGTTATTGTATTTTTTTTCCTGTTTTGCATACTTTGCCCTTTTTCATACTGATGTATGGAGGTTTTCTCCCCGGACCTCTACTGAAAATGGATTTACTTTTGCTGAACCAGTCAGATTATCCTGTAAATGACTGCAAATTAATAAATAATAAATAAATAAATTCTGAGCACAAATATAAGTGGAATATCTTCAGGATAAATTTTAATATGATGCACTTCAAAAGGAAAAGAAAAGTGAAGGAATAAATCAGTGTATTCTAAGAAACTACTCAGACTATTTCAGATTCAAATGCAAACTCAGCCTCTGTGCATTCATTTCATTCACACTAAAACTGTTTTTGTTTTTCGCCAGACAATGCATGAATTTCTGTACAGCAAGACTCTTTAATGTGACACTGCATATTACTTTTTTGTATTGTTTTCAACATTTGCTCATATAATGACTTATGCAATATGTTTGTTGTATTCCACAACCCACTTCAAGTTATAATGGAAAGAGCATATTTGCTTTGGTTCCTGTCTCTTTCAGACATTAGCTGATTTTTGCTTATTTTATTTTATTATTTTTGTTCAGCAAATGTCATATTTTACCTGTGGTATATTGTTCTCAATTTTATATTTATGACTGTCAGAACTCCTAGGGGTTTGAACACTGTGGATCCTTTTAATCATATCCATTTTTTCAAAAGCAATGGAAACAAAAATATTAGGCTGAGTAATGATACCTTGAAGAGAAACAATTTGAAACAAAACCCTCAGTTTATATACCTGCACTCACACAGCAGCCTTACCAGCTCAAAGGTATTCATTTTTTTGTCATGTATAAATAAACATAGTGCATGCACGATTAGAGAAAAGCAGATAGCTTCAGTTTTTATGAAGACATATTCAGAAATAATGCTAACTTCAGTTTCTATACCCAGATTAAAAAAGACATTTCTCAGGCATTTTAATAGAACATATGGTAGTGATTTTATCCAGATATTTTTATATTTGATAGCAAGATATGTTTGGGTGGTCACAGTACAGTGAAGCAGTGGATGCACTTATTAGAATTCTAAAAATGGTGCTGACTTTCCTCTGGATGATATTACTGAATGGCTTGTGATTTTAAATGATGTGTTATTACTCAACGTAAGGGTATTTGTTTCACTCCTGGATCCCACATGTAGTTTTCCTGAAGCAGTTATAAAACACTTATTTCCATCATTATTAGCAAATGCAAGTTCATATGATTCTGTTTGTGGCCACTAATTTTTCTTTGGCATTTATGAAAAACTTTACATTTTTGCTTTAAATTTTATAAATAATGGTATGCTCATAGGAAGACTTTTGTTTCGTGAATCATCGTTGATAATTCTTTTTAGGCTCCTTGGCAGTGGGAAGCTTTTATGGGCTGAGTAGAGTTTTTTTTTTTGCTGTATTGTGTAGCAGCTGTAACTTTCCTACCACTATTTCTTGCCTGGGAGAGCTATCACATTCTCCTGTGCAAGTCTTCCCAGCTGTGTACAACACAGATTCACTTAGAGACTCTTTATGCTTCCTGAAATACCTGTATACTCAGCACAACATTTGGCACATTATTAGACAAAATATTAGTGAACTGAGCAAATTAAATTGTCCTGGTGTAAGTCATTTTATGGTTGCAGAGGTAAAAGATTGCACAAACAAAATGAGTCAGGTGGTTATAGTAAGGAAAGTCCATCCAGATGAAAGGATATTTATCAGTACAGTATCACAGGACTTAGTGCTAGGACTGGTTCTTTTTAGAGGACCCTGGAAGTGACACTGGAGATGGACTTGAAGACTCAGTTTTGGTGATGACACAGATGTAAGGAAGCATTTCAAGGAATAATCTAAAGTGTAGGTATGGATTATTCAAAATTTACTCATGAATGCTGCAGTTAAAACCATAATGGCAAAGGGTGAGAGGTCTAATGAAAGCACAAGTGGATATGTACAAAACAACCCGTACAGTGTTATTGATTTTTGCTGTTATATCTTTTTCTGTTTTTAGTTATATGTTTAGTGGTTTGGAATCATTAGTGGATGTATAGACGTCTTGAAAAAAATGATTCCTTTAGTTTGTTTTAGTTTTTCTTACATTTTACAGCATTTATTCTTTGTTGCTTAAAACTTATGGGGAAATACTTTTTCTAAAACTTCATTTTACAACAAAAGAGCATCTTCACATTTTTGAGCATCCTTCAGTTGAAAAAGGAACATTTACTTTTCATAACAGCATTGGCTATTCAAGATGAGCAACATAGTTCATTATTTACAATGTGCAGGCAGTGTGTAATTATATCATTGAATGGATATATTCCAGAAATGCTCACTGGAAGAAAACTAATAAGGTAATCATGAAATTCTTAACTCAACAGTGTGACAAAATCTGTGTATGTATTAGTTTTTTTTTCCTCTCATGACTCTTTAAAAATGCATTTGAAGATTCTTCTGATCTATTACAAAGGATTAGAGAAAACTTGTTAGTCATCTTTAAGTTTGTTAAAGGCCAAGCATAGATGAACCATCTATACTATTTTTTTTTTAAGTTTTTATCCCCTACTGCCTTCCAAGCATTAGAACCCTCACAGTTAACTGGCCCTTACATTTCACTTTGCCAGGTGAGAACCAACTAAGATGAGCCATCTTTGAAGTATCCATCAGGAATTTTCCTGTTAGATTCCAACTCCCCCCTCCCAATGCATCACAGTGAGTGTTCTTCAGGGGGGGGGGCATCCAGTGGGTGTACTGCAGGTCAGTCATTTACTTTTGCAAATGATTCTGCTTCCTAAATTGATCACATTATGTATGATTTCTCAGACTCGACTTGTGAAATTGTTATACTTTGTCTGCATGGACATGTGCACTACCCCCCCCCCCCCCCCAAGAAGTGAGAGGACACAGATCTTTCATTCCTTTCCCTCTCCTAACAGCTCTAGCAGGCTCCCAAGCTAATAATCAAACTTTGGTTGTCGGGACTTAATCCATCTGAGCTGTTAAATCATTTACCTTAATGTAAAATATGACATCACTTATTCTGAATACCACACGTATGAAGTTTTTACAACTGTAACTGGCTTTGTAACAGTAGCTTTGAAAATTTAATCTAAAACTTTTATACTTATAAAAATGAAAACAGCTATAAATTATAAATAGTATACATTTCATGACATTATCTCTTTATCAAAAATGCAATTCAATTTTTTCGTAAATACTGTTCAGAATGTCCAGTTATCCATCCGATACAAGGCATTTAATACCGTCTCCCAATCTACTTCAAAGAGCTTTCATTTTCATCTGAAGTCTTGATCTGACAGTACTTTTTGGTAAAGTGTTTTGGTGCTACATTTCATGTTTACAAAATTTCCATAATAAACAGCTCACAGGGACTGTATTCATTTACTGTTTATATGTGTGTGTGTGTGTGTGTGTGGGGGGGTCTGCTGCCAAACTGATCAATAACCAGGCTGTAAGGGTACAGGTCCTAACCCTCTTCATGTAATTCTTATGAGTCCTCTATGGTACCGATATGAGTGCTGACATTGCAAAGACTACAGCTGAAGCAAAGCCAGCAGTGCTCCTGTAACAGCAGTTGTGTGCATAGGCATGGCTCCAAAGGCTTTGAGTTAAGCGCACTGCTAGTTTTGTGCTGCCATAGCAACATGATGTCAGTCAAGGGGTAATATGTGATGCGGCTAAATACCTTTGTGAAGGCTGGTAGGCTGGCATAGCAGATTAAAAACTAATAGCACCTTTTAAGTAAACAATTTGTCTGGTCTGACAACAGAGAAACACGGTTAGTGTGCCCAAAATATCTTGCTTCTTAACATGTCATTTCATTTTGGTCTTCCTCAGGTTTTGACTTATTTTCATATGTATGTTACAAGTTAAAAAATTAAATGGGCTGAAGCAGAAATGGAAGGAAGAAACATTGTAACTGTTTTCACTGTTCTCACTTTTACGTTTGTCATTTATTTCTTAATGTTGCTTGTTGAAGATACAGTAACCACTAGTAATACGCAGACCTGATTCCCTATGGCCCTTTGTTAAATGGGTTGTAGATATAATTTTATGTAGAAAGTAAATTTGCTATGACTGAACAGACATGATTCCCTTTAACCTTTTTTAAATAGGATGCAAAAAATTTGTTTTTTTATAGGCAGTGCAGAGTTGCTGTACTTTTATATAAATCTTCAATAGCACAACTGTTTTGCTTTGGTTTATTAGCAGCTAGTTCTCAATCCAACATAATTAAAAGAAATTCAATCATAGTGAGACTCTGCTGCTTATGGTCTGAGTGATCTGATTCTCACCATAATGCACAATAATGTATAATAAGAAAAGATGCAGCTCAAAATTAATGCAAAAACTGAAAAACACAATGTGGTGAGCAATACTCTTGTGAAAGAAATAAAAAGTGGAGTTGAAGCAGTAGCAAAAGCAATACCAGGAATGGACCTTTAAGTACTTAATGTAGTAGTAAGTAGTGTGACAGGACAGAAGAAAAGGCAAAAAGTACTTTGGTTTACATAAAAAGAGGCATTGTGAAGATAATGCAATAAATTAGTATCCCTCTACATAGACAGCTGATGCAACCTCATCACAGTACTCTGAACATTTCCGGGTATCTCATTTCACAAGGAATAGGACAGCAACAGTGCTGAAGGTCTTAACAGAAAAGCCCAAAGTTTTCACCAGATGCCATGAAATAATTTACAAGAGCTTAATATATATTGCTTTGAATAAAGAAAGGAAGGAGACAGCATACAAGATACAAGATGCCAGTCCCACATGAGGTGAAATATTTTTTTTTTCACATTGAGGGCTGTGAATGATTGGAACAGAATTTCTGAATAAGTTGCTGTTGTTGTTGTTTGTCTTTCGGCTTTACCCGGTTATGGGTTGCCACAGCAGAACTTCGGTCTGCTAATGATTGGCAGTAGATTTTTCACAAACACCGAGGTGCCAGCTTGACATTCAACCTTCAACGAAGGCATGCCCATTCACGCATGTATTTCGAATGCTCACCCAACCACAGGGAGGACATGCAGACTCCACACAGAAGGCACTCCCCGCACTCCAGCCGAGAACTGAACGGGAGAACCTCTTGATGTGAGGCAACAATGCTACTGCTGCACCACCGCAGATGTAATTTCTGAATAAGTAAAAACATAAAAATTATAGAAATGGAGAATCAAACGGGAGAACCTCTTGCTGTGAGACAACAATGCTACCGCTGCACCACCGCGGATGTAATTTCTGAATAAGTAGAAACATAAAAATTATAGAAATGAAGACTACATGGTCGGTCATGATGTGTTTTTTTTTTTTTTTTTAACAAGGATGTAGGTGGAGAAAACAAGCTACTGGTCAAGTAGGATCTCCAGACACAGGGACACTGGCAGAATATGTTCATCAGTAGTAGTCCTTATCTGTTTTATAAAATTAATTTTCGATGTAAATCATAAATAAATAAAAGTCCCCAAAAAGGCAACATCTTAGAAAAATGTTGGGGTTATTCAATAAAAAGTTGATTAGATATCTGGCAACTATTACAAAGAAGAATATTCATAAGAGGAAGAATAATGTTTAGTGAAGAAGATGGGACAATGGATATTAGTAGAAAGTTAATGAAAAGGCTGTGATACCAAATAAAAAAATGCTCAGCATTCACAAAAAGAAAAATAAGAAAAATAGGTTTTCACATTCCCTTTAAAAGTGTGTTCACAAGGTTTTTCCCAGAGTAGATGGAACCACTGCAAACATAACAAATGCTGCATAAAGAGTCCATTCAAGATGCACTTGAGACTCACCCTTCTCCTCCAACACATTGTGGATGCATAATATTCCTTATTTTTTCCTTTTGGCATTCCCCAACAAGACCACTAAATCCATTCTTGCCCGTTTCATCTATTTATTGTGTCACTTGTTGGCCATTGCAACAATCCTAGACTGGTCAAGAATTAGGCAAATCATCACCCTTGTTTTTTTTGTTATTATTTTAACTTAGCCTCGGTCCTTCCATCATGACTGGCATGCAGGTTTATCAAAGCAGCCATAGATGATCTACCAGTGCATATGCCAATCACAAAGGGAAGAGCTAGAGGCCTAATCATCACAGTACGCCGTGATGCTTGTTGGAAATCCCTCCCACTAGGATTGACGGGCAGGCAAAACTGTTCCTCCTTCCATTGCTTACTCAAAGGACAGGTCAGTTAATTAAAGACAGGTTTCCTTGGGCAGATTTAGGACTCTGGACCCTGGAATTAAACAAACTTCCTTCTCCATCTATTATGAGATAACAATTCTTTCAATCTTGCATTCAAGATTGGGGTTTGGATGTTGATATAATGGTTAAGGTGTTTACCTTATAGACACAAGGTATAGGGTTTGATTCTTGCCTTGGAAAGGAAATTGGCTAGGCTTAAATTGGTGCATAAAGACAACTAACCTAGTACTCACCTAAGAACCTAATAAAAGCTAAATACTGCACCAAAACTGCTGTAACTAACATCGTTTGCTGGTTAGTTAGTATGCATGTTAGCTTTATATAATATTGTTATTGTCACTAAATCAGGTTATGGTAACATAATTACTTACTGTGCAAAAGACTATGAGTACCCTTAAGATAATGGAAGAGAAGTATCTTATTATAACAAGCAAAATCCTAAATCTCTGAGTTATGGTGTGGAATTTACAGAATAAAGTACCTAAAATACACCACACTTATTGAAATATAATACATTTTTATCTCGTGTCTCATAAAAAATATATGGTTCTAACTGAACATAAAATGTCTAATGTCAGATAAACAGCAAACTATACCATGCTAATCACCAGGTGGATAGTCAATTAGCTCATTGATAGCATGCATGAATTTAAAGTGGGTGAATACAGATCTAGCAAGAGGCCAGTTATTAGTGGTGTGCCACAGGACTCAGTGCTAGGAGCACTTCTGTTTTGAATATACTTCTCTGAAGATAAGGCTAATGTGGAAGGGCTCAGAATAACAAAGTCTGACAACAACTGCAAGTTGCGTGTAGACAAATTGCCAAAAACTGTGGCGTTAAACAAAGACGCTGAAACGCCTTGCTCTGGAATCACTGGTACAGCAACAAAAAAATAGTCTCTGCTCGCAACAATGAAAGTAATCCAATGGTAAAAGTAAAAAACAGAATTTATTTTATACAAGGTTAAGCGCTTTCACCCACATAACGTAGGCTTCATCAGAACAAATATACAATCACTCCTGAACATTTAAATACTTCAATTTGGCGCCAAAAGTTTAAAACACATTTAAAGAAGTATACACATTTGTATGCAGTACCTTGACTGTATGAATACATTTCCCTATAAAAAATACATGCTCCTATACTTTCACATTAAATATAAAAAAATATATATGAAAAATATATATATAACCTTCAAATTATCATCAAATAAAAATTCATAATAATTCATACAAAAGAAGTTTGTGTACAATAGAAATGTACCTAAACTATAATATATATGAAATTATATGTATTCTAAAATAGTTTTGGTGGAAATGAAGTCATTAAGACCAGGAGGGGTAGTTGCATCTGTATATATTTGCCAGTAACTTTCCTTGAATGCTAATCTGCTTTTCATATTACCTCCCCTAGGGTTACTCTTAATCACTTCTAAAATACCAAATTTAAACTGATGTTCACTACCCTTATTGATAATATGTCTTGCCAAGGCATTTTTTTCATCCTTCTTCTTCATACAATATGTATGTGCATAAATTCTCTTTTTAAAATTCTGTTCTGTCTTACCTATGTAGTATGCGGGACATATATTACACTTGGCAATATACACTAAAAATTTAGTATTACAGTTTCCCTTTTTAAAAAATAGGGTAGTTTTATTATAATTATCCAACCTTAATTTGTTAACTTCTGTAATAAAATGACACTGGTTACAATGCCCACATCTACTGGTATGTGTCGTGGGTTCCCTGTCTGTCCATTTACTACCCCTTTCCAGTAAACTTTTTAAATTCTGCCCCATTTTGTATACAACAATGGGTTTAGGTCCTATAATTCCAGATAATTCTTCCTTAGACATTAATGTGTACCAGTATTTATTTAATATATGTTTTACTTTGTTACTATATGGACCATACTCTACTATACACGCCCTATCATATGTCTTGATGCAAGCCTTATTTGACTCAGCTGCTGAAATCTGTTGAGTTTCTCTATATTTATTACCTAAGAGAGGAATAATATCCCTTCCCCATCTGTTAAATAACTCAATGCTAATTTCATTCATCATTTCTATGTCATAACCTCTCTCTATAAACAAGGATGTAATGAAACTAAATTCTTTTGTTAATTCTTCCTTACTGGATGTCATTCTCAGAGCCCGAATACATTGGCCTTTAAAAATATTTCTTTTTGTCTTACTGGGATGACAACTAGTATAATCTACATAAGAATTAGTGAATGTTTCCTTCCGATGTATTTTAGACTGAAACCCTAAATATGTTCTAACTACCAGGGTATCTAAGTACGGTACACCTTTAGTACTACTATGTGAAGTAAATTTCAAATAATCACTACTCTCATTTAAATATTCAAGGAACATTTTGTAAGAGTCCTGATTTCCTTCCCATATTATATAAATATCGTCAAGAAAGCGTGAGTAGTATTTGATCTTGCTAAAAAAATGACTTTTAAAAATATTTTTCTCTTCCCAGTTTAACATCACAAGATTGGCATATATGGGGGCACATGCGGCCCCCATAGCCACACCCTTGGTTTGTCTGTATATTTCTCCTTCATAGTACACAAAGTTGTTCTCCAGTACTATGGACATGAGATCATTGACCAACTGAGTTTTTTCATTAGTTAGCTTACTATATGAGGTGATACTCTCTAAAAAGGCTTCTAAGCCTTCATCCTTAGGTATACACATAAATAGATCGATGACATCTATAGAAGCAAAAATTAGTTCCTGATCACTTAAGAGTATAGGATAATTCCGTAAAAATTGCCACGAATCTTTAACCATATGATCAACATTGTCATATATATGTTTTAGTAAATGATCAATAGCTACTCCTAATGGAAATGTTTTTGATTTGCTTCCCGATATTATGGGTCTGAAAGGTGGGTCTATCAAGTTTTTATGTATTTTAGGGATACCCACCATCGTGGCCAAGAAAGGTGAATCTACTCTAAGGAAATTATATAGTTCTTCTGTTATCCTATTTATTGTTCAAAGATTGGGAAAATTTATATAATAGACAATTTGAACTGGCGGAAGGTAGAACACACCAAGCATTTGAAAGAAAAAATAAGAAATATACTAGAGATGCAGAACAGTATAAGACAGGGAGGGCATATAACTGGAACAAGTCATTTTATAATGTCCCAGATAGACAGGTGCCTTATGACAGTAAAACAGTAGATAATGAAAATTTTCAACAAGGATGGACCAGACAGGACAACAGGTGGTCGAAAAACAACACCTGGAGGAAAAAAGAATATTGAATCAGTCGCAGCAGATTCAAGTCATAGGGCCTACTACTTCTTTGAACAATGATACTATCATTACTACCCACGAGGGAATTGTTAATAAATATTCTAACTTTCAGATTTTTAACTATACCAATACGGTATTAAGTAAGGCACATTTCAGCTTGCTATCTAAAGGAATGAAATACATTCCGATTACAGGATTTAGAATAGTAGATAGTGTATGTGAATTAAAAAAATACACTAGAAAGTTGAATTTAGCTATCATGTTCAAAGATAACAGTAGTGTAAACAATAGACCATGTGACAGGTTAAAAAAGAAAAGCAGTTATATGCCAGTAATGAATCAGGATGTATTTAGATATGAGAAATTGGTAACTCACGACTTGTACACTTTGAACAAAAGGAAGAAAAAACCTAAAAGCAATTTGACTCAAGAAGAATTGAATGTATTAGAAGAGTTAAATACAAGTAACAGTATTAGGGTCATGAAACCGGACAAGGGGGGTGGGGTAGTGGTCTATGACAAAATGACTTACAATAACAAAATTCATACTATCTTGCATGAATCAGGGAATTATGAGACCATTTCCCAGAATGAACTGAATATAGCATACAGGAGAATTGACCTATATATAGAGGAATTTCTTTTGGACAATAGGATAACAGAAGAACTATATAATTTCCTTAGAGTAGATTCACCTTTCTTGGCCACGATGGTGGGTATCCCTAAAATACATAAAAACTTGATAGACCCACCTTTCAGACCCATAATATCGGGAAGCAAATCAAAAACATTTCCATTAGGAGTAGCTATTGATCATTTACTAAAACATATATATGACAATGTTGATCATATGGTTAAAGATTCGTGGCAATTTTTACGGAATTATCCTATACTCTTAAGTGATCAGGAACTAATTTTTGCTTCTATAGATGTCATCGATCTATTTATGTGTATACCTAAGTATGAAGGCTTAGAAGCCTTTTTAGAGAGTATCACCTCATATAGTAAGCTAACTAATGAAAAAACTCAGTTGGTCAATGATCTCATGTCCATAGTACTGGAGAACAACTTTGTGTACTATGAAGGAGAAATATACAGACAAACCAAGGGTGTGGCTATGGGGGCCGCATGTGCCCCCATATATGCCAATCTTGTGATGTTAACTGGGAAGAGAAAAATATTTTTAAAAGTCATTTTTTTAGCAAGATCAAATACTACTCATGCTTTCTTGACGATATTTATGTAATATGGGAAGGAAATCAGGACTCTTACAAAATGTTCCTTGAATATTTAAATGAGAGTAGTGATTATTTGAAATTTACTTCACATAGTAGTACTAAAGGTGTACCGTACTTAGATACCCTGGTAGATAGAACAGATTTAGGGTTTCAGTCTAAAATACATTGGAAGGAAACATTCACTAATTCTTATGTAGATTATACTAGTTGTCATCCCAGTAAGACAAAAAGAAATATTTTTAAAGGCCAATGTATTCGGGCTCTGAGAATGACATCCAGTAAGGAAGAATTAACAAAAGAATTTAGTTTCATTACATCCTTGTTTATAGAGAGAGGTTATGACATAGAAATGATGAATGAAATTAGCATTGAGTTATTTAACAGATGGGGAAGGGATATTATTCCTCTCTTAGGTAATAAATATAGAGAAACTCAACAGATTTCAGCAGCTGAGTCAAATAAGGCTTGCATCAAGACATATGATAGGGCGTGTATAGTAGAGTATGGTCCATATAGTAATAAAGTAAAACATATATTAAATAAATACTGGTACACATTAATGTCTAAGGAAGAATTATCTGGAATTATAGGACCTAAACCCATTGTTGTATACAAAATGGGGCAGAATTTAAAAAGTTTACTGGAAAGGGGTAGTAAATGGACAGACAGGGAACCCACGACACATACCAGTAGATGTGGGCATTGTAACCAGTGTCATTTTATTACAGAAGTTAACAAATTAAGGTTGGATAATTATAATAAAACTACCCTATTTTTTAAAAAGGGAAACTGTAATACTAAATTTTTAGTGTATATTGCCAAGTGTAATATATGTCCCGCTTTCTACATAGGTAAGACGGAACAGAATTTTAAAAAGAGAATTTATGCACATACATATTGTATGAAGAAGAAGGATGAAAAAAATGCCTTGGCAAGACATATTATCAATAAGGGTAGTGAACATCAGTTTAAATTTGGTATTTTAGAAGTGATTAAGAGTAACCCTAGGGGAGGTAATATGAAAAGCAGATTAGCATTCAAGGAAAGTTACTGGCAAATATATACAGATGCAACTACCCCTCCTGGTCTTAATGACTTCATTTCCACCAAAACTATTTTAGAATACATATAATTTCATATATATTATAGTTTAGGTACATTTCTATTGTACACAAACTTCTTTTGTATGAATTATTATGAATTTTTATTTGATGATAATTTGAAGGTTATATATATATTTTTCATATATATTTTTTTATACTTAATGTGAAAGTATAGGAGCATGTATTTTTTATAGGGAAATGTATTCATATAGTCAAGGTACTGCCTATAAATGTGAATACTTCTTTAAATGTGTTTTAAACTTTTGGCGCCAAATTTAAGTATTTAAATGTTCAGGAGTGATTGTATATTTGTTCTGATGAAGCCTACGTTGTGTGGGTGAAAGCGCTTAACCTTGTATAAAATAAATTCTGTTTTTTACTTTTACCATTGGATTACTTTCATTGTTGCGAGCAGAGATTATTTTTGTGTTGCTGTACCAGTGATTCCAGAGCAAGGCGTTTCAGCGTCTTTGTTTAACGCCACAGTTTTTAACAACTGCAAGTTGAAAGTAATCACAGAATCCTCAACAATGTAGATATCCCTCAGTAGGGTCTAGATCACACATATGATTGGTGACAGAACCATGGCCTAAAACTAAATGCAAAAAAATGCATTTGAAGTTAAATACCCCTGCAAATTACAACATCAATAGCACACACCTTAGATTAGACTCAGTGATGAGAGCTCTAGGTACACAGAAAGTAGCTTGAACTTTGACCGCCATGTGCCCACAGTGTTGAAGAAGTCCTTTATGTGGCACAACTTATGCGTAAAGGTATGGCATCCAGATCCATGGAAATTATAGTGTCTCTGTACTCAACCCTCATTAGACCAATAATCAAGTACAATGTGCCATTTGGCATGCATTTGACTAGGCACTTACAGCAGCAGAAGCAACCTCAAAGGTTCCTCATAAAGGAAGCACAGGGTATAAACAACATAAACTATGCAGACAGACTAAAAGCCCAATCCATTTACTCTGTCTTCTACTGACTATTAAGGGATGACATGCCTGACCTACAAGGCACTCACAAATCTAGCCCTGATGAGGCTGCTACACATCTATAAGTCAAACAGCATGAGAATTATCCAATCTGGGGATTGAATTGTAGTCAGCAACCCAAACAAAACATGCTGGAGAGACAGATATGTGTCTCAGAGATTGACCCTTATTTGGAAAAAGCTTCCTATTCACATTAAACAGAGCCCTTCCCTCATCTTCTTCAAATGCAATGTGGATCAATGGATGGGGAATTGCAAATTCACACTTGAGGTAGTGGCTAGGTCCCTCATGAACAGGGGCAATCTGTGAGATGCTCAATGCACAGGCACACATCCATGCCATCCTCTTGCTGCTAGGGGGGCATATATTGGGTTAAATTGGGTGATACTGGCTCAGCCTAGTAATCTCCTATGAACCTCTGAACCTGTGTCCTCAGTAAATGCCTTACTATGCCAATAGATTTACCAAATGATTAGAAACCTGAAAACAGACATGACAAAAGTAGATCAAGCCTGTCATCTGAGCTGTTCAGAAAATTCATATTTTCTGAGACTTATTACATATACACATTTCCCTTCTGTGACACTGACTTAAAATTATTTATACAAAGTAACCTTTTTTAACTTCATCAGTAATTCCATGATTTTCTTGTAGCTGAGACCAGACCAACAAATCACTTGTTCCACACATCTTGCATCCTGTTTTGTAAATTATCCTCTTTGGTTTTCATGGACTTCCTCTTCCAACTGTTCTTTTAAAAAATGGGGTTGTGAATATGTTAGGCTGGAATGTGTGTAAGAGGAATAAAAGGAAAAATATCATATTTACAAACTTTGGAATTATAATGCTGACTCCAACAATAACACACAAAACTGCACACTATCACTGGAAACAACCAAAAATTAATTGTCTGCATAAGGCAAGGTTCTCCTCATCCCAAGTGTTTCCTTCTCACCCTTTACATAGTTATATTATCACAATGGTGGCAAAAGGGAGTACATTGCAGGGAGGTATTTTCTGCAGTTTCACACTGCTTAAATAGTATAACCAAACAGCAATTGCAGTTCAAAACATAACTTCATCCATGGAACTCCATTCTCCCTCTCATGAAATGACTTAAGCATACATAATCAAAACAGATCGGAAATATCAAGCCTACCCATACCTAAAAATGCACAAACATACATAAAACTGTGATAACAACATTAGAGGTGTTCTTGGTGTTTGCCAGCCGGATTGTATACTGAGAGAGAAAGTGAAAAAAGGAGGATACATGAGAAGTTAAATGAAGAAATGCTTGGACTTTAAGTGAAACTATTTGGTGCACTGGGTGGGTGAGAAACCACCAGAAGTATAAGATAATAGTTTTGTTTCAGAAATTTGTCCTGCTGAAGAACCTTTTGCTGTTGCAAACAAAGTGCACTAAGATGAAGAGTTCTGTCTTCAATGTATGTTGAAAATACTAACACACACACACACACACACACACACACACACACACACACACACACACACACACACACACACACACACACACACATCTATATCTTTCTATATATATTCATATTGGGTGTACTTTCTTACAACGAAAATTCACTTTTTTGAAAGGGAAAAGTACATCCCCACTTAAGCGAAAGTGCACTTTAACGAAAGTGCAGTTTCACTTAAGCTCACTAGACTGAACCTACTGCACCACAATGGAGGACATTGAAAAATGGGCTATGTCCTCCACTGTGGTGCGATAGTCATGGACATTAAGGTTAGGGCACGGGTCAAGGTAAGGGGATAACCCTACTAACTATCCTCTTACCCTAACCCATTCCCTAACCCTAAGGACCGTGACTATCGCACCACAGTGGAGGACACAGCCCAATTTGGAATGTCTTCCACTGTGGTGCGAAAGTCACAGACCTTAGGGTTAGGGCACAGGTCAAGGTAAGGGGATAGTCCTACTAACTATCCCCTTACCCTAACCCGTGTCCTAACCCTAAGGTCCGTGACTGCTAGCCCATTCAGTCTAGTGGGTTCGCTAGAGTGCACTTTCAAGAAAGTGCACTTTTGCATTAGTGTGGGTGTACTTTTGAAGTTCGAAGTAGTGAACTTTCTTTCTTCAAAAGTGCACCCATTTATATTATATATACATACATATATATATATATATATATATATATATATATATATATATATATATATAGGCCCCCTGCATTTTGTCAAATGACATTTCTTTGAGAAATGCAAGGGGGTGGCTTCATGTTGACAGCACAGATAGCTAAGCAGTGGAAATGTGGAGATAGGTAAGTGGAGTTGGAGTAGCAAGAGTGTTTGCACATTTGTCTGTGAGTTAGGGTTAGGGTTGGGGATATGAGTGAAGGATATGTGTTGTATGTTTATGTGTGAGTCTGTGTATTTTAGGTTTAGGGTCTGGGTTAGATTAGGGTATAGGTATAGTGCTGTTTGTGTATGTTCATGAATATTTGTATATCTTAGTGTGTCTTGTGTAGTGATAGTGTTCTGGGAAGGTTTTTATGAATGTAAGGTGTAGGGATAGAATTGAGGAAAGGGGCAGTTTTAGGGTTAGGGCTAGGAACCATTACAAAGGTGGTGCAGGGGGGTGGACCCACTTGCCGCCACTTGTTTGAAAAAGCAAGTAATCAAACCTCCACTGTCCCAGTCCCTGCTTGTACAAAGCCTTCTCCACACCCAACCCTACTTAAACTCTAATCCAGTTACCAACCTGAATCCACACTCCCTTACTATAATCCTTCACACCTTTGTCACTCGTCTGGTCAGGATAAAACAGACGAACATTTGTGGGATCTGTTCAAGCAGCTTTATTACATGCAAACACATCAGAAATGAGGCTTTGTAACTTAAACGTAAATAAACTTATAAACAGACTGACTACCACACTCACACATGTTAGCACTCTGACTGTTCTCTCAACATGGCACTGCTGCCTGCACATGATCTCTATGTATATGCACATGCTTCATCTGGAAATGCTTCTTAAAGGTAAAATGATTCATATATGAAATGACAGTATTCAATGACATGCGATATACAGAAATTATCTTTTGACATGCAGTAATACAGAACTAATTATTTTACATGCGATCATACAAAATTAGACACATATAAAACAATCATATCCAGGTTGCTGTGTATTTTATTCTAGGTCTAGAAATACGACCTGATTGTGTAACATAAAAGTCAGAATTGGATCTAGCAATGGGGATTGTCTTCAATGTTCAACTTTGGGGACATCTGGAACATCATCAGGAATGGGAATGGATACTGAGACATGTTCCTCGATATGAACATTGTCAGGGTTGCTCTGAGATCTAGAGTCTGTATCACAGGTACGATGCTGCAATATTGTTTCTGATACAGGTAGAAGATGTCTGCAGTTTCTTCTCTACTCTATACCCTGAGATTCCACTAAGTAGGATCTCGGCTCGGCACATATACCTCTCATTTGACCAATTCGATCAAAGCCTTTCGCCATTTGCATCCTCACTGTTTATTCTTCTTTTAACAAACTAAATCTGCTAATTTTATCATAGCTGAACTTCTGAGAAAAATGCTTCCTAAAAAGTTGGACTTTGATTGCTCTGTTGTTTTTAGCATTAGGCATCAACAAACTAGAACTGATAGGCAAGGTTGTTCTGGTTTGCCTAGATAGAAGTCTCTGAGCAGGCGAGCCTAGTAGGTTGTCATGTGGTATATTTCTGAGATTAAGTAAATTCAAGAAGATATTAGTATTGTCACTCTTTGACTTCTCCAGTAATTGCTTTGTACTCTGTACTGCACATTCAGCAAGGCCATTTGACTGTGGATAGTCAGGACTGCTAGTAACATGGATAAAGTCCTACTGTTTAGCAAATCTCTGAAACAATTGACTAGTAAACTGAGAACCATTGTCAGAAATAACTTTGTGTGGACTACCATGGACTGAGAAATGATGTTTAATCTTAATAATAACAGCACTGGATGTTAGGTTAGGTAGCGAACCGATCTCAAACCAGTTTGAATAAGAGTCTACCAACACTGTTCCATTGAAATATGTCATTTGCTACTGTTGACCAAGGTAGTTCAGGAATTTGGCTTAGATGAAGAGGCTCTTTTTGCAAATGTGGCTTAGTACTGTTGCATACTGAACAAGAAGAAAGCACTTTATCAATGTGAGAAGGCTAGAGAAGGCCAAAATTCTAGTCCTCTCGCCCTTCTTTTGGTAGAATCAGAACCTGGATCGCCATGATGAAAAATTTGAATGTATTCATGTTGTAAGGAAGTAGAAGCAACAATTTTGGGACCTTTGAAAATGATACCATCTTCCATCAGCATCTCATCTCTGTATGTAAAGTACGGTTGTACTTCTGGAAGTACACTGGATTGAAAATAGAAATACCTTGTTGTTGATAAAGGAACCACAAAGCAAAGATAAGTTTAAAGTCACAAAAAGCAGAGGTTCCAGACGTGGATCACAAAAATGGTAAATGATCCTTAGAAAACTAGAAAAATCTTTTAGTCTATACAACAGGTAAGTGTTTTCGTGGATCAAAACCGCTTCATCAGACCATAATTAAAATCACAAGAATAACTGACAAGTATTTAAAACACAAAGAAACCAATCAATTGTAGCTGTAAAAGGAGGGAAAAAGAAAATTCACTGAGTATATAATACATGGCAATTCAAATGTGACCAAAGCACTTCAAGACAGATAATCTATCATCAACAATAAAATCAGTGGTATAAAACATAGGATGCAGAACATATCCATATATATATATATCTGAGAAAAGCTAGTGCTCTGAGTGCAAATGTACAAATGTACAATCCTATAGAAAAACATATTGATGACTATGCTAATGCTAAACCCATGCTATGCATGTATATACACATATATAAAAATATATATATAAAAAAGAGAAAAAAAATATATACAGATGTAAAACCTATTATTAACTAAACTTATATTATATGTATATATAAGTGAATGGTCAATGTTTAAGGGGTCTAGCTTTTAACGAAGGTTTGAGGGAAACCTTACTATTCAAACCAGGGGGTCTATCAGCCTATAATTGCAGTATCCATTTCTGTTCCTTGGATTCATTTTTATTTATGAGGTCACCACCCCTAACAGTAGATCGTACAAGTTCTAAAGCTAGACATTTAAACTTATGGGCAGAACCTTCACTCTTAACATGCCTGGCCAATGTATTTGTTTCTTTGACATTTCTGATGTCTCTTAAATGCTCTAAAATTCTCTCTTTGAATGCCCTGTTAGTTTTGCCTATATAAAAAGAGAAACATAAAGTGCAGTAGCAAAAATATACCAATGTTTAGTAGAACAATCTGCATGAAAGTCAGTATCAGTTTTAAACCTAAGACTAGGATGAGAAAAATAACCACCTGTATGTAAATGAGTACAAGCCATACATTTTCTGCAGGCATAAGTACCTTTCCTATCAGATTAAACAAATTTCGAAGAATTCAAAGGTCTGTGGCAAAGTTGTTTAAGGGTTCTATTGTTCCTAAAAGTAAAATCTGGTTTATTTCCAATTGACCCTTGAAGTTCAGGTATAGTTAACAAAATATCCCAATTAATAGTAACAGTCTGACATACCAAATGAATGTTACTGGCAAAAGTCAGAGGCATATGAATCTTCTTTCTGTTATCTAAAGCTATTATACTGGGATTGGAGGTACTATCAAGATCCTATCAAATGGTGGGAGGTGTATTCATGCCAAAATATGGTTTACATCTCTTTTTTCCTTTCTTTCCATGCTTCAGATATCTGTTTGTCAGTGACATTACTCTTATAGCCCCTACTAATAATTTTTTTTTTTTAGTAAAGCTAAAGCTGATACTAACTTAGTATCATCTTTGTGTAGATGCATAGTACGAAAAATTTGTCCTCGGTGCACATTAGACTTAACATGATTCGCATGCATGCTACTATTGTGCAGGATACTATTGCGTTTTACACTCTTCCTTTAAACACTAGTCGAAACAAAATGTAACATATCTTTACTGATTTGAACATCAAAAAAGTCAATACAAGTAGTTGAATATTTGAAAGTAAACTGAAGAAAACTATTAATACTATTTAAGTACTCTAAAATTTAAACTAAAAGATCCTCTGTACCACACCAGAGAAGAAAAGTATCGTCTACAAAATGAGTGTACCATCTGATGTAACTACTGTACTTAACATTGGAGAGAACATACTCAGTCTCCCAATTAACTAAAGTTAGGTTGGCGTAGCTGTTGGTACAAGCTGTGCCCATTGCTACACTGGATTGCTTTGATGGCCATCCTACATTGATAAGTGGTTTAGCTTTTGCAAAATTGGATCAGTCTTTGTATGATTTCTTAGCTCAATAAGTCTTGTGGTAAAAATATTATGTACTTTCATGACGCCAAAGTAAAACTTCTCTGCATCAAGCTGTTCCATGTTATTTCTGGGTGATCTGGATAAGGTATCAGTGAGATAAAGAAGTTTACCTTTTGTATAGACCATTTGAAATTATACTTTGGCATTTTGCACATCATTCTTTGTAGTCTTGCTGGAGCTGAATGCATAGGCTTATTTTAAAATAGTGACTAGAGGTCGATGGTCAGTTTCTATCTGGATTGCTCAGCCATAAATATAATCATGGAACTTTGAACATGTGAGTACAATTGCCGAAAGTCCCTTCTCAATTTGAACATATTGCATCTCAGTTTGGGTAAGAGTTCTAGTTGGATAAGTAACAGGTCAGCCCTCTTAAAGAATAAATGCACCAAGACTGAACTTTGAAGCATCACAAAAAAGAACTACTGGTTTGTGGACATCATAGTACCTTAATGTAGGTGGGTTAGCAATTAGCTGTTTGAGGTTATCAAATACTCTCTGGTGTTGTTCTAACCATGACCATGCAACATTTCTGCATGTCAGCTCTCTTAAAGGAGCTGATAACTCACTAAAGTCAGGGATAAACTTGCCCAAATAGTTAACCATACAAGAAAAACTTGGACATTGCCTGGAGCTGGCATCTCAAGAATGGCTGCTTGTTTAGAAGGATCTTGTCATAAGGATGTACTGGTAAATAAATGACCTACATAAGTAACTTCTGGTAATTTGAATTTGCATTGCAGAGGATTCAGATTTAAATTCACTTCTCGCAGTCTGTCCAGAACTTTCCTGAGGTTTCTGTCATGCACTGCTTTACCATTACCTCCAGCCAGTAAATCATCAACTATTATTGCACATAGGTAGCCTGAAAAAGTTTGCTCTATTGCACACTGAAAGATTTCACTGGCAGAATTTTTCCAGAAGGCATCCTGAGGAATTTGTTTCTACCAAATGGGGTACTGAATGTAGTCAGTAGTGAAGATTTGCGATCAAACATCAGTTGCCAAAATGAACTCTTTGCATCTAAGACAGAAAAAACAGTGGCATTTGGCATGAGGGTGGCAATCTCCTCAACTGTACTATAGGATAATGAGGTCTCTTTAATACCTTGTTCAAGTCTCTTGTGTCAATGCATATTCTGATTTCATCTGAATTTTTCTTATGAGCAGCTACTATGGAAGACACCCACTCAGTTGGTTCTGTGGCTGGACAAATCACACCTTGCTTCATCATTTTGTCTAACTGGACCTTGACTTTGTCCTGCATAGCTATTGGAACTCTGCTTGCTGTTCTAACCACTGGACTAACCTCTCTGGGTCTACTTTCATGGAGTACACAACTGGAAGTTTGCCTAGCTTGTAGCTGAACACATCAGCATATTCTGAGAAAATAGCATCCCTGAAGCTGGAACTGAGACATGTGCTTACATGATGCACTTACTTGGTAATGGAAAACAATTTCATTCTCAAACAGTCTCTGCATGAGTCTTTGGACTACATAAAATTTCAAGCTGTAACTGTTCTCAGCTGAAGAGCAAGAAAGCAATACTGAACCTTTAGTTTGAATCTCTTCACCTCCATAAGCAACACACTTCTCACAATTGACCAAATTAAGTTGCTCACCAGCCCTCACTTTAGCAAATGTTTCTGCTAATATTACATTACACTTTGAAACAGTCTCTACTTTAAGCTCTGTGGGCTTATCATCGATCAGGAAAGTACAAAATACTTCATTCGTTGCCAATAAATCTAATGCATTAACCTTTTTACTGACCACTGATACACCATCTACATAGAAGGTAGGGTTGCAGCTTTCTACATGATCAACTTGCTTTTTTGAGTGACCTTTCTTAATAACTGAATGAAGCTTTCTTGATTTACAAAATTTTGAAAGTGGTTCTATTTTTACATGTGGCACTGCTGACCAAATGCTAAGCACTTCTCTCTTTTAGACACGTGACTGGCTCCACAATTACGACAGTTATACTTCTGGTGCATACACAAATGAATGCTCTCTTTCAGTGGCCTCCGACCCAACTAAGTTAAGCAAAATGAATGCCCTCATATGTGCATCTTTGTCAGAAAAAGCTGCCTGTATGAAAATATTGTATTCCTGTTCAAATACCCTCCAGTTCTCTGTTATATTATGATCAAACACAAGTGGACTTGGTTTGAGAATTGCTTCTGCTATACTAACACACACTAGTGAAGGTGCTTGGAATTATGTATGAACATACACACATAAATATATATGCCAGAATTTTATGCCAGCACTTGTAATTATGCCCAATAGCACAACAACTCCTTCAAATAACTGCACTTTGGAAATGAATCTCTGTAGCACAAAAAAAACTTTGAAATAACTTTGCTTTATGAAACCACTCCTTATAAGTGTAAGAAATACTTCAAAATAACTGTACTTTGTGAATAAACTCTACACAGCAGAAAAAGCTCAGAGTAAGAAACACTTCAAGATAAATGCACTTTGCAAATAAACTGTACACAGAAGAAGAACCTTTCAAAATTGCTGTACTTTGTTAAATAACTCTGCACAGTGCAAGAAACACTCTGAAATCGTGGCACTCTGTGAATAAATGCACACAGCCCAAGAAACTTTTCAAAATGGCTGTACTTTGACTTACTTTGCAATACAGCTGTACTTTGCACACAGCAAACTCTGAAATAATGGTACCATAATAAAGTACACACTCTGCAAACACTTTGCACACTCTGAGATTTTTCGAACGACTCTAGTCATACTTTGAAGGGCTTCAGTCAATGTGAAATAGTAGTTTGTGCCCAAACACGGTCTTTTACTAAAAAACATGCAGTTGCTTTGCTCTTTAAGCAACTGCATTTACCGTTTTATTGTGCTCGTTATGCCCTTTTAATCTCTTATCATGCTGTTCGTACTTTTCTTGTTCCCGTTTTACTTTAAACGTGCTCGTTATGCAAATCATAGGTAATTCCTTGCCCCATATGAATGGTTTTGCTAGTTTTAACAAATATCATGGTTTTGAACATTTTGTTTAATTAATAATATGTTTTCTGCTTTTTGTTGCTTAATAATATATTTTTGTGGTACTTGTTTGATTAATAATGCATTTTGTACCTTATAAATGGGCTGATTCATTTTCTTTACCAAATAAATAATTTGTACAGTTTTCTTTACCTTTAGCTTGTTTCTGGCCCTTTTTCATTTGTCTGTGCTGTGTTTCACTCAACCTGCTTAGTCTGTCTTCACCTTTAACCCTTCACCTCATGGCCAGAAGAAGTAGCTCTTCTAATCCGGGTTCTGACACCATGTCGCTCATCTGGTCAGGAAAACAAACGAACATTCATGGGTTCTGTTCAAGCAGCTTTATTGCACACAAGCACATCAGAAATGAGGCTTTGTAACTTAAACTTAAATAAACTTATAAACAGATCAACTACTACACTCACACATGTTAACACTCTGGCTGTTCTCTCAAAATGGCACTGCTGCCTGCATGAGCTCACTATTTATATGCACGTGCTACAGCTGGAAATGCTTTTTAAAGGTACATACACACGCTCTGATCTACAACCTTAACCCAAAAGTCTCTGATTTCTCTCTAAATATAAAACTCCTACCCTTCTCCCTAAAACTAAATTTCATGATCATACCCTAAGCCTAAAACTACACTTCTGCTCCCTAGCTTAACACTTCCTTCCCAATCTCTAAACCTAAAACTCTACTCCTGTTCCCTAAACCTAAAAACTCCCTGTGCCATAAACCTAAAATTCCTTTTCTGCTCCCTAAACCTAAAGTCCCCCTACCAGACCCTAAGTAAAAAAATCTCCCTTACATTCACTCCTCATGGCTGTTTGTCTGAAGTCATATTCAGGTTTAAGCATAAGTAACAGCCTACCCCAGCTACAAGGCTGTTGAGACCCAGGCTTCATGACAGTGTTTTTTGAGTGCTTGGGACTTGAGCATCTGTAGTGCTCACCTTATTTGAAGTCATACTTTTTTCTGATAAAGGAGTACATGAAGCATAACACAGGTTTTTAACTTGGATTACATTTGTTAGCATTTTGGTCAGGGATGATACAACTGGAAATATATTATGGTAGCTTATTAGACAGGTATTACAAGGTTTGATTTTGGGTACAGTAATTTCAGACTCTAAAAGTTCTAACTTGCACTGGATGTTTTATCTTTCTATCCCAGCAGCATGGTCATTAATAAAAGCCTTGTAGCTCTACAGCCATCTCAGCAGTGTTATCTATGTCAGTGATGGTCAGATGATTCTGCTATGGACAACTCACAAACTGCATAAACTCTTCTAAAAGTGCTGGAAATCTGTGATGGATACTCAGCCATCCTCATCACTATAGCAACAAAATAACTAATGGTACTGATAACAAATGTCACTTCAGTGGCTATTTCAGAGCTTTGTGCCAGGCATCCCGTGTCACAGGGCCTTTCATCAGCCAATCCTCTTGTGTCATGATGCAAGATCATATTTTTTGCTTGTAGGTTGGCAGAGCATAGCTCATGTAGACAGAAACCTACCTTTGTAAATCTCAGCTTCTTGTAGTGTATCATATAGTGCAGAGCTACTCTTGTTGTGTCTTTTGGCTTTTTCCGGTTAGGGGTCGCCACAGCGGAACTCCGGTCTGCTAATGATTGGCAGTTGATTTTTATGTGCTGAGTTGCCAGCCCTAACACACAACCTTCAACGAAGGTATGCCCATTCACGCATGTCTCCATGCAGAAGACGCTCTAGCTGAGAGTCGAACCGGTCAGGGTCTTACTGTGAGGCGACAACGCTACTGCAGCACTACTGAAATTAAATACTGTGATGCTTTGAACAGTTATGTCACAGATCAACTGTCTACAAGCTGTAAGTCAGTATAATCTTGTTGTGACTGTTTGTTTTAAATCATTAGTTTATATCCACAGTCACTCATAAATATGTCTGTGTGGGGGTAAACACCAATATTGAAACAGGTGCTTACTTGCTTATGATCACGTTTATGGCATATTTCTGACTTTCTGGATGGGGAGTTAATATTGCTCATATCCTGCAGAATGATCTTTGTTTTTGATTCACATCCATGTTTGAAGTCTAAGGACATTGCAAGGTTTGCTTTTAACTAGAATTCACTTGTGTATATACCATAATATATTTCAAAGCTTGTAATTGTAATGTCACTCTAGGTTATCCATGCCCTATACCATGCATCTAGTAAAACCTAACAGAGACATACAATCATTAAATGTTTTGTAGTATATATATAGTTACACATGCACATACAAACACATATTTTTATGTTATATGTGGTATCTTGAGTATATTTCCTTTTATGTTTACATTTCCTTTATATTGTTTCTACTGCCTCATAATTGTGAAACTTTATCAATCTAGTTATATTTTTATTTGGAATTAAATAATTCATACATAGGTTTACTATTGAAATGTGGAAAATGCAATGATCGACTGATGAAAATGTTGAGCCAAAATGTGGAAATATGTAACATCGAAAAGGCACATTATTGGAACTGAATTAACCATCCACCATAGCTCTATGTATTTGACATAGCATCTGGTGACGTCAGTCACCCAAGTTATGCAGCGTAACTTACTGTTAGACTGTAAAGTCAACGGCACATGTTTTTTACTATTTTACAAGGAGACAACCCCCCCCCCCCTGCATCCCCTACACCCCCTGGGAAATATAAATACCAACTCCAAGATCACAGTGCAGTGAAGAAATGTGTACATTCCCTATTCTTCATTGTACCATGTTCTCCACTCACAATAGTGAACTCAGACTACTGTATCACACTGCACATTCAGTACTGTGCATTCATTATAGTCTGGTTCGACATTCTGCCTCTTTGAAAAGTGCCTTTTGAACACATGCCATTTGATCACTGGCACTACAGGATTTCAATAGTAAACCTCATACACATATCTATATAAACATACACACACACACACACACACACACACATATATATATATATATATATATATATATATATATATATGTATATATCTATACAGAGAGAGAGAGCGAGAGATGGATTTACTTCACATTATCAAAGTTTTAAAACTTCAAATTTCATATGGCCAAGACCATATGATTGAAGTTTCAAAACTTCGAACACCTGAAAGAAATGCAAAAACAAAACAAAATTTTCCTGGATGCCCCCTGCACCCCCACGTGGTAGGCTGTGCCCCCCCCCACCACACACCCTCCTATTTAAATATACCAACTCTGAGATCTTACTACAGAGAAGAAAAGGAAAAATTTCCCATTCCACACTGTATGGAGATCTCCGTTCAGAATGTGCCTCCGCATACCCGCCCCTGCATATTATATATACTAATTCTGAGATCACACTGCAGTAGGCAAAAGAGTAAATTCCCCAATCCTCACTGTACTGCAATCTCTATTATATGAAGTTTGACTTTCTGTTTAGTCGATCTTCTGAAAGGGGCCCATTAATTGTACACAATTTACTATACTATCTGGGTCGCCGTTTTTGAGTTATAGTGTCCCTGAAAAAGAGTTAGGTTCATATTCTGAATAATCATATTTATATTCGGTATTATATTCTAGAACACCATGTAGATTTTCTAGATAGCTTGGTTCTAAAGAAACCCTATTTAAGAGAGAGTATATTTCTTTGCTTGAGTTCCTGGCAAAAATAACAATAAAAAAAAAAAAAAAGAAAACATTTGTTTCAGTTTTCTTATGGAAAGGGACTCATAAAACACTGCAATGTACTTTAATAAAATTTGTAGCACTTCTGAAGCTACATCTATGCCTGAGATATGAATTCAGGAAATCTGGAGTCATTTCAATAATTGCTCTAATCATGTTTTATATTTGGCTAAACAGCAACCAATTTTCAAATTGCATGAAACAGCATGAATATATGAAAAAGCTTTCAACTGATTCTCTTTTTGAGATTTCTAGGACAAAATTTCTATGCATTATGTTTCCACTGTAAAATTACTGCCAGCTGGTATCTCACAAATGAATTGATATGTGTGCATTAAATGCTTAAGTTAGTCAAAGGTTATGTGTTGCAAGTGTCTTTGCTGATCTCATGTTTAAGACACACTTTAGTCAGATTATTGGCATTAAAATTGTATCTCTGACTGTTTCCATGTCTAAAACTGAATATTTGCCTATTTTCTCTTTTACATTTCATATGTGTATCACTCTGTTATTTCTGTAGTTGTAGACTTTTCTGTGTTATTGCATAATTCTAATCAAGCTGATTTCTGCCCAAGTAATTTAAACATTTTTTTAAATTGCACTTCTCAGTCTGAGTGAAGTAGTCAGGACATATGACTCAACCTGCAAATTGAACTGTTTGATGTACTTGTCTTTGCTTACTGGGAAAGTTCAACTGGGTAATAACCATTTTCAGCGGAGGCCCAGGGAGAAAAGCTTCATTTACATTGCATTATACTTAGTTCGGTTAAACATAGTTACATTTCTATTTACATCTATACTCATACACTCTATATTGCAAAATTGTACCACACAAGCTCATTTATTTTTGTTTCAGAAAAAAAGAGCTGTAAGATGTGTGTCCTCTTTCTTTAAGTTACTGCTGCCACTAGTATGTTAGTTATGTAGCACAATCTTCCGAGTACTAGACAGCTTTCAAAGTTATGTAATGAGGGGGAATTACTTCCAGCAATAGGGTCATCCTGTGCAGGGGCAAATCAAGCCAGAAAACAGGAACATAGAAACATATTAGGCAGGTGATTATGGGGTCTATAAGATGCCCAGCCATGTGCAACTTCAAGCATACAAAATTAAATGCTCTTGCCAGCCTTGTCAAGCACTCATCTGTCCTCGACTCCCAACTGAGATTGACCGTACACGATAACCCTGGTATAAATTTCTGTCTACCCATTGAGGCATCAAGACTAGCCTTAATGGTAGCCAAAGTAGTACTTTGTTTGAAATTTTGTAGCAACTTATTCCACAGAATAGGAATTTGTCAAGTTATGAAACCACCTCTCCCGTATGTCTTATTTATTTGTTGATGCAGATTTAAGCCCTTATTGAGTGGGCTGTAGAGCCACTGATTTTGTGAAGAACTAGGAGGTGAAATAGGATTGGATCTTTCATGGCTCAAAAAGCAACATACAGGTCTCCTCAAAGCAACTTGTAGGATACTGACTATAAGGAGAGTCATACTAAGCTATCTACTGAGTATAAGGTGAGTCATACTATTCTATCTATTAAGTATAAAGAGTAACATACTAATCTATCTACTGAGTATAAGGTAAGGAGTGACATACTAATCTATCTACTGAGTATAACGTGAGTCATACTAATCAATTTACTGAAAATAAAGTGAGTCATACTAATCTGTCTACTGAGTATATGGTGAGTCATACTAATCTACCTACTGAGTATAATGAGTGTCATACTACACTATCTACTGAGTATAAGGAATGAACTACTAACCTATCTAGGATTCCTATTACCTGATCAAATGTTTAGGTTAACGAATACCTAAACATCGATCTGGTAATAGCGAAAGCAAAAAAACACAAACGGCTGATTTAATGCAGGGAAAGAATTCCCATGGCCATTATGCAGATTTTGCCCCTTTCCCCACTGTAGAACAATCTTGGAGTTGATATATTTAGTTAGGGGTATGGGGGGGTACAGCCTCCCATATCAGGAGGTGTGGGATGTGAAGCCCCCACTTCATTTTGGTGTAATTTTTTTTATTTTTTTTGCGGCCGAGGGAATTCATTCCCTACGTTAAATCAGCCATTCACGGTTTTAATTTTTCGATATTACCAGTTAGACGTTTAGGCATTCTCTAACCTAAATATTCCATCAGGTAATATAAACGCATCTATCTATTGAGTATAAAGAGTGCCATTCTAATCTTACTACTGAGTATAAAGTGAGTCATACTAATCTAGCTACTAAGTATAAGGTGAGTCATAATAATCTACCAACTGAGTATAAGGTGAGTCATACTAATCTATCTACTAAGTATAAGCAGAGCTGTACTAATGTATCTACTGAGTATAGGAACAGGCAAGCAAAAACTGAGGGTAATGCTACTCAATGCTAGAAGTCTAAATCGCAAAATGCACTCACTCGAGGCACTCCTTAAAATGGAGAACATCGATATCTGTGCAGTGACTGAGACCTGGTTCAAGGCTCCAGAGAGCACCCCTGCACTACCAGACTGTAACTCATACCACACTTTTCGGCCATGTAATCTGGACCAAAACCCCAAAGGTGGAGGTGTGTCCCTATTCATTAAGGATATTCACACCTCCAGGCTAGTTGCTCAGCATAATGCATCCAAGGTATTCCAAGTGTGACTAACTCTGGGAAAAACTGCAATCCAAATTGTAGCTTGTTACACCATGCCCCAAGGTTCCCACTCCTCTTTTCTTGATGCACTGGAAAATATTAGGGTTCAACCAAACACCCTAATAATGGGCGACTTCAACTACCCCACCATTAACTGGGAAAACTACTTGTGTACCAACTCCTTAGCTCAACGCTTTCTGGAATTCATAAACTCCAATGCCCTAGATCAACTTATCCCCACCCCCAGCAGGGGCAACAATATCCTAGACCTAGTCATTGCCAACATGAGTGACCGGTGTTCCACACCTGAAGTCAACTCCTCATTGGTCCGATCTGACCATAAGCTAATCAACCTTGATATCCACATCCCGCCCCCACCCCCCATTAAGGAAACCATGGTAAAAAATTTCTCCAAAGCCAACTTCATGCTTCTTAAGACAGAAATGGTGAACTTCATGACACCCATGCAGATGGACAATACAATTACAACTGCTGAATCCTGCACAAATGCACTCTATAAACACTTACATGAGTGCATGGATCGTGCTATCCCAAACAGAACCAAGATGCTATCCTCCAAAAAAAGGAAGCCAATCTGGTGGTCCCCTGCCATAAACAAACTGTACAACAGAAGGAAGAAACTGTTGCAAAAGAGAGTAAAATCCCATGAGTGGAGGAGCTCCCTGGTCAGCCTCAGTAAGAAGCTGAGATCCCTTATAAGATCCTCCAAAGCTAGCTACGAAAACAAAATCACCACTAATTCTAAGGACAACCACAAAGTATTCTATAGCTATGTCAAGAATCTTGATGGCAACACCCAGATCTGCTCTGAGGTACAGCACAACGGCACGAAAAGTACAGAACCAACTAATATTGCCAACATCCTGGCAGATAGGTCCAGTGCTAAGTTTACACCCCCACCCCCTAAAGGACCCATATCTATACAAGAAGAATGCAGAGTCCCTGTAATCACAACTACGCAGATAAAAGCTGCACACTCTAAAGCCAAAAACACAGTATCCATGGGACCGGACAACATCCCAGGCTGCATTTTACATGAACGTCAGAACAAACTGGATCCCTAATTAAGCACCATGTTCAGTAATAGCCTCGCATCAGGCTTTGTGCCCACTGAATGGTGCACACCAACAGTTATCCCACTCCACAAAGGGGGAGCCACCACTGATCCCAGGAACTATCGACCTATTAGCCTGACGAGCCTGGTCTGCAAGGCCATGGAATGTATCATCATGGAACTCATAAACAAAGACATTGGTAACCTCAAAACTCTCGATCCCACCCAGTTTGGGTTTTTGAAAGGCAGATCATGCCTCCTGAGCCTGATCGACTTCTTTGAGGTAGTCACCAAAGCCCTAGATGAGGGTAAGGTGGTTCACACAGCCTATCTTGACCTCGCCAAAGCTTTCAACACCATCCCCCATTCTGGAATTATAGCTAAACTCACTAAACTAGGTATAAATCCCTACATCACAAGATGGGTTGCCAACTGGCTCACTGACAGAACCCACACTGTAAATGTTACAGACTCTAAATCTGATCTCAAAGCAGTGACAAGTGGAGTACCACAGGGTTCCATCCTGGGACATCTCCTGTTTGGTATCTACTTCTCTGAAGTACAGGCTAACACAGTAGGCCTCTGGTTAATGAAGTTCGCAGATGACTGCAAACTAGGAGCCATAGTCAAGTCCCCAAATGATGTGGATATCCTACAGAAGGGCCTCGCTGAGACAGATGCCTGGTGTCAGAGCCATGGCCTCAAGCTCAATGCCAAAAAGTGCAGTGTCATCCCGTTTGGTAAAAACTCTGTACCCATGAACTACCACATAGGCAGCAATCTACTTAACACCAAATGTGTGATAAGAGACCTTGTGACCCAGGTGGACAGTAGTCTCTCCTTTGATATTAACATTGCCACAGTTGTCAGGAAGTCCTTCTACATGGCACACCTCATCATAAAAGGGTTCTCATCCAGGAAAAAAGAGGTCATTGTTCCCCTCTACTCGACACTCATTAGACCCATTATAGAGTACAATGCCCCTTTTGGAATGTAGCTCACAAGACATCTGCAGCAGCTGAAAAGGCCACAGAAGTACCTCACAAAGAGGATTACTGGCCTCAAACAAATGCCCTACACTGACCACCTCAAAAAACTCCAGCTTTACTCCATAGCATATCGCCTACTCCGAAGTGATCTCTGCCTAACATATAAAGCTATGTCAAACCCAGAGGTGTTGGACATGCTGCACCTAAAGAAATCCCTATCCCTTTGAGCTACACGGTCTAGGGACCTAAACCTTGTCACCACAATAAACAGGACATGCTGGAGGGATAGATTCCTGTCCTAGAGACTTCCCATACTCTGGAACAGGCTACCCGTCTATGTCAAGCAAAGTTCTTCATTAGCACTCTTCAAGAGAAATCTTGATGAGTGGCTGGGAAATAGGAAATACACCCCTGGGATCACTTCTGTGTCTTTGCTCGACAGTGGCACAGGAAAACTTTCTTGGGTGGTGTAAGCCAGGGAACCTTGTTGGCTAGGATTACGTAGGCTCTTGGGCCGATAGCCTATTACCTACCTAAGAACCTATGAACCTATAAGGAGTGGCATACTAATCTATATATTGAGTATAAAGAGTTTCAATCTACCTATGCAGTATAAGGAGTGTCATACTAATCTAACTACTGAGTATAGTGAGTTATAGTAATCTATCTACTGAGTATACTAATTTATCTATTGAATATAAGAAGAGTCATACTAATCTATTTACTGAGTATAAGGAAAGTCATATTAACCTATCTACTGAGTATAAGGTGAGCCATACTAAGCTACCTACTGAGTATAAGGAGTGCCATACTAATCTATCTGCTGAGTATAAGGTGAGTCATACTAACCTATCTACTAAGCATAAGCAGAGCTGTACTAATCTATCTACTGAGTATAAGGAGTGACATACTAATCTATCTATTGAGTATAAAGAGTGTCAGTCTACCTATACACTATAAGGAGTGTCATACTAATCTAACTACTGAGTATAGTGAGTTATAGTAATCTATCTACTGAGTATACTAATTTATCTATTGAGTATAAGAAGAGTCATACTAATCTATTTACTGAGTATAAGGTGAGTCATACTAATCCATCTACTAAATATAAGCAGAGCTGTACTAATCTATCTACTGAGTATAAGGATTTGAGCAGTATGCCTGGATTTGTACATAACAAAGGGTAATTGCATTCTGTGGTGAGTCTGATAAAGGAAGGGTGATCTATGTCAAATGACTGAGTTTTCAGAAACTCGAAATTCATATGGGTGAGACTTTATGATCGAGTTTCCGAAAACTCAAACATCAATAAACACACACACACACACACACACAAATCTACTTTTTTTACTTTTATGCAGGGGTGTCCCCCCACACTGCCTGAAAATTATATATAACAACTCCGAGACTGCACTACAGTGAAGAAGAGGATAAATTTCCTGATCCTCGCTGTACCATGATCTCCATTCAAAAGCTCCGAATTTTCAAAAACTCTCGACCACGTGAATTTCAAGTTTTTGAAAACTCACTCAACTGATAGTGATCCGTGAAAGGTGTCTTCTTTGGTCCTTGATGATATTCCCTTAGAAATTAACTGGGCCAAATAGCTGGATTTCCTAAATGTGGTGGAAACATCATGATCGAATGAAAGAAACATTTGCATATAACAGCCCAGGTTTCTTATGACCATATCTATCTGAAGAGGAATGCTGTTTATAATGTAGGAGGTGGAACAACATTTCTGCTTAACACAACTATTCTGCGTTTTGATTTAATTTACTTTGAGACCATTTTTGATACACCATGTATGTGCATATTCCAGCCCTTGCTTGAGCTGTTTTGTATCAACAGATGAACAAATAACAATGCCCAGTATGTAGTCATCAGCAAACTTGGTCAACCACACTTCTGGAATATTGGCTTGGATATCTGAAAAATAAATGCCAAACATGAAAGGGCTTAGAATTGACCTATGTGGCAACCAACTAGTTACAAATTTGCATTTAGAGAGGGAACCAGCAACGTTCGTAACTTGGGATCTGTTGCATAGCCAATTTGCAATCCATTGGATAATGTAGGCATTTACATTTAATACTAGCATGGGGTACAGTGTCAAAACCATTCTTTAACTATCTAGAAAGTTAAAAACTAACACCTGACAATATCTAGACCTACTCCACAATAAAGTTGCATACTTTGATCCAAATAAAAACGGCAAATCTCCTAGCTAACAGATTTAGCCCAAATTTTACTCCCACACATAGTTATAGCTATTTCACAGATTCCACAGATCAGACCACCCCCCTTTAATTACTGTGGAAGAGGTTCTATCAGCCCTCTCAAAAGCAAAACACAGCTCTTCTATGGACCCTGATAATGTACCAGGTTGTCTTAATATCAGTGCCAAATATGGCCTTTCTGAAACTCTATTTAACCTCTTTAAACAGTCATTGTAATGCTATTGCACAATGGTGGCCCATACACAAACCGTGGCAGTTATAGCCCTATTTTACTCACTAGCCTCATATATAAAGCTATGAAGCATATTATCACAGACCTCATTAATACAGACCTGGAAAATTTCTTAACACTGGACCCTACTCAGTTTGGATTTGTCAGTGGGAGGTATGGCCTCTTTAACATTGTTAACTTCTTTGAAAAAGTAATGAAGCAGTGGATAGTTTTTATACAGTACATACAGCATATCTAGTCCTAGTGAAGGTCTCCGTCACATGCAGGTATTATTGACAGACTTATAAATCTAAATATACATTGTTACGCTGTGTGTTGGATGAGTTGTCTGATAGAATCCATATGGTAAGAGGCACAGGTGCTACTCCTGAAAGCAAAATATTACCTATGCTCTGCCTCAAGGCTCACTACTTGGTCCTCTCTATTTAACATCTATTTCTCAGATCTTCATGCCTGTGATCATCTAACTTTGTAGACAAGGGTAAATTGGGTGTCGCCAGTCAATCTTTATCTGACTTTCAGTTGTTAAAACATGGGTTAGACTATGCTAACTACTGGTGAAAGTACAATTGCCTCAAATAAATGTGAAAAAAATATAGCATAGTTCATTTTGGTAAACTAAATATTTTCAAATACCATATGGGCACACACCGCTCAAATCAGACAATGTCATAAGGGATCTAGGCACCCTTGTTGATAACTGCTTATCATTGGATCCCTGTGAAAGCCTTTTTTTAATTTCTCCAAGTCTTTTGGGTTTCTAATACCATGATGGGAATGGACCCCATTCCTAAGTCAAAGTACAATTAAAGTTCATGACATTAGTATTGTTTCACTCTTTGATGTCAAACAAAAATACTCTTCGCAGCACCTGCAATGTGCCCAGTAATGATTCTTTCTGCAATTTGTATGGGGTTACATGGATTGGTAACATATCTAAATATGATTGTAAATTCTTTTTTATAAGACCCATTGCTCCCACTACTATTGGAACTGTCTGGATATCTTTCTTCCACATTGCTCTCATTTTTGCCTGCAGACCCTAGTATTTTATGACTTTGTGTCTCTCTGTGAGCAAGATGCTATAGTCACTGGATGAAGCGATTTCAATGATTAATGCAACTTTTGTCTTATTTTCTTGGATCACTATATCTGGTTTTCTAGCATCTATCTTTTGAACTGTTGGTAATGGGTGATCCCATGTGATATAAACTTCATCATTTTCTATGATGCTTTGTGACTCATGTTTCCAGTGTTTTTCACCACTTTGATACCATAATGTTTGCACAATCCCCAGTACAACAGACTCACCACATTATTATGCCTTTCAGTATACAGTCCTTCTGCCATTAGTGTGTCTTAACCAGCAACAAGGTGTGTGACTGTTTCCAATTCAGTTTTACAAAACCTACATTTGTCTGCTTCTCCCACATGTTCAGTGGACTTTGTAAACCAATGTGTAGGTAGCCCACTATCTTGGACTGCCAATATTAACCTTTCATTTCTTGGTTTGCATTCGCCTCTCCTTAACCATTCCTGCATTCATTCTTGATCAACATGAGGCTCTTCCAGAAGTTTTCTATACTTGCAACTATATTTATGTTTTTTTCCACATTTCTTGCCTTCTCATCTGGTCCCTCACCTTATATTCTTTCTTTTGTTTTTTGGCACATTCAGTTGCTACCTGTTTTTTATTTATTTCTGGTTTGATTTCCATTCCTGCATGACGTCGATATTCTTCTGCTAAATTAAGCAGAGAATTCATCTTAGATGTATTCTCTTCATGTTTAAAAACTTTCACTACATTTGGATCTTGTGAGGTCAGTAGATACGTGTGGAGTCCCACAATTGCATATCTATACATGTAATCAATTTCAAGAAGGCCCATCCCTCCTTCGGAACAAGAGATATATAATCTTGGTATACACTGATTTTTATAAATCATTTGGTGAGCATGAAGCATCCTTTTTGTTTTAATATATAATCAATCCAACACTGTTTGGGGCCAGTCAATCACTCCAAAACTGTATGTTAAGACAGGAAGAGCAAATTGATTTATAGCTTGGATCTTGTTCCTAGATGTCAATGCTGTTCTTAGTATTAATTCAAGTCTTCTAAAGTATTCCTTACTGAGTTTTATTTGCATTTGTTCATGTTTTATTGTTGATCTGTCATCAATTCCCAAGTATTTATACACTCCATCTTCCTCAAGTTCTTTTATATCACATTCTTGTCAAAAACTGATGTTTTCCTGGTCCTACAGTTTTCCTGATTTAAAGGTTGCTTTTGCACATTTATCAAGACCAAATGACATTCTAATATCATCTGAAAAGGTTTTGACAACCTGTAGCTGTGTTTTCAGTTCCTCATCTGATGATCTATACAGTTTTAAATCATTGGCAAAGAAAAGATAAGTAGTCATTAGACTTTGTTGTTTTCTAGGAGCCAAATTGTAGCCATGGCCTAAGCTGTTAAGTAAAAAGCTTAATGGGTTAATTGCAAGGCAGAATAGCAATGGAGACAGAGGTCACCCTGGAATATCCTCCTTTGAATTTTTATCCCTGGAATAATAATCTGTCTTTCATCATGGCTTAATTGCAAAGTGGTCTGCTATTGTTTCATGGTTACTGTGATGTAGTCAATCAGTGTAGGGTGTATCTTATACATTATTAAGCATGGATACTATCCATGAATGTGGGATACTATCAAATGCTTTTTTGTAGTCAATCCATGCCAGACTTAGATTCTTCCCCTTTTTCCAGTTATCCACTATAACTTTATTTAACAATAAATGATCCTTTGTTTCTTATGACTTTCTTTTACTGACCTTTTGTTCTACTGCCATAATTGAGTTTTCTTCTAAATGACTATAAACTCTGTCGGCATCAATTCCTGTGTATAGTTTATACGTCGTCGGAAGGCAAGTTATTGGTCTGTAATTTTCTTAGGGTAGCTTGCAGGTTCACTCTTAAGTAAGAACATTGTTTTGCCTGTTGTTAGCAAGTGTGGTGTCTGTTCGGGGTGCGCATATAAATAGTTCTTACTCATGATGATTAAATCCTCATGCAAAGATGTTAATACTTTTAACCAAATGTTAGGTACTGCATCTAGGCCTGGGGATTTCCAGTTAGAGGCTTTTTTCAGAAAGCCTTCTACATGGCTCATCTAATTTCTAAAGACATCTCCACAAGATCCAAATGTATCTTGAGTCACCTTTACTTATATCTCAGCATGCCCATTATTGAATATAATGCACCTTTGGGCATACATTTGTCTGGGTCTATATTATAAGATTGATGGTTGAAAACATTGAACACCATATGGTCGACACCATATGGTAGATGTCTTCAAACATCGAACTTATAAAAAGAACAAAAAAAAAAGAAAAAAGTACCATAACGGGTTTAAGTGGGGGGGGGCAAGCCCCCCTGCACCCCCACACCCCCACCACTTAAATATACCAACTCCGAGACTGCACTACATTGCAATAAATGGAAATCTCCCCTTATGGAGATTTCCGTTTACACGTTCAATGTGCACTTTTGCTATTCTCATGTTGACAATATCAGCTTCGATATTGTCGGCTTTTGAGAATATAATATAGACCCCATTTGTCTACGCATATAACTTAAGAGACTTCAGATATGCATAATTAAAAAGATCAGTGGCCAGAAAAATCTTAGTTATCAGGGCAGACTAGCAGCCCTTCATCTGTGCTCAGTTTCTTATAGACTCCTCTTTGGAGTTCTGTGTCTAGCATTTTGAGACATGAAAGATTCAACCTTCTTGGAACTTCTATTCTTTCACAGAACAAATAGCACCTCAAGTGTCAGGAAAAAAGGAACTAAGCATTCATCAACAGATATATGTTAGAGTGATATATTTATATCCCAATGATTCCCTCATCTCCAGTTCAAAAAACACTACATCAAGCAGTGTAGCACCTCTGCTACCTTCAAGGTAAGCCTAGATAACTGGATGGGCAGCCTCATATTGCTCCCCTTGCCTTGTTCTCCTTGAGGCTGGGGGATCTTTTGAATAGGAGATTTTAGATAGGCTTGTAATGATTTGCAGACTGATTGCCCAGTACTTACCTATGTATCAGTAACCATTAAAGTAATGCAACAAACTCTGAGAATGCTTTGTTTTAGGGATATAGGAAAGAAACAACCACTTTGCAGTACCTGAAGTATTTTTTTATTGTGTCATACAGCTATAGATGATGCAAAGCTCCACTGACAAATACCTTATTTAAGGAACAATATAATTCACCTTAACACTGTAATAGCTATGAGTGTCTCTAGAAATAGAAGGTCTAGGTATAATAGTGGAATTACTGCTGAATGGAAAATTACTAAAGTGAAGTTGGATGGCATCTGGTGATGAAAGCTAAAGGCTGACACCATTAGAATAAATGGATGCTAAATACTTAGCAAGATTTAATTTTGAGATCTGGTTTGTAGGAAGACTGTAACCCAGCCTGCTTGCCAACTGTTCTACTGGACTTTTCCATGTTATACTTGTCCAGCTTTGCATGTAGAGGGCAGAAGCATAGATGTAGTTGGCATATTTTAAATGAGTTTCAGATAGATAGTTACATATGCAGATTGCTTGGACAAACTCTTGTGAAGGATTTGTGAAGAGGAGGTACCTCATTTTTTTCTTCCAGGAGGGGAAGGCAGAGATCCAATAGTGACCTATAGACGTCTTCATTAAACAATGCTTAAATCCATATATATTGTTGGACTGGACATTTCACAGGTCACTGATGACAAATCAAAATAATTAAACATGATTTCTTCAGACATGCATCAGACCTGGGCCTGAAGCTGGACTTCTTCTTTACAAATATTATATGGATCTCTTTTTAGTCAGTACTGTAAGTTGGTCTTGATGACATTAGCTGGATGCTAGAATCAGCAAGATTGAAATCACTTTTCTTTCTTTTTTTTTTTTGACTCACTGCTGCTGACCATAAGCTACCACCAGCTATTCTCCTCATTCACCTTGTCTTCTAGCCCACCTTTTTCTCCTCTGGGCTCTACCCACCTCATGCTTTAGGACTCTGCATCAACATCATACTGCTGATGGAGAAAGTTTTCATTATGCCCTTGCCCACCCCCACTGCAGCCTTACAAACTGCATTATAGCTGCCTTCTGGAGGTGCATAAATATTTCCATTCATGAGCAACTTCACAAGTAAGGAGAAAACAGCTTGCAGCATGGCATAGCCAGGTTTCTTGTGTTACATTTGCAGCAAGCTGGGATGCCTTTACCCCAGATGATGGATTAGCTGGCATCATCAGCTTATTCCCATCCTCTCACACCCAGTACCTCAGCCAGTCTCCCAGCACCTGTACAGCTAGTCAAACAGGAGTGGTTTGAGAAGCAGTCAGATCTTTATCCGTCTGCATCATGGAGCCAGGACTTCAAACTCATCCTTCTTGAGATTCACTTGTTACATTTCTTAGCATGAGTCAGTCTCTGTTAAGTGATTAATATGATATTGTTTACTCATTAGGACTGAGTGCCTTGGTGGCCATGTGGTGATTTTAGATTAGTAAGCTATATCTAAGGATGATACTAGTATGCATGTCTTGTTTGCTAGTCATAATATTTAGGAAACTGATTTGTTAGGATTACAGCATAATGAATATGATTTACAGAGATGCACTGTGTACTGTAGCAAAAGCTGTGCAGGACAGCAGAGATGTACTGCAGTGTGCATCTGTCAGCACAGATGTGCTTCATTGTAGAAAGTGGGGTGGTGCAGTAAAAGTGCTAGCTGGACACAGCCAAGCAGAGCAACTCGTACTCAGATGAGCAAGCCAATGATCACACACTGACAAGTGCCATCCTCATGAAACTGCCATTGTAAAACAGCAGCAGCAGTTAACTTGAGGTGGCAAATCATTCATTACAGTCTCAGAAAGTATGGTATATCATGAGTTATAGCGCAATGTGCTATGGTGTCCATTCAGTTGGACACCTACTGTTCTTATGAAAGGGGAGGAACAAAGTAAAATTTTGGGGAACATGATAGAGGGAAGCATATATGGGTTTCCTTCACTCAGTCAAATGTTCATTTTTTTAAGTGAATGAACTCCATTCATAGTTGATATAGAACACTTTTTATCAAGTGCACATATGGTTGAGTGGTACAAAAAGTAAGTATGGTTCTGGGGTGTTAATTCTAAAACCTCTTAGTGTCAGAATTCTAGACAAAGCTAAAAATAATGAGAAACAAATATTGCTCTTATAAACTTAGAAAGCTGCTAGAATAACGGGTTTGAAATTAGCATTCATTTTCTGAAGGATATAATGTCTGAAATTCAAATGTCAGTTATTATTTAGCTCATAGATTAATACTAAACTAACTGTCCTTGCGAGCCATTTTAAGCCTAGCCAATTATCCCTTGTAAGACTCAAACCCTGCACCTTCTGTTTGTAAGGCAAACACCTTAACCATTAGGCCACCCTCCCAACCTATGGTTAGTACTCAGTAATTTTCCAGAGAACCACACATTTTATCCAGAACAGACCAAAAATAAGACACAAAAAATATAGACAGTATGTAAAAATCTAGACATTTGAGAGGTGTACCACAAATAGCAATGTGAATGTTGCCCATAAGTAAACCAGATATGCACACAAATTAGAGTGACACCAGAGAAACACATCTCCTCTATGTCAGTTGTTTCTTAAACACTATTAATTTGCATAATGTAGGGTCAAACATCTAGCATGAATATAAAGATCCACACTGTTATGTGTTGTTTTGTATATTCATAAGATGGATCACTGCTACAGGGACACCTGTATAGTCTGGAACAGGACAACAGGCTGCTGTCACCACCTGTGCAGTGTCTGAAATGATGTTGAGATATGGAATGAATCACAATCATGTGACACATTGAAACTGCTTGTCTCCTTCCTGTGTGCCTCTCCAACCATTGTGCAGGATGGCGGTGCAATCTCAATCTCACCTGATGTCATATTTGCTTACAAACCCTGTTAAGAGTGGGGCTCCCTCATGAGTTTGAGCACCAGTACCATTTCCCTTGTGGCCACAGCAGCAGAAGTTTGCTCTGTATTTACCACTCCAGAGCAGTCTAGCAGGGGTTCCAGGCACTGTCAGATATTACAGCCTGCCCCTGATATGTGAAAGACACTAGGACTGAATCAGCAAAGGAGCAACAGTACTGGGCTATCATCCAGGAACAGTGTGTAGTAACCTGTGTCAACACAGAGATGCTTGGTGTGCTATGCAGCATCCACGAGGATGTCACTTAGCACTGTCGGCACTACAACGAGACTAGTCCAGTAATAATGCATCCTATCTCATGAATACCAGGGCAACACACATAACTGCTATAGTTAACTCCATGAAGAAAATGGCAAGGGCCACCATCACTATTCTGTTCTACTATTCATGGGCACATGTGGGTATGTACATAGGCTAGTTATTTTGAGATGCACAGTCTATATCTGCCAGCCTAGCAGTATCACACTACCCATACCTCATGTCTTGAGGGAGCAGCTGCCCACATCCAGGGGGAGAACAGTTTACTTGCATCCTCTGTGCTGGTTTCATTCCCTCAGTAGGACAACATCCATTGAATGAGAATTCTTTAGGCTTGTTAGTTTATGCCACCAGAAAAGCCCAAAAGTATGGTGACACAGTGGCAGTCCTCTTGTAGTGACATCTCCTCTCTGTCATTGGAAGTCAGTGGCTATCCACTGATTACATCTGTCTGCAAGGTTCCCATATCTGCCTCTGGTGACACAGCTACCACATAGATTGTGACATCAGCAGTGTTTCATTGTATCCTTTGGCACCTGTGCAAATGGTGATGACTATGACTCACTGCACCCTCCATCCTGTGGGGTATAAGTGCAGACATCTGCTCTACTGCAAAGTGTGAGTTGACCATGCACTGTTCAGCATTTTCTGTAACTAACACTGCATGTATCATGTTTGTTCTGTGTTGCATTTGACCGTGGGCAAGTAAAAGTCATTGTGCTGGGCTAGAACCTACCATTTCACCTGCATGCACATACTGTGCTCGGGTCTATATTAGAACACTGAACATTTAAAATGTAGAGTGTTCTAATATTGACCCGTTTTCAGTGAACACTGAAAATATTGAAGAAACAGAAAATCAAATTTTTTTCCTAGGGAAAGAATTTGGCTGTCCGTTTCTGTTGCTTTGGTATTTTCAGCACTCTGGTGGAAAGTTACGGGTTGGGTTCAGGTAAGTGTGCGATTCTGTCGACTTGAGGGTTAGGGCGGATTAGGTGAGTTAGGGTTAGGGTGCGGGTCAGGTAAGTGTACGATTGTGTGGATGTGAGGGTTAGGGAGGGTAGATGAGTTAGGGTTTAGGGCGTGGGTGAGGTGACTGTGCAATAGTGACGGACCTTAGGGTTAGGGTTTGGGTTAAGGTAAGTGGATAGTTAGTGGTGTATGTATAGTTTAGTGTATGGTTAAGTGAAAGACTTTAGATGTATGTGTGTGTGGATTGCTGTTTGTTTGGTGTGCTTGTGTTGTGTGTATGTGTTTTGGAACAGCAAATTTTGCTGTTCTGAATGTTCGATGTTTAGCATTTTCGATTGGTAGGGTTCGATATTAGAACACTCGACATTTTGAATGTTTGGTGTTCTAATTTAGACCCCTGTGCTCATCTCTGTTTTTTTGCTGTGGTACAGTGGCAGCTTGCTGCCTCCACATCTCACTGTTATGACTAAATGATGTCAGTATTCTATCAGGTGCTGCTGTAGTGGGTCCAGTGCTTCATGGAATAGTGATTGTCCTAAATGATACCTCATTATCATATTATTTAGCATGCAGTGTGGCACAAGCAGTTTGTATCTGGAGCAGGGGAGCATTACAGTACCTTTACATGTATCTATGCATCAGAACTATGTTTTCAGCAGGCCAAACAGCTGCTCTGTTATGTTTCATGTTTGCAGATAGGTGGAGTTATGCTGCATTATGGTGATGCCATGCTGGTTCCTTGTGGATGTCATCAGTCAGGGCTCCATTAAGTATTCTGCATCACCTGAATGATATTAGGACTATGGGGAGGGGGTGGGACACTTGTGTACAGACTGTTTTTTGGTTGTACCTTAGTCAGATTACCACAGTGCCCATCTTTACCAGTGACACATTACTGTAGATTTTTTCTGTGAAGAAAGTAGTACTATAAATGACTTGCATGCCAGATGTGCGAATCATGGACTCTATCAGGGTGGTGTGCAAACAAACTGACTATCAACCCCTGTGCATTGTGCACTACCTGGCAGTTGGTATAATGGCTGCCCTGCCGATTGACTTAGTGCTGTTCATAAACAAGTGCTGGAGCCTTTTTTGAAACACTTGTGCAGTCTGTAGCACCTAGTGTATTAGGGAACTGAATCACAGAAGCCATGTATGGTGGTGTCCCTCTCTTCCCTGGTGTGCTGAGGAAACATATGAGCTAATCCACTTTGACAAGTAGTGTACTAGGAAGTGACCTGTGATATGCTTATTATCTTCCCTGTTTGTCTCTGACACGTTCCTTTAGCTAGTACACTGACAGCTACTCATACATTGGTGTCCACTGGCACAGGAGGTCCACACATTATTCCCGATCCTGCTTGTGTACAGTATATGTCAGTCAATGCATGTGTGATACCTCTGTATACTCAGAAACATTCAGGTAGCTGCTAACCTGTCAGCTGGTGGTACGTAATGTGCTATCAGTGCCGTTTTCAGTCATACTCCCTGCAGTCACTTATAGAAAGTAATTGCCGATGCACAAATGCTACCTACTGGTCCTAACATCTTTGTTTATTCCACCTCTACAATTTCCCTCTTTCCTTTTGTCACTAAAATGATTCAAAGGTTGCAGCACACCATCTGTGCATTACGTCAATGAATTGCAACCTAGGTAGAAAGCTTCAGATATGAATCTCTTTGTGAGCTGTTCAGACTATTCACATTCATTTACATGTCATTGTGCTATATATCTCAATGTCTAAGGACAAGAAAGCTGGACAAGCCAAAAACCAATGGGGGTACAAAGGCCCAAAACTAAGGACAGATTTTAAAATGGCTATAATAAAAGGTGTTGCTTTATTTTGCAATTTCTGAAGGATATGATGCCTGAAAGTCAAATGCCTGTCATTTTTTGGTGACATGTGACATCACTCCTCAATAATTTGCCAGAAAACCAACAATTGTATGAGGAACATATCAAAAAATGAATCAAAAATATGGACAGTTGAGAAGTATGCATTATATGAATATTTGATACTCCTATTTCTGTGCCATTTTCCTCACTGTTCGATAACACTAGCTGATACTATGAATTACAACAAGCCTGCATGTGGCTGCTTCCCACATAATGGCAAGCTTGCTGCATAGTGCACAAATTATCTATGAATTTGGCCATTGTGGATTATACCATGCAGTAATACCTCATCATGCATTGCACCACACCATTTCTCACAACGTATACATTGTACAGGCTTTCCATGGCTTACTGGCTTAAACTAATTACTTAAGACAATTAATTTTGGGATACTAATGCAAAGATGTTATTTCCATTGATGTCACCTTTATTTAAATTACAGCTTGTAAAAAAAGCTCTTAGTATGTTGTCCAGAAAAAAAGCCTACACAGGGAGTTAATTTACAACAATAAACATTCATAAAATAATCATTATCATTTAATGATGCTTCTTTCAAAAAAGCTAATTAATTGCCCAATAAGCAATAAAAAGGTAATTTGAAAATGACTCAACTATATAGTGCTAAATTAACAACCTGTGCATACTGAAAGACTATTGAAATATAAACAAAAATGATCATTATAACAGTTTATGTACAGACACATTTTAATTTGCTCAAAACTGCTGCACTTACTCAAGAAAAGTTTAGATGACAGAGATCAATGTACATTATCGGTTGTATTATCAAGGTGAAGCCTTTGTTGCCTTGTAATGCTGACACTTTTTAATGATGATCTTGGAGTTTCGTTCCTCTGGTAGACATACCTCTCACAATTCCCGATCTCATTATCTATACCTACGATATTCTGCATCTCCTAACTAACGCATGTTACAGCCTGATGAGTGGAAAATGCAGCATCATCTTGAATCAGATTTATGTATTATTCATGCCCCCCTACCTAAGGTTTCAAGTGATGGAATCTCAGGAAGTCTCAGTAAATCTGGACTTGTTTGCAACGTTTGTCTTCCTTGTCCTTGCTTGCAGTGAGGTTCATTATGAACATTAGTCTATCCCACATTGTCACCAGAGGTTCATTAACATTTCCTATGTAGTATAAAGGAGACTGCATCAAAATGTTTCCATACAGCTTATACGTAATGATTCTTTTCATTAAATTAGTTTTTCTAAAAATAAATGAGACTGAAGGAATATTTTGAGAATTCATGGTTCTTGTGGTCTTTGCCAACCAACCCCCATCCCTACTCCCAGACCTCTTCTGTCAGGCCATTTTAAATAAGCTGAGTGGCTTCACTACTCCGTTGTCTAGAACATCAGAGGATAAGAGGATACGAACAAAGGTTTTCAAAGTAGTGAAGGTGAGTGGGGGGTCTCTTGGTCAATAGATTACACTGTATATGCCAGTTACTTAGTTACCCTAGCAGCCAGGCTTCTTCTGCATTCAGGAAATAAAAGAAAACTTATTCTACTTTGTGCCTCTTTGCTAATTGCTTTGCACTGTCTATAAACTGATTACTCTGTTATAATTTGACCTGAGGGTGACATTCACTCTTATCCTAGCTTCAGCTATCACAATGAACATCAAGACAATTATCTTCCACACACTAGTTTATCCCCACACCAGTCAATCTTAACCCCAGGAATGTAACTTTTGCTGCTATAAATGTTAAAAGCATAAGAAATAAAACTGCTGAATTACATGCCTGAATTACCCAACATAAGCCTGATATTCCCTCTGTAACTGAAACTCATCATAAACCCAGTACAAACAACTTTGAAATTAAACATCTCAGCCATAATATCATCTGTAGTAACCACATAAAGAAGAAAGGTGGAAGTATTGCTTTATTATTTACTAACAACTACCAGATTTTCCCTTAAAACAAATCAATACCAAATTTCAATCCATCAGAGCTTCTTATTACTTACATGAAAATAAACAATTCTAAACAAATATGTATTACTGCCCTTTACATTCCTCCTGATGACAATACAGTTATAATGGAAGATATCCTACACTGGGTATCCATAACAATTCCTCAAGAACAAAATACTACTAGGCAAATGTCAATCGGTTGGACATAAGGTCTAACTCCTCTACTTCTAGTATAAATGTATTTGGCTTCACACAACTAATTAATAAACCCATAAATTACACCAATGTATTGAATTCCCCTACAACTAGCGTGGACTTATTTGGTTCACACAACTAATTAATAGCTCATGCATTATACCAAGACATCAAACTCCTTATTAGACTGGATGTCAGTAGCAGACTCTAGTAACTATATCGCCACAGATACCATGTCAGACTCTCTCCTAATCTATACAACCAGACATTTCACACATCCACTTTAACAGCATGTTTATAAAACAACACACAACCTTTAAACTTTAACCAAGAAATATTCATTACTACCCTATGATCTAATAACTGGAACTTCCAAATGTTGAAATTAATTCAATGCAAGTTTTCTGAATATCCTAAATAGTCTTGCACTTCCTAGAAGGAAGAGACCAAAATCAAATAATTCTGTCTGGCTATCCAGAAAGAGTAGAATTGTAATGCAGGCTAGAGAAAAAGCATGGAAAGAATGGCAAAAATATAAAACATCTCAATATCTTGAAAACTTCAGAATGCTTTGCAATCATACTAAAATGCAAATAAATGAAGAGAAAAACTTTACTGCAATAACTTTCAGAATAATAGTACATACAACCCTAAAATCATTCTGGACAGCCATTAAAGAAATCTTGCATCCAACCAAAAAATTAACCCTAAGCACTCTCCCAAAACTCACTACTCAAAACCACAATACAATTCGATTATTTTTTTTGTAGAAAGTATAGCATCTCTAACCAAGAATTTCCCAATATTTAATCCTAATTCTGCCCAACAACCATGTATCACCACATCCACTTTCACCTTCAAACTTGTGGTCACAGCCTATATAAAACTACTCCTATATATATTTAAACCATGCTCTACTTCAGCTGGTACCTTCCAAGTGAGTACCTTAAAATAGCAGCTGATAGCATTGCCTAGCCTGTCTCAATGATTATAAATAGGTCGATCTCAGAATCCCTCCTTTTCTCTCTCGCTGAAAAAAATCACCTATTATCCCTCTGCAGAAAGGAAGAAATTCAACAGTCATTACTAGCTTTAAAGCTATAGCAAACTTATCCCCCTCTCCAAAATACTTAAAATAATTATTGAAAAACAATTGCTAAGCTATCAGCTGCAGGAAGAACTCCTATCCCCCACATAATACGGCTTCTACCCTTCCTATACTACTAACACTTCTAACCTATATAGATACTGTCAGTAAAGGTAGAGATAACAGCAAACTAGTCTCCTCCTTATTTCTAGAAATGTCTAAAGCCTTCAGCACAGTTTGTGACAGTAAACGTCTACTTTAAATGTCATCATGAGGTCTCTCTCAGGCCACCCTTCTATGGTTCAAAACCTACCTGTCCAATAGGTATCAGTTAGTAAATTGTCACTCCATCTTCTTTTCATACCTCCCAGTCACCACCAGTGTACCATAAGGCTCTATCCTTGGTCCCCTTCTCTTTAACATTCTCACTAACACCGTCCACAGATCCACTTGACAGGCCTCCCTAATGCAGTATGTAGATGACTCCACACTCAGTTGTACATTTGACAGCATTGCCCACCTCAAAAAAAAAAATACTCAGAAAGCTTTAACAGCTACTGAAACATGGCTTTGTAACTCTCAAGTCATGCTCAACCCCCCAGCTCCCAAAACAGCAAAATACATTTTTTTCTCACAAATCCCTCTCTCATGAAAAACAAAATTTAAAGTCCTCCCTCTTTATAATACAACAATTGAAGTCACTTCTTATAGAAAATTATTGGGGATGATAATGGGTGATAATCTTAAAACTGCATATACAAAATTAAATTAAAAAAATCCTCAAAAACTAGAGATGCTTTATAGAGCCAAAAACTTTCTCACAAATTCAAGTAGAACTACACTTGCCACTACTTATCTCCACCCCACATTTATTTATGGCACTCCCATCCTTACTAACCTCCAAGCATCACAAAAAATCAAAGCTTGAACAATGCTATAACAAAAATGCTAAATTTGCAGCAAATACCCCTTTCAGAACCCATCAGTATATAACACTAAAAAGCCTAAACTGGTTAGAACTACCCCATCAACTAATGTATACCAGCTTCTTACCACATATAAAATTATCCAGCATCCATCTGCTAGTCAAGCACTAAATAACATTCTGCACAACCAAGCTTCCAGTCAGTCATTATGATCCAATGACCAAAAACTCCTGTCTGTCCACAAACCTATCAAATCTGCTGGACATTGTCTATACTTGTACCATGTTGTTATGGCCTGGAACTCCTTATCTCTACCCATCAGCACAATACCCACACTCCCATACTTCAAAATCATTCTGAAAGACTTCCTGAACAAAAGCTGGTTCTCTTCTTACTCAACATTAGGATAAACTATATCCCTAAATGTGGAAAATATATATATTTATACCTTACACCTCCTTACTCTCCCTTCTTCACTTACTTCCTTACTTCTATCAATTTTTCTCCCCATGTTTTCTCTCTAAATATACCATAAACCCACTTTTCTCTCACTTCATGTAATTTCTCTGTAATCTGTCTAAAAGTTTTCTAAATATTAAATCATTGTCATATGACTTTTATCTATTCTTAACCAATGTTTTCATGTTATGCCTATTTTGGTATAATTATTTAAATTGTAGATGTTTTTCATATTTTTGAAGATAGTAAAATTATTGTTGTTAAAATGTTTTGCAATATTTTGGAGCTTTTCTCCCCAGGAATCCACTGAAAATGGGCTCCTACTCTGTCAGACTTTCCTGGTAATAAAATGTCAATGAAAATAAAATAAATAAAAAGAGAGCTGTATCCATGAAATATAAGAAACAGATAAAAGAAATACATGTGAAAGGGCAGGTGCAGATAGCAGTGACTAGTAATGAAGGAGAAACAAACAGAGGAGGCCAAGTAGAAGCCAATCAAAATGACCTGTCAGTGAACAGCTCTTACATCGAAAATGCCATTCAGTGAACTATTCATAGTGAGATTGTGGTACTGTGAAGATCTGAAAATTTGCCCTTTCCTCACTGTAGTGAGATCTCGGAGTTGGTATATATAATTAGCGGGGGTGAGTGAATTCACTGAATGGCATTTTCAATGTAAGTGCCTTTCGCCGACCTGTCTTTTCAATAATATGATATAGACCTAAGGAGAGCAGGATGGAAGTGGGCAGGGAAGGCTACTATATAGTTGTGATGGACAGAAGATAAAAACAGCACCATAGCAATGAAATTTTGTAAATAGTGGGTAGGAGGTGATGGGAATGTGATCAGAGGCAACACAGGTAGAGCTACAAACTGCATACAGATTGAAGATTGTTGGAAGCCAAGGAACTGATGGGGCAAAAGTTACAGATCAGAGGGTTAGGGACAGAAAGTAAGGGAGGCAAGAGTCACTGTGATTACAAGGAGCAGTGTTTGGTGATTACCGACTCCATCACTTAGGAGTCTTGATAAGGGAGACAACCGAGACCTAACTGGAGTGAAACCAGTCTTGGGGTCTTGATATAATATAATACAAAAGGCATTATGAGAAACAGGGACAAAGCCTGAAAGCAATGGCTGAATTGCAATAATCCTGCCAACCTTATCCATTACAAACAACTATGAAACCTTTCAAAAAAACATATTTGTAAAGACAAACAACAATACTTCTGGAAACTCCAATCAAATAGGACAAATAACCACAAACTCTTCTGGTCTTCCATCAATAATCTCTTGAACCCTGGCACTAAAACAAACTCCTCTCCTTTCCCTGACATGTCATCTGACCTTATAGCCTCCAAATTTAACACATATTTAATTGACACAATAGCTAACCTTACAGCCTCCTTTTCCATCTCTACACCTAGTAATCATCACCTCAAGTTCCTCCTCATCTTCTCATTTACCCCCCATATCAGATCCCTAAATGCATCCAATCAGAACTGTGACATCCCCCCCTCTCAAACCAAATATAATCTCTCCCCTGTTCCTACTTCATGTATAAAAAAACTCTTGTTGAAGCTAAAACTCTGTTCTAACTCAGCTGATGATATTCCTGCCAAATTCCTTAAGATTGCTGCCGATAAAGTAGCCTATACTATCAGTATTCTAATCAATAGATAAATACAAGAAGCTTATGTTCCCTCTCTTTGGAAAAAAGCCATCATCCTTCCCCACCAAAAAGGGAGTCCTTCCTCTGATATCTCAAACTTCTGACCCATCGCTCTTCTATCCCCTATATCTATAATTTTCAAAATATGCATCCAAAACAACTACTGCTTTATCTGTTAAACAACAACATCCTCTCCCCAACCGAACACGGATTTCGTCCCGGGCACAGTACCTCTACTGCACTAATATGCTTTCTAGATACCTTTAACAAATTCCGTGACTCTGGCTACATAGCATCCTCTTTTTTCTAGATCTATCTAAAGCATTTGATACTATATCCCACTCTATCCTTCTCTCTCAACTTTCTTGCATAGAGCTGTCTTCTCAGTCTCTCAATTGGTTTAAAAGCTATCTTTCTGAAAGGCAACATGCCGTCACATGGCAGCACTCCATCTCTCCATACCTCCACAGTCCTACTGGCATCCCACAACGTTCAATCCTTGGTCCCCTTCTATTTAACATATTCATAAACAATCTACAGCAAGAGTTACCTCATACCTCCCTAGTCCAATATGCAGATGACTCAAAAATAGTCTGTTATGCATCCAACTCCAGTATGCTTCAACAAAGGAGCCAAACAGCCTTCTCTACTGTTGAATTGTGGCTCCACAAAAGTCACCTTTCCGTAAATGCCAAAAAAACTTAACTAATGTTTTTCACCCCCCAAAAAACTAACTCTATCAAATTACAAGACTTTAACATTCTCTCACTGAACTCAATAAAAATTGAAATCGTAGCCAGCACTAAACTCTTATGAGTCATAATTGACAACAATCTAAAATTTGATTTACATATCCAGTCCAACATCTCAAAAACCCACAAAAAACTCGGGCTTCTCTACAGGCATAATAATTTCCTCTTCCCATCAACAAAAAAAGCATTAGCCCTCTCCTATTTACTTCTCTCTCTAACCTACGGTGCTCCATTAAGAACTAATTTGCAGTCATCCCTCAAACTAAAGTTAGAGTCTTGCTACAACAAGATTGCCAAATTTGCTTCTAACTGTCGTCACTCAACTAATCACTATACTGCTCTAAGAAATCTCCAGTGGCTCAAATTCCCCCATTATCTACTACACCTTCAACTAGCTACCTCTCATAGACTCATTTACAAACCCCAAGACTGCCCTGCTCACAGCTCCTTATGTTCCCCTTACACCCCCACTAGGTCATTATGATCAGAAAATCAAAATCTACTACAAGTTCACAAACCTAATCTTCCTTCAAGTAAACTCTTATACTCCTGAACTATTGCCAGACTGTGGATTAATCTCCCCTCCTCCATCCATTCTGAACTGCACCATTAAATTCAAAACTGCCCTACACAAGCACTTTCACTCCAACTGGATATGTTACATAATCTTTAGCTGCTCTACACTCAACCAAATGTACCTTGCTCAATCTAACTTGATTTTCCTGACACTTTTAATTCTGTTTAAATTGCATCTTTTTGCAGTCTTTGAATTTCCCTATATTTGTCTGTTTGTATCAGCTGATTGCTATATTTTTGTATTGTAGTGATTCCCATAAATATTGTAACTACATTGTTGTAAATTCCTTGTATGGTAATTACCTTGGTTTCTAAATTCCTTGTATGGTAATTATCAGGCCTCCACTGAAAATGGGATCTGTTCATGCCAGTGGACTCTAAACAAATGTCAGTAATAATAATAATAATAATAATAATAATAATAATAATAATAATAAAAATAATAAGAAATAATATAGAAAAAGGTGGCTAAGGTGATCACCACAAAGTAGGAGGGTTAAATATATATTGTAGTACATGTAGGCACCAAAAGCATGCCAGTGTAGATAGAATATGTGGTAGTAAACAGAGGTAGGGAGGTGGAAGCTAGGACTGTGAGATGAAGATTAACAAGTCCCCATTACCAGCAATCACAAGACAAAAGAAGGAGATGACTGGCTGTAGTGGAGGACTGGATGGTGATAATGGAGCTATGACAGACCGAATCAGAGAGAGGGAAACACACACACACACACACACACACACACACACACACACACACACACACACACACGTGCGCACGTACACACATGCAGGCAAGCATATATATATATATATATATATATATATATATATATATATATATATATATATATATATATATATAGATATAGATATACACCCCACACACACACCCCCACACAGATTACAGCACAGACACAATCTTTCTTAGCCCAGAAGAGACAGTGATGGAAAGGCATGCTAAATATCTACTGATCATGCCATACTAAGACATAATAGACTTCAAAAAGTTGCTGGTAGCATTGTCATAATAATGACATAATGTTACAGTGTTAAACCTGAGCTCAGGCTATGTAAGAGCACATTGATAGTATACCACAGCCAAGGCCAAGGCTAATAATATAAGGATGGTCTTTCCTGTTTCCTTTCTAAAGCTCAGCTATCTGTCTCTCCTCAGTGGGTGTCAGATGTGGCCCATTTAAAAATAAAAAAATAATACATTCTTTACAAAAGATTTGTCTCTGGCTGAAGAAGGTTTATAATGTCAAACTATTAACTGAAAATTGAAAATGTAGTCCCATGTGATTATGGTACTGAATGGAACCAAATATCTGATGCTACAACCCATTCTCCCATCAGTCTCTTTGGTCAATCATAACTCATCTCTCATTTAACTTAAACAGGAAAATAAAATATAAAATCAGAATATGAAAATGACTAAAATCATTATCAACAGAAAATGACATCTCTTCAGTTTGCCAAAATCAAAGTTTCTGAGCCTCATATCCCCATGTTACAAGAACTCCCTCCTCCATGTTTATACGACTAAACATATATATATATATATATATATATATATATATATATATATATATATATATATATATATTTTTTTTTTTTTTTTGGGGGGGTGGCTGAGTCACTGCAAAAAAAAAGGCATAACTATATCTATGTATGCCCCTTGTCATACTGCACAGAAGTGAGCACGGTCTGTGTGATTGACATGCCAAATGGCTGTGAAGTGATATGATATGCAAATGATGCATGTGTACCTTGAGCCCTGGGCTGTTTAAAAGCCATAGGCTCCTTGAAGACATTTCTAGGACCATGCATAAAGGCATGTGTTCTTTGATTCATCTTCCTGAATGTTTTCATTATATTTCTTGTTTAATGCAGCAACACTTGTTGGAGTACTTTTTAAAAATGTAGGTTTGAACATTTTTCCAGTAAATAATGAAAAACATGTATGAACCAATAATAACTAGAACTTTTCAACCATAAAAGGCGCTCAAGCTCTGCTTTCATTATAATTCACCAACATCCACACTCAACAATTATGGCCGATTTATTGACTGTGTGCATATCATGCCTGGTTTTCATAAAAATGGTCACAGTAAAGTATCCCAGTTTACTTTACACAAATGCACACTAGTCTTGTAAAGACAGATTGTTTACTTCTTAACTTTATCAGATCAACAGGGTCAGTCATATTTCCAAAGACATCCCCCAAACCCAACAATTATAGCTACATTGTTGACCGCATCATCATGTTTAAGTCAAAAAAATAAACAGTAATAATTACCAAAGTCACATATTTCAAATTTGTTTCACAGAAACACACAGTAACCAAAATATTCCAACTTAATTCACACACACACACAGACACACACACACACGCACACACACACACACACACACACACACACACACACACACACACACACACACACATACTGCTCCTGCAATGCCAAATTAAAGACTGTTTAAAAATGACCCAACAGCAGTTACAGCCACTTTTTTCATTATGTTCACCCTTTCTTGTTATGTGCTTTATTAACAGCTTTGGATGAATTACATGATACCATGTAACCGTCACTAGCATCATGTCATAAGATCCAGCCACATGTAGCACAGTTTAAATAGAAGAGTATAAGAGCATAAGAAGTATTAACAACATGATAAGATATGATGGGTCTACTTTAATTAAATGAAAACAAGTTACGTTTAATACCACTCCATTGACACATATACACCGAACTGCAAAATAATCAAATGCACAAAACCGCGAAACTCAAAATACCGAATTGTCATACTTGGCAAACCCCACCGCCCAAAACATACTACCCATCCAAACAAAATAAATAAATAAACCACAAACATACACCAACCAAAACCCTACTTCTAACCCTACACTAAACCCCACATACACCACTATCTATGCACTATCCTTAACCTCTCCCTAACCCTAAGGTCCGTAACTACCGCACACTTACCCTACGGAGCTATACCCAAACAAAATAAATAAACCACACACATAGACTAACCAAACCCCTACCTCAAACCCTACACTAAACGTTAAATACATTACCCATCTTACATTACCTATCTATGCACTTACCTTAACCTGCACCGTAATCCTAACCCTAATGTCCTTAACTATTGCATACTTACCTTACGGATCTGTAGCTCAGAAGGGCCAACCAAAACACTTCCACATTTCGAATTTCGCGGTAATTTCGTGGTTTTGTGCATTCGATTATTTCTTGGTTCGGTGTATATGTTTCGATGGAGTGGTGTTCGACGTAACGCGTTTTCATTTAAATAAAGTAGACCCAATATGCTAAGCCAATTTGTACAATTTATGGAGAAGTAAAAGTCATCTGAATAGTTCCACATTAAATAGAAAATATTACTAATGCAGAGGTTGCTGCGGGCAAACATCTTTACATTTCAGTTCTTCATCTACAAATGCAGTGCCTGCTGCCCTTGAAGAAGAAACTGACTGTGTTACATTAAAAAGTGGTGTGCTAGTGATATTGCCAAAACATTTCCTGAACTAGATCAGCTATGGAAAAGGGAATGGCTGGTAAACAATGGCAACATTTTCATAGTTACTATGTATGCAGTCCTGGAGACAATCGAGGAACATAGCCCACATTCTTAATTGCTCCAAAGCACTGTTTAGTTTATTGATTTGTTCAGAGCCACACACTAAGTAAATGAAGATGGAAAGATTCAAACCCAGCAACTTTGGCACAAGAGCAACCTACTAACAAGTTAAAGATCCAGTTCTCTGTACTAACTGTCAGAGTAACATATTTAGGTAAAAACAGAATTCTTTTACAATCCAATCTTGCAGTGAAGACTATCACAGTAATATGCAACAATGACTAAAAAATTAATGTTAAAGATCAGATGGTCCAGACTATCACTCCTAATAAGGCAGAATGCATGATTGAAAAATGTCAGTTGCTGGAGGGTGTAAAGAGGGTACTGAAAAATATATTAATAAAATGCAGCATGTTTAGACAACTACAGTGCAACATGTTTAGACTGTATTACACAATCCAGACCTGTTAGTGGATTAATGTATTCTTTAGCACAATGAATAAAACAAAGAATTAAAGACAATATAAATTTTGCAACAAGTTTTGTTCAACAACCCATAAGTCATATGAAAATCAGTTATATCACTGCATATAACACACTGTTTTTTAGGGGGAGAGGCTAACATGCTTGAAAAACACCTGTACCTCATTTTTGACACCCTATGTGTCTTCTGTACCCCAACTATTCTCAGACAGTCTGTTTCATGAATACGTAATACTGCCTCTTTTTAGGTCTTCTGAGTAGATGTCTTTTGATACTCTATTCCTCAATGTTTGACTTTTGTATGAACTGTTAATTTAATGTATTCCATACTGTATGTATCATCTCCTTGTGTGTATGCAATGAAAGCTCACATAACATGAAACAAATGTTCCATGTAATTTCCTGTTATTCTATGTATGTGTTGTTTGGAGCTTATCTCCCCGGGCCTTCACTGAAAATGGACCTGTGTCCTGTCGGACTTTCCCGGTTAACAAATGTAAAATAAATAAACTATGTCTTCTCTGTTTCTTCTCTGTCATCAAGAATAGCTATCCCCTGTGACATCACTAACTACAGGTCCAACCTCCTTGAATGGCTAATAATGTAATAATGCTTTATTGTTGCAGCATACACCTCCATATACAACAGAGCTTCATCATGGATAAATGGGACCCTATGTAGACTGATGAATCATGCCCCCCAGTAGCCTTACTAATATCCCATTACTTGGCACTATCTCTCCCACATTTACCATACACACTGCTCAAACCTGTCATACATATTATTTTCTATTTTACATATTACAATTATCATAGAAGCTTGGATTTCTTTTAAAACTTGTGTTTCAAATTTTACAGAAAAAAAACTTTAGCAGCCATTTTTTAACAAAACAAAACATTCTCACACTAAAAACAGACTTAGCATGAGGAACATCAAACGTCCCTTCACTTTAAACCTACTTTTAGTGAAAATGTATCTGGCATCCCATTAAACTACAATATATATGCATAAGTTTATACTCAAATGGTTTATAATTAACTAGCAATAACTGTCAATGTGAAGGGTATAGGAATTCAAAAGACAAATACATTTGCCAACAGCCTGGGACAGCCCACTTAACATGTGCCCCTTTCCTGGAGCAGTCCCGGAGTACAATCTAGTGAAGTAACTTGGAAGAGTCACGCAGAAGACAAATGAAGGCTGATGGAGTCAAACCACATACTACAGAAGGCAACTTTTTAACTGCTTACTCATATGCACTAAGTGCTAGTCAAGCTGTTGAAGCCGAGGCATAGTGCATTTCACACCCACATGCCTGTACATTAAGGAAACCAAAGCTAACATCCAAATAAAGTGTCTCATATGATGATGCTCTTGTTTACTACAAAGTAACTTCCTGAAGGAGATGGCATAAATACAAAGCAAAATCAGAGTTGTTCTGCAAAACTGGAGAAGGATATGGGCAAACTACACTAAATCACTTAAGAGGTAAACAGAAAAACAGGTTTTGCATCAACATGTGTTTTTTGAACCACAAAAACTTTGAAACTCTAATGACTAACAGTGACTGATCCTAATCTTCAATGATTAACCAAAGAAATAAAAAAAAAGTTAATGGAGATCTGGAAGTTGGTGTATGAATTAAGGCTGTTGTCCCCTGTGGTTAAGGTATAGGGTATGACAGTCTGAGCAAGTCACTTTACTAGTCAGTGCCCAATCACACAAATGTACTGAGTTGCAAATTCGCATACCTATTAAGTGCTTTCACATTTGACATCATCATTCTGAGCTAACTGTGATGAAAAAATAAATGGAATTGTGCAAAGGTTTGGTTTCTGTAAGAAATTTCATGTTAAATCATGCTTTGATTTCCAGGCCTTCTACTATGTGTCAGCTCAAACCAAATGAAAGAGACTAGAGCTGTTGCATGCCAAGGAGAAAATCCTTTTTAAGAGTGAAAAGGATGCCAAGCAGAACGTTATAGGACAGGACTTCAAGCAGGACTTTTTTTAATTAATGTTGTCAAAGTGGAAATTTTATCTTTTTTAGATTAATTGGTGCATGGACAGGCCTACCAGCCAGCATCAAGACCCAGGTACCTGCCTAGATTTCCTTGAGCTGGATCGGGTCCTGGTAGATGTGGAGGGGCAATGACTTTCTTAATTTAAAAAGAGATGACATTTAAAAAGAGATGCAATTGGCGATTGGTTGTGAAATTTAGATAGATTTCCTAGGGAGCTAGCAACCCATGTGCTTCAACTAAGCCGTGTAGTAAAGAGGTACTTTTAATGCAGTAGAAAGCAGAATGTTTCTGCTTCCCAAAGGAAATTATGGTGCATTTCTTGGTGTTTATTTGAGCCTTTTTTCTGTGCACCATGAATTGACTTCATTTAGTTAATTTTAGAGGATATGTATATCCAAAGGGGATTTAATAACCACACCTGCTTGCAGTCTTGATAAACTTTGTTAATCAGAGATCATTCATCAGTATGAAACATATGAAAATAGATGCTAAACAGAAGGGGTTCAGCACAGATCCATGTAATTATGATACACTACTTATATTTAAAGTATTTTCCAGCAACATCTCATTTAGATGTGTCATAAATATTTCTGAAAATCCTTACAAAGCATAAAGTATATTCTCCACTTACATGCCAGTATAAAATGTTAAATATGGTATTGGATACAGTTGAAGGAAATCTCCTTTTGGGAACAATCAGTGCACCTTAAAAATAATCATTTATTTAACAAATATGTTTTTTAATCCATTAGGGGCTTTCCAGTCTTTGAAGACAAGCTTCATGAAAAAATCCATACCTCATTATAAAAGGTTTCATGGTTTCAAGGCTGGTTAAATTCTGGTCCTTGAACTCAAATCAGCAGAGTAACTTAGCCTGAGATGAAAAATAAAAACAGAAATGTCAGCCTTTGTAAGGGGAAAAAAAGCCACCTGTCTCTATTACTTGCATAAGTAGCATCTTCAGTTAATTACCAAAGTATACATTTAACAAGTAAAACATATGCCTATATGTATAAGTACCATGAATTTAAAATAGGGATGCTTAGTATATATAGCACAGTAAGTCATATAAATGTTAGCTAACTATCAAAAGGTTAGTGGAATGTAAAGTAATTTTCTCAGTAATGCATATTTTGTGTACAGTTATGAATATAATATAACATGAACTGTAAACATGGTGGAGTCTGCATGCTTGTATCTATTAAGCCAGATTTCCAGTATTATCTTATTTTCCTAACTAAATACAATAGTAGCAAATGTGTACTATTAGCCTGTTCATTATTACAAATATACAATAGAATCTGTCCTAATAAGCAGATTTTTCTCATACCACCCCTTCTGCTGAAGAATTTAAGTGTTGCTTCTGCATTAGAAGTAGAAGAGGTAATAACATTTATCACTCTTATGGCGACAGGAGGTGGGGTGATGATCAGCACCTCCTGTTATAGAGCACTATAGTGAAATGGAGAAAGTACATTTTTACATGGACAGTTATATTTCAGCATTTCTCACTAATGGTACTGCATTTGCTATCAACTTACTATACGCTTTTCATTAGCATGGATATCATTTAATAAAAAAGTGTACTTATGAATAATTATCCACAGTATCGATGTGTTGCTCATGACTATTCATAGCAGCAACCTGAACATAGAATATAAAATACATGAATACAGAAAATGTGTATTTTAGCCATCTATGTGATGATTTTAAGATACAAGGTTTCATTATTCACAGATAGATATTTTCCCAAATGAAACTGGGCTGAATAATTCAGTTGGATCTGAAAACCATGACACAGGGCACTGCATGAAGAAAGGAAAGTAGCAACACATTTTTACAAACACAAAAATATGTGTGTGTGTGTGTGTGTGTGTGTGTGTGTGTGTGTGTGTGTGTGTGTGTGTGTGTGTGTGTGTGTGTGTGTGTGTGTACATGTGTGTGTGTGTCTGTGTGTGTGTGTGTGTGTGTGTGTGTGTGTGTACGTGTACATGTGTGTGTGTGTCTGTGTGTGCGAGAGTGTGTGTGTGTGTGTGTGTGTGTGTGTGTGTGTACATGTGTGTGTGTGTCTGTGTGTGCGAGTGTGTGCGTGTGTGTGTGTGTGTGTGTGTGTGTGTGTGTGTGTGTGTGTGTGTGTGTGTGTGTACATGTGTGTGTGTGTCTGTGTGTGTGTGTGTGTGTGTGTGTGTGTGTGTGTGTGTGTGTGTGTGTGTGTGTGTGTGTGTGTGCACGCACATATATGCACGAAGATGTATCACAACATCTTGAAGCCTCTTGACCCAAGGCTGGGGACTAAAACAGTCCAGTCTTGAAGTTTTAAATTAAATATTAGCTTTTAGTGAAGGGAAAATGATCAAAGCAGATTATCTTTAATAGACATACATGCAAAGGAACAGAGAAAGAAAGAAAGAAGGAAAGAAAGAAAGAAAGAAAGAAAGAAAGAAAGAAAGAAAGAAAGAAAGAAAGAAAGAAAGAAATCCTTATTCTTTGGGATTTCAGCCTAGATTGGTTCACCTGTATATCAGTACCATCAAGTAAACTAATAAATATTCATGGCGACCAGCAGCTAGTCCAAATTCCAACTAGATGTGATAAAAAATCTAAAAGGGAATCCATCCTTGACTGGGTCCTAACTAACAACCCCACATTGTACCCCTACACAGGCAGTCTCCCAGACACCTTAAGTGACCACAACATAATATACCTTATACGTAGCAGAACAAGCATATGCAAAACCACTAATTATAAATCCACTAGAAACACAAAAAATTTCTCTCCTGAGGTCCTCAACACTTTACTCTGTAACTGTGGCTGGACCTTCCTAAAAACCCTCCCACTTGACCAGGCTGTAGCATATCGCAACAAAACATTTCAACAACACCTAGACACTGTCACTCCATTGCACAAAATCAAGGTTAGAACCTCTACAAACCCCTAGCTCAGTAAAGAAACCAAACAAATCCTCAAGTCCAGAGACACTGCCTGGCTTTACTATCAAAATACCAAAGAAACACAAAGCCTAAGTACCAAGAAATGCGCAACCATGCAAAAAAATGCATTAGACTGGACAAAAAAATCCAACTACACAACATTACAAACTAAATACCAACACAACCCACCAAAAGTTTGGAAAAATATAAACCAGCTACTAAGACCCACCCAAAAGGCTATCCCCAAACCAACCACCCCTGACACTAAATTTCCCATCGAAACACAATTCAACTCCCACTTTGTGAACTCAATTCTATCCTTACTATCACAGGACAGTTCCTACCTCACTATCCCCCCAGCACAAATAACATTAATACAAGCATTACCCTAAAAACAGTTTCCACCACTTCAATCAAAAACATGCTCTCCAAACTAAAAACCTCATCAACAGCAGCCAACTTACTCCCCAGCTATTTCTTGAAACTCACAGCAGATGCTATTGCTATCCCAATCTCCACTTTCATAAACAGATCAATTGTTGAAAACTATGTGCCCAAACTCTGGAAAACATCCTATGTTACACCCATACATAAAGGCAGGACCTCCACTGAATTTAATAACTACAGAGCCATTGCTTTACTCTCCCCCCTGGCCAAAATCCTAGGAAAATGCATCCATACCCGGGTGCTAAAATATCTCCTAGACAGCAACATCCTGTCATCTACTCAGCATGGTTTCAGACCTGCCCATAGTACCACTACAGCCCTCCTCTGCTTCACAGACACAGTAAAACGTCTCAAAAATGAAGGCCCACAGGTGTCAAGTCTTTTTTTTGATATGTCCAAAGCATTTGACACAGTCTCGCATCAAATCCTGCTAAACAAACTAAACCAATATCACCTATCAAATTCCACTTTTACCTGGTTCAAAAGCTACTTAACTGACAGGTACTAAGCTGTGAAATGGGAAAATTCTCTCTCCCCTCAGCTGCCCATAATGATAGGAGTCCCACAGGGTTCTTAGGACCACTACTATTCACAGTCTTCACAAATGACCGCCATACCTCCACGCACCATGCATCTGTCATTCAGTATGCAGATGATACTAACTTAATCTGTGCTGCAAAAAAACATTCCCACCCTCCTACAAACAATTCAACTAACATTCTCTGATGTTGAAAACTACCTTACCAAAGCCCATCTTTTCCTCAATCCAAAGAAAATTCAGCTTATGATTATAACCAGTTCTAACAAAACCACTGATAACAGTCAATTCACTATCTCCTCCACAAATGCTACTCCAATCGCTCCAGTGGGACAGGCTAAGCTATTGGGAATAACCATAGACTCCCACCTAAAACTTGATAGTCATCTCAACTTAACTATTAAAAAAGTACATGCCAATCTGGGATCACTGTACTGTATCAAACCATTTCTTACCAACAACACAAGATCAGCCATTGCTCGCTCCCAACTTCTATTCACCGTACTCCCATTCTGACTAATCTCAACAAAACTGAACTAAGCAAAATGGAAGCTTGCTATAACAGAATTGCTCGCTTTGCTGCAAATTGCTCATATAGAACTCATCACTGTACTGCTTTGAGACAACTCCACTGGCTTGAACTGCCCAACCTCCTAACCTACAATCAGCTCTGCCTCTCTCATTCTATTACCTCTCCAATAAGTGTTCTGCCCTCAAAAAGCTAGTACAACATCACTCAGCCAAAAGACCTCTTAGATCATCAAGCAAACTACTACTGTAAGTCACCAACATCTACAATAGCTTTGGAGACACACTATATAGTAGTTCAGTGGCTAAAAAATGGAACTCTCTCCCCACTAGCATAAAAAACACATTGTCCAAAGCCACCTTTAAAAACTTCATTAGGCAACATCTCAAGCAAAGTTGGCAGTGCCATGATTGCTCCCCAGGCTATTGAAAGCAGATAAGGTACACATACTAAACTTGGAGTACTTGATAACAGTTTTCTCTCTTTCTCCCAAACACTGGCTAATGTACAATGTATGTACTGTACCTGTGTACTATGTATGTATTCTACCTATGTTCCAAATTTCAGCTGTATGCCACAAATTTATTAATTACCTTTATTTTTAAATTTACATTTTCTTGTTTGTTCTCTCCACTGCAGCTGTTGATGTGCTGCATACCACTGTAAAAACATGTCTATTGTAATTTGTGTGTATATTGATCTTGTCTAAATATCTAAATGTATCTGTAATTTTTCTATGTGGAGCTTTTCTCCCCGGGCCTCTGCTGAAAAAGGGCATTTTCGGCTCAGACACCCCTGGTTAACAAATGTAAAATAAATCTTCTTCTTCTTCTGGTTAGGGGTTGCCACAGCGGATCATCTGTTTGCTCATGATTGGCAGTGGAGTTTTACAGTGTTGAGTTGCCAGCCCGGCGCCCAACCTTCCACAGAAGGCACATACATGCGCACACTCACACCTAGGGCCAATTTAGAGTGTCCAATCCACTTACTGCATGTCTTTGGGATGTGGGAGGAAACCGAAGCACCCGGAAGAAACCCAGGCGACCACAGGGAGGACATGCAGACTCCACACAGAAGGCACCCCAGCTGAGAATCGAACTGGAAAACCTCTTGCTGTGAGGCAGCAATGCTAACCACTGCACCACCGTGGCCACCCCAACAAATGTAAAATAAATAAATAAAATAAATAAAAAGTTGCCTGAACCAAAGAACTGTAGGACTGCAGATTGTTTCAATGTCCTTTTTAAATTTTACAGGTTAAGAGTTTTTCTTTTCCAGCACAGTTTAATCATAACAAATAAGAATATGCTTTCCATAGCAGAGTTTACTATAAAATACATTATTTTAAGAGTTACAGGTCAGTGGTTCATCAGGTACCTACCTGCCTTTGGTGCTTAAGGATAAGAAAGCTGTAGGTTCTCTTCCCACCCCAGGGGTTGGGATTAATTTTTCCAATATTGATACTGCAGCATGGGTGGGTGCTTAATGCTTAAATGTGCTACCCTTCTGATGAGACATTAAACCAAATTGCTTAAGTTGCTGGTAGTTCCTGCAGATGTCCCTAGTGCCCTGGACAAATTCACCATATTGAGTATGAATACCATTTTGGGTCTCCCTTGAAAAGAGGCCACTGGCATAGAGAGACTAACCTGGTCAACAAAAGCATAAATAAAATAAAAATAAGCAAAAATGACTTCCGTCTTTCTTTCAGAAGTAAGAAGTGAGAGGCTTTCTCCAGTATATAGCAAATTTAAGCATAAACTCCAAAAATAAGAGGCAGGTTTCCACTGACCAGCAAACACTAGCCCCAATAAGTAGTAATGCTTCAAGAGATATACTTCAGCATTGTACATCAGAATTTTCCCTAGAAACTAGTTCTCTTCAGGTCAATGGTAAAATATAGTACTTTTTAATTCTAAGGAAAATCCATTGGACAAAATACTCCATTTCCACTGAAGGCAATGACCGCTTCCTCCAAATATATTGGCCAAATAACTTATTGCCCTGTGAAAAATGTTCGCAGATATGAACATTCGATGACAGGTCATTCACTGATTTACGTTTGATGAACTGCTGTTCACTGAAGTCTTTGACGACCTAATATAGACTCAGATCAAACATACTGGACCTAATACTCACCAACATGAAATGAGTTATTCAATTGGTTGCACAGACTTTATGCTAATTAGTTGTCCAGATTTTTTTTTTTGCCAAATACACCTACTTTTTATAAGTTCACAGGAGGTTACTAGGCTGATGGCTCTAGGGCCCTTACAAGCCTAACCATGTTATACCCATGTTTCCTAAATGATCTTGGTTAGATGATTGTGATTCAAGAGTGAGTCTATCATCAGCACCAAATGCCACTTTCCATGACAGGCCTTGGTGCCACCCTTGGGGTGAATTTACAGTCTGAAATCCAGTTGTCTAGGTTGTGCTTGAATACGGTTATTGAGAAACTCTCCTTCACATGAATTGGGAGTTTATTCCAGAGTAGTAGTAATCTCTGGGAGATATATCTGTCTCTCTGGCATGTTCTGTTAATGTCACAGGCTAGGTTGAGATCCCTGGAGTGAGTGACTCTTGTCCCATTTGATTTGCAGATGTGCAGCGTTTCCATGAGTGCAGGATCAGAGACTGCTCTATAGGCCAGGCACAAGTCATCTCTCAGCAGCCTGTAGGATAAAGAGTACAGTGACAAGGTATTCAGTCTTTCCCTGTAGGTTATGTTTTGGAGGTCCTGAGTTTTCTTGGTGAGAAATCTATGTAGTCTCTCCAGCTGCTGCAGTTGTCTGTTGAGGTAAATGCAAAAGGGAGTGTTGTACTCAATTATGCCCTTACTTATGAGATGTGCAATGTAGAAGGCTTTCCTTACCACTGTGGACACATGGTAATTGAAGTTGAGATTGTTATCAACCTGTGTTCCCAAATTTCGCACCACTGGGTTTGAGTTTAGGGGAGGTGCGATTAATATTTTAATTTGCAGGGACTTCCTCTATGCCAAAGGAGATAATAATGCACTTTTTTGCATTTAATTTTAGTCCGTGGCTTTGGCACCAATCATTTGTCTTTGTTAGCCCCTTTTGTAATATGTTAACATCGTTTGAGGACTCAATGATTGCACCCAGTTTGCAATCATCAGTGAACCTGGTAAGCCACAAGCCATCTACTTTCACCTCGACTTCCGAGAAATCGATTTCATACAGTAGAGGGCCCAGCACAGATCCTTGTGGTATGCCACTGGTAACTGGTCTACTGGTAGAAGTGGAATCTACAACTTTGACAGTATGCATTCTGTCAGTGAGCCAGTTGGCTACCCATCTAGTGACATATGGGTTAATCCCCAGCTGGGAGAGTTTTTCAATGATACCTGAGTGGAGAATTGTGTCAAAAGCTTTGGCTAAATAAAAATAGCCAGTCTGTACCATTTTCCTTCATTTGGGCCTTTGGTGACATTCTCAAAGAAGTCCACCAGGTTCAACCAGCATGATTTACCCTTAACAAAGCCAAACTGGGTCATGGATGTTATCTGTTCCCAGAGAGGCCTATGTCCTCATTGATAACATCCATGATTATTCTTTCCATGGCCTTGCAGATAAGGCTGGTAGGCTTCTGGTTCTATAGTTCCCAGGCTTGGTGGGTGGACCCCCTTTGTGTAAGGGGATTATGGCTGCTGTTTTCCACTCTGCTGGAATAAAGCCAGTGCTCAGGCTGAGGTTAAAGACAGTGCCAAGTGGTTTCACTAGGTCTTGTATTAGATTGTTGTTTAGCAGATAAGGCTGGTAGGCTTCTGGATCTATAGTTCCCAGGCTTGGTGGGTGGACCCCCTTTGTGCAAGGGGATTATGGCTGCTGGTTTCCACTCTGCTGTAATAAAGCCAGTGCTCAGGCTAAGGTCAAAGACAGTGCCAAGTGGTTTCACTAGGTCTTGTATTAGATTGTTTAGTAAGCAGCCTAGGATGTTATCTGGTCCCAGAGAGGCCACATTTTTGGCCTTTGAGAGTGTGGATATGGCCTGCTCTTTGGAGATACTAGGTAGAGGACTGGTGTCAGGTATGCTTTGGGGTATGGCTAGTGGGGACAGGGGATGAAGTTTGCACCAAATCTGCCAGCTATCAGGTTGGCAGTTACCTCAGGTTCAGTTTGAGAGGTACAGTCCACTATAAGTTTGGCACATATTTGGGCATACTCTTTTAGATTTCAGATGTAGCTAAAGAATGCCTTATGATTATTCTTAGCTAGGTATGCTAATTTAGCTTCATAACTAGGTTTAGAGGACTTTACAATATATCTGATTTGCTTGTTCAAGCTGTGGAGGGTATTCTTCTGCTGAGTAAGATCCCTTTTATTCTTAGACATCAGCTTCTTCCTTTTGTTATATAACCTATTTATACTTGCGGTCCACCACGGTGGCCTTTTTTTTTGAAGTACCTGGTTTTGATCCAGTCAGGTACAGCCAAGTCTATACAGTTGTTTATGTGATTATACAGGGCATTTGTGTACTCCTCTGCATAAGAGTCATTGTTGGCTGTGTTAGCAGGGGGTTGAAGATTTTTTATGTCATTGTCTAGTAGGCTGAAATTTGCTTTGGAGAAATGTTTCAGTTTTTTTTTTTTTTTTTTTTTTTTGCTCATGTGTGGGTGTCAGGTCTGATCTTTACTTCAAACAAGACAGATTTATTGCCTGACCTTAGCAGGGAGGGCAATGCGCAGGGGTAGTACAGTGACCCCCCCCCCCATGTTGGTGAATACTAAGTCTAGGACATTTTATCCACTTGTGGGGTACAGACTAGCTGTTCCTGGGCATATTGACAAATTCCAGCAACCTCAGGGTGAGCATGTTTGTGCTTGAGTATGTCACCCAATCGATGGAAGGATAGTTGTAATGACCCATGACCAAAGTCTTTGGCTGTATAATGAGTGACTCTAGCAAGTCCGGATAGGCAGTGTGCTTCTCTTGGTTCATGGTGGGGGACCTATAGCTAGCAATGATGTGGTATGGTGCTTTACCTATAGTTAGTTGGGCCTGGAATAGCTCGAGAGAATCATACTGTGTAAACAGTCTCGAGGTGCATTTGGTTTTAATAAAGATTGCTACCCTTCCAACTTTGGTTCTTTCACACTCATTTTGGGATCTGAGCATGTGGAAGACATTGCCAGGTGCTGCCTGTGACCTTGAACCATGTCTCAGTCACTCCACATATGTCAGCATCATCCAAGGTGAGGAGTGCTTCCAGAGAGTGCAGTTTCCTGTTTAGGCTCCTAGCATTAAACAACATAACCTTGAGTTTGTTTTGAGTGGATTTTGTTTACACTGGAAATTTTGTTGTTTAGACATTGCCTAAAAAAGGCACTATGGGGAGGCTAGTATCCAAAAGCCTATAGGAGACAGGTGAAGACCATCTCTAGTGTGGTCTGCCAACCCTGTCTTACAATGCTGACAGATACTGAATCCCCTGGACTGACACTAGAAGCCAATGTTAAGCCAATTGTTGAAGTTAACCATTTTTTGACTATACTGTGGCATCACCCTGGGAAAAGGTATAATGCTACTTAGGGCTAGGGACAGACCTGCTTGGGGCACATAATCTAAGAGTTCAGCCACATTTCTCTTCATATATTCCAGAGGGGTATTTTGCAATCAGTCACCCCAACATGTACTATGACAGAGTCATAGTGGTAATTGTTGAGTGAGTTGAGTGCATGCGTGATTTGAAGGATCCTGGCACCTGGCAGGCAGTTGACTGTGACCTTCTCCTTGTCCAGTCTGGTGAGGGGAACATCTGTGTGTCTCATTATGGAGTCGCCTATGACCAGGACTTTTGGTTTTGAGGTATTTTGCCTTATGGGCTTATTTGCAGAGACACTGGTGTGTGCGCGTGTGTGTGTGTGTGTGTGTGTGTGTGTGTGTGTGTGTGTGTGTGTGTGTGTGTGTGTGTGTGTGTGCATCTGTGTTGTTAGGTGTAGTGGATTCTATTTGCTTTGTGGCGTGCGCAAGTGGTTTGCACTTGGAGGTCTTTTATCTTTTGGTAAGCTTCTATTGAGTACCTCTGTATATGCAGGTTTATGTGTTGTAGCCTGGTTTTGTGTGATAGATGATTTGTGTGTGTGTGTGTGTGTGTGTGTGTGTGTGTGTGTGTGTGTGTGTGTGTGTGTGTGTGTGTGTGTGTGTGTGTTTGTGTGTGTGTGTGTGTGTGTGTGTGAGTGTGCTGACAAGCTGTTTGATGTCCGGTCTGTTGTTACATGTTGTTATACTGATATATGAGAGAACTGATTCCAAATTCATATTGTAATTACATCTCTCAAATATTGTATTTGCTTGTTTTAGGAGTAAGTGGTTGTCAGTATACATGAGGCAATTATTACATTGCCTCAAAATGTCTATGTCAATCAGGCTGGTTGGAGAAATGGTTAGCAAATGACCATCCATTACAGCAGGTTCTTACTGTAACTACTATTGAGGAGTGGGCTAGTTTGGCCAGATTTTGCTCTAGAATTAACAAAGGGGCTTATTCTATTGAAGGCTAGGGGTGAAAACTATGGCAATGCTTCTCAGTGCACAACTGAGTTTACTGCAGTGCAGCAGGAAAGCTTTGGAGGGTTCGATAAAAGATGTCTAAGAGATAATTGTCTTTCAAGGTGTTTGTGTCTATACAGGGCACCACTGAACTCCGTTGAGCTGTGTGCAGATACTCATAAATGCGAGGCTTAAATACAGGTGACATTAAGCACTTAAAAGCTAAACTACCAATGGGAAAGCACACAATGAACTTTCCTCCAGTAATTTCCAACTCAGATGAGGTTCAGACTTCACACTACTGCCACAAGGGTGCAGGCAGGGCCCTCCTAATGTAAGATGGTTGGAATAGTGCTCAAGTGTAACAATACAGTCTAGATTCAGCAGATCTGAATCTAGTCTATGTTATATACTAGCTACTTAAGGCAACAGAACAGGTTTTTTTAAAGTACATAAAAATACAGTAAAAATTAGCAAAATGAGGCAGCAAAATTATAAAATACAGTCAGCAAAGTGCAAAGGAAACTCAGAGGGTACTTATTTTTTCAACATTAGCAGTGAATTCTTTGGATTTCAGAAGCCATTGTCCAGACTTTCAGTGTCTGCAAGTTGAGATGTATGAAACACGTAAATGACTGCCTTGAAGCTGCCATTTCTAACAGAAGTAAGCCCATATCTCACACCAAAAATAGACTTTACTGGTGGAATCCTTACCTTAACAGCGTATATAACCAAAAAAAAAGTCATTACCAAAATCAGAAAGAACAACTTTTACAGAGACAAGAGCTCTCTGAATCAACTAAATAAAAAAACTAAGAGAGCCAATAAAGTCCAACTAGGCCAATTATGAAGTCAGGATAAGCTCCCAGGTTAAGGACAATCACAAGACCTTCTTCAGCAATGTCACGAACCTTAATGGTAACACTCAGCAGTGCAGAAATGTTGATAAATGGCATAACCTTCACTGACCAGGGTGACTGAGTGAATCTACTGGCAGATAAATTTAGCTCTAATTTCACCCCCATCTCATGACCCCCCCATGAAATCCTTACTAGCATATCCCCCAACTGTCAACAAGGAGCAGGTCCTGGTGGTGCTCACTAAGGCCAAAACCACTGCTTCAATGGGCATTTACAATGTCCCAGGTTACCTAATAGCCTAAAACATGACCTAGCAGGACCACTTGAGGCACTCTTCAACTACAACCTCAAAACAGGTTACATACCAGACGAGTTGAAGGCCACAACATTCATCTCTCTTCATAAGGGCGGACAATCAACCAACCCAGGGAACTATAGACCCATCAGTCTGACAAGTCTAATATATAAAGCCATAGAATAAATTATACTGGAAATGATCAACAAGGACATTGCAACATACAGACACAGGCTTTGCTTGGTTTTGCCTAATTAGCCTGATTGACTTTGTTGAGAGGATCAACAAGGCTACGGAGGAAAGGAAAACAGTGCATATCACCTAACTCAACCTGGCCATGCAGTTCCATGCAATAACCCATTCAAATATTATTGACAGGCTCTCAGAACTAGGCATAAATACACATATGACTAGCAGGATTGCTGTCTGCCATACTGATCGGATCCAAGAAGTCAGAATCGGTGAGGCCACATCCACCGGGAGACTGGTCAGCTGTGGAATACCCCAGGGTACTGTGTTTGGGCCCACTCCTGTTTGGCATCTACTTCTCAGAAGTCAAGGCTATCACATCGCTCTGGATCACCAAGATGACAGATGACTGTAAAGTGGGAGCTATCAAATATTCCACCTATAACAGCAGCATCCTAACACAAACAAATGACTGGTGTCAAAGCCACAGATTAAAACTCAATGAAAGGAAATGTATTATAGTGCCCTTTGGGAAATTATCCATACAAGCTAATTACTCCATCAGTAAAACACCCCTAAGAGTTGATCTGATAGTTAGGGATCTCGGAATATATATAGACAGTAGTCTGGCCTTTCATCAGTATGTAGCCAAGATAGTAAGATAGTTATTCTATATTGCCAAACCCATAAACAATTGTATGACATCCAGGTCAAAGGAAGTTGTAGTACCCCTCTACTCAGCCCTTATCAGACCCATTATTGTGTACAATGCCTCCTTTGGCATATACCTCAAAGGGTCCTCACCAGGAGAATCGAAGGTATGAATTCCCTCTCCTACACAGATTGCCTTAAGGCCCTATCTCTATATTCAGTTTCCTACAGGTTACTGAGAGATGATCTATACCTGGCATATAGAGCATCCTTAAATCCATCTCTGATGGATCTCTTGCAAATCAAACTGCACAGAAATACAAAATTCAAGGACCTAAACTTTGCCTGTGACATAAATAGAACATGCTGGAAACCAATATGTGTCTCAAAGGATCCTCTCAGTATATAGCAGAGTTTAACCCTGACCCTATTCAAATGAAATCTTGATCACTGGATGGGAAATTGTACATTCACTCCCAGTCCTGTCTCCATGTCGATAATGGACAGAAGTTGATAATTTTGTAAAAACACAATTACTCCTTGATCATTTCTCCTTGTTACTATTTCCAGTCTCCCCACCCAGTTATCAATTAACAGCACATTCTCAGTTGTAGCTGGAAGCAGATAGCACATACACTTAGCAGATTTGGTCTGTATTATCAGTTGATTAGGTTCATATTTTGCCAACATTCTCCACCATATGTGACACCTTGAGGTCTCTTGGTACAGAACTGGTGAATAAAACAACCACATCTTTCCCATTATGTTTAATCAGGCATAACTATTTAAAATGTAGATGTTTTTGTATTATCTTTGAATAGTTTAAAATTATTGTTCTTAAATCTTTTTGTAATACTTTGGAGCTTTTGTCCTTGAGCCTGCACTGAAAATGGTCACCTACCCAGTTGGACTTTCCCAGTAACTAAATGTCAATAAATACATAAATAAATACACAGACACTTTTAGCTTTGTGCACTTGGTCTATGGTTCCCCTTCAGAAGGTCAAATTGCTGAAATCTCGAAATGCATATGGTCGAGACCATATGCTCAAAATTTCAGAAGCTCGACCATCTGAATGGGGATCGGCATACAGCGCAGAATGGGAGATTTCCCTTTCTGCGCTTTAGTGCGATCTCAGAGTTGGTATAAGTAGTGGGGGGTGTGGGGGAATGCAGGGGGGCTTGCCCCCCCTGCAGAAACATTGTTTTGTGTTACGTTGTTTTTTTTTTCCCTTTTAAAAGGTCGAGCTTCTCAAAGTCAAGCATATGGCTTCGGCCATATACATGTTGAGATTTCAGCCATTCGACCTTCTGAAGGGGAACCATATATATATATATATATATATATATATATATATATATATATATATATATATATATACACATATATGTCTGTCTATCTATCTATATATATGTAGCCAAACAGACATACTTTCATTGGTATTACAAAGAAGATATGGGGTATTGAAAGAAGAGAGATGATAAGATAGATTATGAATGTAAGGTCAAAATGGGTTTAACAGGAGGTAGATTTGTATAGAGCAGATTATCAGAAGATGGCACTACACCAAGCACAATATCAAACCATCACTTAGTAAACATTCATTGGATTAACCAATATGTTAAAATAGTGTTATATTATCAAAACCTGGCAATTGACATTACATACATAATTGTTAAAAGGCATAGGTTCAGTATACATAAAGCTTATATGATTTGTATGAAATCAATAAAAATGCAACACACTAACAAGGTCTTTTCATTGTTCTATACAGTCTTAATACAAACAGTAGTGTAATAACTCATGACACATACTTGCACTGTTAACCAGCCAGTAGGAGGCTCTCGGAGAACAGATTCATGCAGAAATAGAGCGGTGAGTTCAGTTGAGTTGCAGAAACCCTCTGTAAATGCAATTTATTTAATTTAATAATTTAGTAATTGCAGAATGGAAAGTCATTACTGCCCTTCAGTTAAAGTACTGAAGAACATTCCTTTCTGAGAGGTGTGAGAAAGGGGTCCTCACAGAATGGCTCCACGAGACAGACTGAGTATAAAATGGAAAAGAGGCAGAAAGTTCCTAAGACATGAGATCAAGAATGAAAAAAAGAGCCCAGTGTGAGCAAGTTTTAGTCTGGCAATGAAGGCTTCAATAAGAGTACTTTCAGAAGCAGATGGGAGAGGAGAGTTACTTACAAAGAAACTGCTGAATTGTGAGTAACCTGGACAGACTAAGTAATAGCACAGTTATCTGTAAGTTCTTGTACATTCTAAAACCAAACAGTTACTAGGACTGACGTAAATCTGTGTAGCAAGTACTATAAATTCTGAATATGAGTTCTAAGTGTTTTATTTGGAAAACATTTGGTCTGCATGACTTTGAAGAAAGCAAACACTTTTGAATTTATTTTTGTGTGTCAAATCTGACACAAGTACTACATTAGTTTTATTGAAGTTATTACATTCATTGTTGATGTTTGGTTCCCATTTTCCTTAATTAAAATATGGTTAAGTGATTTTGTAGGTCCAGAACTTATGATGATAAGCCAGATCTTATCTAACTTCTGACTGGTTCTCCTCATAGTGTTAATAAAGTAGTATTAGAACAAAAATAAGAAGATAAATACACACACCCATTCTAGTTAAGCAGTTATATGGTATAATTTTATGCAAAATAGATACATTTTTAATGTTTTGATGTGCTCTAACTTAAAATGTCTGAAGAAGTACCAGCATTAGATAAAAGTGCTCATTTTCAATAATTTGACAGTCTGCTTCTGATACTTTTACAACAAAACATATTTTAACACTGTTCTTTTACTGATATTTCTATAGATATATAGATAGCTAGATATATATGAACATTCTGAACTTCTCTATTGCAAGCAGAAGAACAACAAAGGATGTAAGGGCAGTAGATACAGAAACTGAAAGGAAGTTGGTGGATATAATCTTGATGTCTAGCTATATCCCACTGGACTGCCATCAGTTAAATGTGACATCTGGCCAATATCCCACTGAACTACCAACAATTAATGTGACATCCCTTAGTATCCTGGATCAGTAACAAAGGATCTTCAGTCCTCACTACTGACTCCAATGTGAGACTGTCACCTAAACAGAAGTAATATTTCACAATTTTCCCCTAAGATCACAACAGGAACATGCTCTATTTTCCTGGGACTGGACTATATACCTATGTCCACCCCAAATGTATTCCCTTATTATACACTTCAGGGCAATGTGCCCCAGTTTAAGACCACTGATACACTCACACTCAAAGTAAATTTAAGTCTCACACATCCAAACACTTCTGGGAAAGCCTGACACAGATTTCCAGCTGTGTCCCTTCCTCAAAATAATATGGTAATACTGCCACCAATCATAGTGTCTTCATGCCCTTCTAAAGGGGTATCCAATTATGAAAATTAAATATCAAAATAAATGATACCTTTGACCATAAGCAACCAGGTCTTTGAGGTGACATGGGGAGTATCAAACAAGAAGAAGCACTCCCTAATCTCTAAAGAAAAACACTGATTTCCAGCCATAATGTAAAGTAATGAAAAACATTTAATTATAAGTAAAATGATTACAAGAATGTAAATCAATAGCTTTCAATAAACACCATAACTCAATCACCAGAAATGTAAAATTAAACTGCAGGATAGCAGTCTATTATTCTAAAAAAAAGCCTATCTTAATAACTAAGTTTTCTTAATCTAACTAAAGAATACTGTTCCTGATCTGATCTAATCTAACACATAACAGCAAGGCAAAAGGCAGGCTTACAGTTTTTGGTGAATTCTCTTTCATGGGTGTCCACTTACCGCACTGCACTGTAACTGACTGTACTTCACAAACTACTTAACACTTGACAGAATGCAGTTTCAACTGTCTTATTTTTAAAAATAACAGTCAGCTATTATTTTTCTGTCAATCAGCTGTTTAAATAATCACTTAGCAACCAGGAACATTTTAATGATGCCTTGGATGGTGCAGTGGTAGCATTGTTGCTTCACAACAAGAGGTTCTCCAATTTGATTCTCGGCTGGGGTGCCTTCCGTGTGGCATCTGTATGTCCTCCCTGAATTTGTGTAGGTTTCCTCCCACATTAAAAAGATGCGTCTGGAGCATTTCTCCCCAGGCCTCTGCTGAAAATTGGCTTGTTCCAAGTCAGACTTTCCCGTTTAACAAATATTAAATAAATAATGACATCACTCACTCTTCAGCTGATTCTCTACAGTACTTTAGAATGTCCCTCTCAAACATTAGCAATTAGAAATGCATCAAAACACTGACAGATTCCCTAAACATTCTGTATAAACAGGGAAATACTCAACATTTTAAAACTTATTTACATTTTCAGAAGTAGACATGCTGGCATACCATACAAGTTAATCAGAATGTACACAAATCTCCTGCTAGACATGCTAACAAAGATGACAGTGTTTTCATTTTCTTCACATTAATTAAGAGGAAAAACAAAGACTTTTTCAGGTATATCGAAAAACTACTCAGCAGCATTGTATACAGGGATAAAGCCCTGGCCACCACCCAGACAAACAAAGTTCAACTAGTGGCCTTGGCACTAGAGTGAATTTAGGTGGCTGAAAGAGAAAATATTAAGTCACCTCAGTTAAAAGGGAGGGAACAGGAAACTGCCTGGAGATAGTCTCCTTACTGTCTCCCATTGTAGACAATGAGTTCCAGAAACTGCAATTTGCTAGGAAGAGATGCAGATGGGGATTTGCTAAGATGTACCTGATCACAATGAGAAAGTGGGATGTTTCCCTCACAGCACCTCTTTAAAAATGCATATTGAGTGCAAGTAAGCAAGCACATTCAAGGGTATAGGGCTTCCACCATGACACACTCCCTGCGGCTGATGTCAGTAGGATGATCTTCTCTCCTGTCCACTAACACCCTAGTTAGGAAACACCTGTGCTGGCACAGTTGAAGGCTTTGCTCCATTTGGAGGAACAGGATTCACCAGATGATGTTCTATGGTAAGGCATGGATGATCAATGATTGGCCTGTGGCAAGGATGGAGTAACAGAGCAGGGCCAGGATCTGATGTCAACAGTGGTTGCTACAGACAATTCATGACAGCCTATTAAATAATGTACTTATAGTAAAACTGACTGGTTTATAACAGAAGCATGAGCCAAATGTTACAGAACGCAGTTAAAAGGAATATACTGTTTGAGCAAATGACCCCCCAACATCCAACATATCTACCTATCTATCTATCTATAAATGTCTAGTACTCATATAATGAAACATTCATTTAATCAAATTTTTGCCACGTGTGTGTGTGTGTGTGTGTGTGTGTGTGTGTGTGTGTGTGTGTGTGTGTGTGTGTGTGTGTGTGAGAGAGAGAGAGAGAGCATGTGCACATTCAAGTGCTTGTGGGTTAGGGTTAGGTTTAAGTAAGGGTATAGCATATTGGGGTGTTGAGAGGAGGAGTTAAGTTATATGATAGATTTGTCGTGTGTGTTTGTGAGTGTATTTGCATGTCGTGTGTGGTAATTTATATTGACTGTGTCCTTGATGTTATGTTTATTGTTAGTGTTACTAGAAGGGATTTTCTAATGTCAGGTATTAGGCTGGGGTTCAGAACTGGGGCAGGTTTAGGGTTAAGCTTACTGCATATTTGTAAGGTGAGGCAAGGGGGCAACACATTGAAATCTCAAAAATAATGAGGCTGAATCTACTAGAAAAAGGAAACACCTAGTTTCTTTTTTGTGATGTTAGCACCAAAACCCCATCTTACTGCACCCAAATGCCCTCCTACTCAACCTTACTAATACCTGCTAAACCTAACCATAACCCTAACTCCAGACATTACCTTTCAAAAATCTTTTCTGTAATGCTACAGCTAATCTAGACAGTTTAGACACACACAGACACACACACACACACACACACACACACACACACACACACACACACACACACACACACACACACACACATATGCAAACACATTCCAACACAAAAACTGCATTTCAACAATGCCCTCATTTAACTGTACTCTAACCCTAAACCAGCTAAACTTGCACAAACATGTCTACCCTTTATGCCAAAACCTTCAGGATATCTAAATGTTTTGGCATGACTTTCCCAATCTCACACTTACCTTACCCACAGATATGTGATGCTCCATTCCTTCCAAATATTACAGTCTAAATGAACTAACAATATTATTGTCATTTGCTCCACTGTTTAGCAGCCAGTTCAACAGAGTGAATGACACCCTTATATAATCAACACCTATTGCATATAAATGTTTTTAAAAACATGCTCAGACCTTTTCTACTCATATAGTGCTTTTTAGGTATTATCAGTGTACACCAACTACTGGCCTAGTAAGTCTCACATTCTAATCTGGCAGATATGACTGTACTGCTACTCAACACTTGGAGCCTATATAAGACTCCCATAAAGACTTTCCTAGTTCTGAAATGCATGACTATTTCTGTTGTGACTGAAATGTGGTTGTAAAACAGTAGCAGTGCTCTTCCTTACCTGATCTCTACCTTCTGCTCATTTAGGCTGGCAAGTATAGAAAGCAGTAATGCTGCCTTTGACATGTCTGCCGTTATTCCATATACATTAACCTTTCGAATAATCATCCAGGACAATGACATCAAACTCTTTCATATGCTTAATATCTGTAAACAACATCTCATATCACTTCATGGATAATTATAAAATCCCATCCATGAACACTCACAAATCACAATACATGTATTATTAAACTAAAGCCTCTTTCCATTAACCAAAGCACTATCTTACTAGTGGACTTTAACTTCCACTCAATAAATCAGAACGCGCACACACACCTCTGCAAATAAATATATTTAACACTTCCTTGACTTTATCATTGCAAATACAAAGAAAAATATCTACCCACAGTAGAGGCACCAGCATACTTGACTCTGTCTTTACAAGTGCAGCCTGGTCAGATCAGATCACCTGAGTGCCTTATTAGCCATACCATCACAATTAAGGGCAACTACCAAATCAGTTGACTTTAGAGACTTTTCTAAAACCAGTTTCCTTGTGCTCAGTGATGACTTGAAATTGTTCAAGAGTCCCCTACCCCTTAGAGACCCTAAAGCAAATACCATCAAATATGCCAAGGTTTATTTTTCCCACTTGAGATCTTCCATAGAAACTCATTCTCCTATTTACCACAAATACAGTTCTGAGTTTAGATGCAAACTCCTCTAGTAGAACTCATTTATAAATAAAATCTACAATAAAACAAAGAAGTTCATTGACATAAATAATAGAACAAAAAACTCAGCATGTTATAATCATCCTCAGAAGGGTTAATTAAGAACTCAAGTGTAAGGTTATATTGCACATAGTTAATTCTGATCTAAAAATAGCCATGCCAGCAAAGGATAACTATAAGAGATTAATTAATTATGTAAAACACCTAAAACATCTCATAAATAATGCACAGCTTTGCACTAAGCTTATTGATGACATCACCAACTCAAATGCTGGAAAATATAGCTGACATTCTTGCAGATAAATTCGGATCCAGTTTGTCACTTCTGTTTCCTCCAAACTTTCCAATAAAAAGTAAATCAGTCTAACCCCCCCCCCCCCCATGGGAATTTCATCTGAACATGTACTAAAACTGCTGTCCAAGATCAAAAACACCAGCTCCATATGCCAACATGCTGGTTGTTCCCTAGTCTGTTTGAAAGCCTATATCAGACCTGTTCCTTCAGCTATTAAACCACAGTCTCTCCACTGGATGTGTATAAAAAGGGTGTATCATGCCTATAGTTCAAGAGAACAAGTACGATTCTGCCATGAAACCCTGCAGCTATAGATTTATCAGCCTCATCAGAATCACTTGAAAGGGGATGGAATACATCAGCATGAACCTCAAAAACAGGGAAAAAGGGAGCAAAATAGGGACAAAGGGAACCTACAATCCTTAGACACAAACAATTTTGATTTTATGCCTATTAAACCTGGATGATTTCCTTAAAATATTCATATAAGGACTAGACAGTTCCTTGAAAGAGGGTAACTCCATTCACACAGCTTCCTGAATTTAGTTAAGGCTTTTGGCATTGTACACTACCCTGACATAATTAGTTAACTGGTCATAATTAGTATAGGTTTATAGGTAAATATTATGTTATAAATCCACAGACTATTAAACACCTAGCCAATAACCAGAGGTCAGAATCAACATTATACTAATGTTGGATTGCCAGCAATTTCACTAATAGACACTACTCAGTTCCAATCAATGAGACACTATCCTTCAAGATACCCACCACCAGGGTTGTATCCTAGAGCTGTATTTTGTGCTGATATCTATTTGGGATCTACTTTTCTGATATTAAATTTGATATTAAAACCCACTTGTTGACCAAATTTGCAGACATTTGGAGCCTCAGAGTGATAAACATCTCCCTTGAAGACACACACAGCTGAATGCCAGTAAATTTAGAATTGTGTATTATGGGAAACAGAAACTATTGCACACGTATCATGTGAACGATTCCTCCCTTAGACTAGATATTTTCCTTAGAGACCTGGGCACCTTTGTGCACATTAAACTTGCCTTTGACTACCACATTTCCTTTGTCATTAAGAAAGGCTTCTTCCTCATATAATTGATTACTGAGGGCATCTTCTGTCAATCAATCAAAAGAGGTAATCATTCCCCTGTTCTCTTCCTTCAGTAAGACCATCTGAAATATAACATGTCTTTCTGTATGTACCTTTCCAAACACCAAACTCAGTCTCAAGTACCCAGCTCCTCCTCAGATGAAAGCTCTCTGTGTTACATAATGTATCTTGCAGATCAAAGTGTGTATGTACCTTTAAGAAACTTTCTAAGGGCTTGGACATGTGTATAAATACTGAGCACATGCAAGCTAGACTGCCATTTTGTAGAGGGCTGTTGAGATGTAAGCTTGCATGTATGTGTTAGTCTGTCAGTTTGTTTATATTTTATGTTGCTGCTATCAATCCTGAGGTGTTTCTATATAATAAAGCATATAAACGGACTACCCTGCCCGTTCGTCATGAATCATAACATAGAACGAGTGACATGGTGTCAAAATGAGATCCAGAATCAAGACCAACAGGCACTTGGCTAATGTTGGAGGAATATAGAGGAATGCATCATCTCTACTGCATGTACAACTTACAAAACAGGTCAGAAATGATTTTCAGGTACTAAAACATGCTTAAATGATTTCTTACTCAAAGAATATAAAACAAAGCACTCAGAATGCTCAAAATGAATTTCTAGTTAAATGAAATGTCTGAAATTGTGACATATTGATGAAAATATTCAAAATAGTCACAAAAATGTTTGAAATAATGTCAGAATCACATAAAATGTATAAAACAAGGAAAAGGACCACATTGTATCACTATGTGCTACTTTTTTGCATTCAGTAAAGCTATTCGAAATATCTGAAATTTATCAAGTGTATACAAGTTTGTGTTGCATTACAGTGCAGTTATTTCACAAAAATACAGCCATTTCAAATCATATTTCACAAAGTATAGTATTTTCAAGAGGTTATTGTGCATTTAATGTTATTTCAAGTACCTGGTGTGTGTGCATGTTCATACATAATTACAAGGGCCATATTTTTGCATTGTATTTAAGCATACTTTGTTGGTATGGCAGAATTTTTTCGTAGACCAGCACCACTTGTATTTGATAATAATATTGTAGAGAACTGGAGAGTATTTGAGCAAGAGTATGATATTTTCATAGAACCAGCATTTTCTGACAAAGATGCACATACAAAGGCATTTATTCTGCTTAATTTAGCTGGTTCAGAAGCAATAGAACTAGGGTTGCCAATGTTCCATGTCAAAAATTCTGGACATGTCATGAAAGCTGCATGTAATTTTGATACCCCCCCCCCCACACACACACACACGCAGGCATTCCAGTGTCCCATTACTTGGCTATGTTTCCATTTCTTCCCATTTGCCATAAACACTGTTCAAACCACTCAGTGTGCATATTGTCTTGTGCTTTGTTTCTACAATGATTACAAATATTTGGAATTAATTTAAAACTTTTATTTCAAATTTTATAACAGACACTGACAGACATTTGCTAAATAAGGCAATACAGTCTCACAATGAAAACAGACTTAGCATTAAAACTTCTCTCCTCTCTGCCTTTGAAACTCACATTCACTGAATCAGCATTGAAACCCACATTCAAAGAAAATGCATCTGGTCACTGGCGGATTAAATTTATCTTTGGGCTGTTTTCATATCACATCCCCTTGCACATATTTTTAGGACCATGCAAAAGTTCTTTGATTCACCTTCCTGATTGTATTAAATTACAATATATGATAATTAAATTATATGATTTGTATTATACAGCACCACTTATTAAAGCATGTTTTAAATTTATAGTTTTGAACATTTTTCCAGTAAGCAACGCAACAAAACATATGAACCATTAATGACACAACTGCCCAGTTCGGCACATTTGAACCATAAAGGGCTACTCAAACTTCTGTCATTACAATCCACCAATATCAGTCAATCTGCACAATCTTTGCATAAGTAATTGTCATCTGAATAATTTCACATTAAAGAAATCTGCAACTAATGAAAAGTTTGCTGCTAGCAAACAACTTTATATTTCAGTGTTTCATCTACAAATTCAGTGCCTACTGCCCTTGAAGAATAAATTGCCTATTTACAATAAAAAATGGTAAACTGGTAATCTGCCCTTCATTTGTGATTTTTACAGATCTGTCTACCAGCTACTTAGTCAATCATATACAGTTGAATAAACAACTGTTGCCAAAACACAGACTCAGAATTCTGCAGGGAACCCAGCTATGTGTGTGTGTGTTGTGTGTCTGTGTGTGTACACATATATCTATATATATTTTTTTTTCAACTAACATTCTATGTACTGATCTATTTTTCTTGTTTCAACACTCTCTAGGTGTCTGAGTCTGACTAAATAATTCACAGATAACTTCTAAATTACTTGGAGCACAATCGCCTTCAGTCCCATTATCATCATGGGTTTCATGCTAAGCCATGATGTTGACACTTCCCTAGTCACTTGGCAAAGCATATAAACATAGAAGTAGACAAAGATAATGCTGCAGCTGCCATGACTCCTCATCATGCATTATTATTTATCAGAAATAAATATGCTTATGTGAATAAACCAAAACAAGTATGAGCACTACTGGAAACTGTGAAAAACGCACTGTCAAATCTGGAAGTAGGCCTCACGCTGTCTCAGGTTCAGCTGCTACCATCTAATCTCTCAAACTACCAAGAAAATATCACATAAAAACCAATGAGCCCAGTACATTCCACATACACAGAGTTGGCATCCTGTCATCTTCCCTTCCCATTTCATCCAGAAGGGAATTCAATTGGTTCATCAATGCACTTCATCTGTTAATATATACATCCCCTTTAGGCATCCTATAAACCATATCGAATGCATGAAGTTTTCCCTCTTCTTTGATCTCCCCATTAAAACTGAGGCCCACCAGTGTGCCTGGCGTTCCCTTCAAGATGCTTCCCCTCCCATTGTTTGTTGTAATGTTGAATAACCACTTACATGTCCTGGATCCATTTTGGCCCTAGTTGAACACTAGGCTCTCCCTCTGACTCCTCATGTCCTTTCCACTAGCCACCAAGCCATGCTAATAGGATTCACTCCTTGTTCCCTCGCTTGCTTGGCCATATGCTGAAACAAAGTAAAACTTGGTGTTAGTGGGTCATTCAGACTCCTGTTGGACATTGCGCAGCACATTACATCTGTCCCCCCTCCCTTCCTTATGATCCTGACCCTTGAATGCTAGCAAGGCCGCTTGATAGCAGCTAAGCTCTCAACATGAACCCCCCCCCCAGCTACATTCCCAACCCATGTGTGGGACTCCTACCTCTGTTCTGAGCAAATAATTTTATTGACAAACATTGCAGAATATTCTATACATTGTGTGTAGTCCTTATAAGTGATGAACTTGCAGCATATAGCAATCACTGGGCAATTTCCCCTTATATAATCTCTCAGAAATTATTAATACATTTAGCTGCAGTCCAATTCAGGTGTTTACACTTCAATTAGCCACAATTCACTACAGTCTCAAACAAACCTAACATCACACTTGCTAATATTTCTTACATGCAGTGAAGTATAAGGGGGGGGGGGTGCTGCACACCTGAGTGTGCCATCCTTCTGATGAAATGTTAAACCAATGTCTCATCTGCTTGAGTTGGTGGTAGCTCAGGTGGATATAAAACATCCCAGGGCACCTTTTGAAAAGTAGCCGAAGTTCCCCAATGCCCAAGCCAAAATTCCCAAATACCACAGGTCTCCCCTGAAAAGAGGTACTAGCTAAGTGGGACTAACCCTATCAACAAAAAATGAATAAATGAATATGTATCCCCCTTTTGTTTTCCAGAGCATTTAATTAGATGACTTTGGTCATTTCTCCTTAAAACAAATACATATATGAAGTCATCTCCCCATCATTATTATCATATTTCAGCCTTTAGTTTTTGTTGTTGCGTCTTTCGGCTTTTCCTGGTCAGGGGTTGCCACAGCGGAACTCTGGTCCACTAATGATTGGCATATTTCAGCCTTGAGTAAATTCCATTAACTATTTACAACATACAACTATTCCTGTCTATCATCCTATACTAGCATATTATGTATATGTTCATATCATTGTATATGCACTCCTGCATGTATATTGTGAAATATCATGCAGTAGTAATCTTCAAACTGCTCCCAAATGGCTATTCCCAACTAAGACTTGTTCATGATTCCATACCAACCTAACTACCCTAGAGTGACAACCCTAGTAGACACACACACACACACATACCTCTCACTTGTCCGACTGTTTGGTGGCCTGCAGCCGCTAAGCAGTCCAAATGTCTTCTGGAATTCAAATTCACCCACACGGAACATGAAGACGTAAACAATCTCAGCTTCTGCCTTCTGCATCTGGTGTGCCTGGTCACACAGTCTGTGCGAGTGTGACCAGACGCAAAGGGCATTCTTAAAGAGGAATGCCTTTTAAAAAAAAGTTTTTTTTTTTTATTAACATAAAAGACTTTTTCCAGACAATATAGTGCAGTCTCCGGTTTCTGGACAGTTTCCCTTAATTCTGGAAAGTCCGGAAGAATTCTGGATGGTTGGAAACCCTACATAGAACATGAGCATTCATTTGTGTATGCACCTTTTGTGTTTGCAGGGGAGGGGGGAAAACCACCATATAGTGGTACCGGCTGAAACAAGGGAAGACTCTGAGTGTTTAAAATATAAATTTAGAGGAATGCGTAACCCCCAAATGAATATTATAATGCAAAGGCACTTATTTTGCACAAGGGATAAAAAGTCTGGTGAAACTTTTGCAACATATATAAGTGACTTGAGAAATAAGGCTAAAACGTGCAGATTTGGTGATTTAAGTGATGAGTTGATAAAAGACAGACTTGTGTGTGGTATTAAATATGATGCTGTGAGAAAGACTTTGCTTTGTCCCAGTGATTAAACTTTGAATAAGGACATGGGCTTTGTCAAATATATGAGCTCACAGAAAAGCACACAAATATTCTTACAAATGAGAAATGCATGCTTACATTATCTTCTAAAGCTAATGTTGATGGTATGCAGCATGTGATTTAAGGAAAACAGGCCCAAGCACATGGCAACAACTGTGAGTCCTGTAACAATCCCTGGGGATTCCCGGGCCAGTAGCTTTCTAGCAAATTCCAGAGCATGCACAGTCTCAGTGAAGCACAGGGTGAGTCAGCAGACTCAAAGCCATGTGCCCTCATCTAGCCTCATAGTCAACTGTCATAATTGTGGTGGAAATCATATGTCTAAAAAAGAAACGTGCTTAGCTTTTGGTCAGCAGTGCCACAGATGTAAAAAGTGGAAGAGGCTCATCCTTTTCTTTTTTTAAAAGAGAACATTCAAAGAGAGACAAATTGATCAATTAGAAAGCTGTGACCTTTTTACATTGATGGTGTGTCTGTGCTTATTGAAACAGTCAATGCAGTAGATTTGTGAGCAAAGAATGAAGTATTTTGTACTGTTCAGATTAATGGGAGTCCCATAGAGCTCAAATTCGACACAGGTTCAAAGTGCAATGTTATGTCAGCAGAAACATTTTCTAGAAAATGCGCTGGTGAGAAGCTTGATTTGGCAAAGTGTGTGAAGCTTGCTGCTTATGGAGGTGAAGCAATACAAACTGAAGGCTCAGTAGTACTTTCATGTTACTCTACTGGGAACAGCGATGACTTGCAATTTTATGTGGTCAAAAGGCATGCACAGTCATTATTAGGCCTTAGAGAAAGTTTTAAAATGGGACTACTTTCATTTAATAAGGAAGTCCACCATGTAAGCTTAAAAGACAACTGTTCTAATTTCACCCATACTATTTTTTCTACCTATGTTGATCTTTTCAAAGACAAACTAGACAAAACTCCCAGCTGCTCCATGGAGTTAGACCCTGCAATCAGCCCAGTTAACAGACCAGCCCAGAAAGTTCCAGTTGCTATGCAGAACAGAGTCAAGGCCGAGCTACATAAAATGGTGCAGTAAGGTGTGATTTGTCCAGTAGTCGAACCTACTGAATGGGTATCATCCATGGTAGTATCTCATAAGAAAAGCTCAAATGATATCAGAATATGTCCGGATCCAAGAGATTTGAACAAAACACTAAAAAGATCTCATCATTCAATGCGTACAGTTGAAGAAGTTGCTGCTGTTATGCCAAATGCCACTGTTTCTTCTGTCTTAGATGCAAAAAGTTAATTTTGCAAATTTTGCTTGACCAAAAATCTTCATTGCCAACCACTTTTAGTACTCCTTTTGGCAGGTACAGATTTCTGAGAATGCCATTTGGGATAAATTCTGCTAATGAAGTCTTTAAGCTTGTGGTGGAACAATTTTTTTCTGGTTATCCATGTGCTATTATAGTAGATGATATACTAGTAGGAAGTAATGGTAAAGCTGAATATGACAGAAACCTCAAGAAAGTTCTGGAAAGACCACATGAAGTGATCCTTAAGTTGAATCCTCAGAAGTGCAAATTCAGGTTACGAGAAGTTACTTATGTTGGTCATTTGTTTACTAGTTTAGGCTTATGACCAGATCCTTCCAAGCAAGCAGCAATTCTTGACATGCCAGCTACAGACAATGTTCAAGCCCTGCAACATTTAATTGGCTTGGTTAACTACCTAGGCAAGTCCATTCCAGACTTGAGCCAACTTTCAGCACCACTTAGAGAGTTGACATGCATAGATGTATCCTGGTCCTGGTTAGAACAACACCAAAGAGCATTTGATGTCCTGAAACAGAGAATTGCTAGTCCACCAACTCTCAGATACTATGATGTTCACAAACTAGTAACTCTTTCTTATAATGCTTCGAAGTTTGGTCTAGGTCCAATCATTCTTCAAGAGGGTAGACCAGTTGCCTATGCATCCAGAACTCAAACCGAGATGCAGTATGTGCCGATAGAGAAATAACTCTTGGCAATTGTGTTTGCAATGTTCAAAGTTCCATGATTATATTCATGGCTGACCTATTCAAATCAAAACTGATCACCAACCTCTAGTCACTATTTTGAGAAACCTGTGCATACAGCTCCTGCTACATTGCAACTCATGATGTTAAAATTGCAAAAGTATCATTTCCATCTTGTCTATGCAAAAGGGAAACTTCTTTATTTTGCTGATACATTATCCAGATCACCCAGAAAAAGCACTGAACAGCATGCGAATGAGAGATTTGATTTTGAAGTCATGGAATTGAGAAATTTTTCTTCCACTTGTCATGATGAGTTTAGAAGTCACACAGCTTCATATCCAGTTCTTCAGAAGCTCGACCACTTCATCAATCAAGGATGACCATCAAAGCAATCTTGTTTACCAGTAGACCTGCAACCTTATTTTCTTTACAGAGATGAGATTTTGTTTGACAATGGTATCATCATGAAATGCTCATGAATGCTCATGTCTTAAACCAGGCTGACTATCCATTGCATTATTTATAGTTCTTTTTTCTACTTGACTTATCTAATACTTCATCATTTTCTCTTTCTAAATTACCTACATCTTTTTTCTTTTCTTCTTCTATAATCTTTTAATTCTTTCTTTTCCAAGCTAACTTGGAGTTTTTAACTTTCTTATAACTGTCACTATTTAATCAAATGCTACCTATTACCACTCCTTGTCGAAACTCATTAATCAAAAAGCTGTTGTTAATTTATTAATATATACTAACTTGCTGCTATTTAATATAGTTATTTCCTCTTATTATTGTACTGCTCTATAAGATTGTACTAAGAGTGAATTTTTGAATGTGTAATTCGTGTGATTTGAATCTATTATTGCAATTTGCCCTGTCTGTAAATTCTTCTAATTTTATTTCAGCTATCTGTATATTTTACTTTATTTTAAATATTATATAATTGTGTTGATTTTATAGTATAACTGTATTGTGGGGCTTTTCCCCCGGGCCTCAGCTGAAAAAGGGTTAACAGCCCAGTCAGACTATCTCAGTAAACAAATATAAAATAAAATAAATAAATAAAATAATCATGAATGGTCCAGAATTGATTGTTCCAAAATTCTTGCAACAAGAGTATATTATCACCTTGCATCGTGGCCACCCAAGAACTGATTCTAGCAAAAGAAGGATGAGAGGACTAGTATTTTGGCCTTCTGTGTCTAAGGATATTGAAAGAGAACTCTCATCTTGTTCTGTATGTAATAGCACTAAGCTTCAACAGAAAAAATCACTTAAGCTAAACCAGATTCCTGAACTACCTTGGTCGATAGCAGCTACAGACATTTTCAAATGGAATGGTCAATATTACTTGGTGTTAGTATACTCTTATTCAGATTGGTTCGAGACTGACCTACTACTTAATCTAGGGTCCAGTACTGTCATTACTATGTTGAAGCATCATTTTACAGCCCATGGTAGTCCACACAAAGTTATTTCTGACAACAGTACACAGTTTACAAGCAAGCACTTCAAGAGACTTGCTGAAGAGTGGGATTTTATTCATGTTCCCAGTAGCCCTGAATCACCACAGACAAATGGTTTGGCAGAACGTGCAGTTCAAAGTGCAAAACAGTTATTAGAGAAGTCAAAACGAGACAATAGTGATGTTTTTCTAAATCTCAAATTATAAAATGTAAACCTTCCACAAAGCCAACTGCTACCACCAGGTTATCACGTTCATAACTTTATTCACTGAACCCAAAAAAATAAAAATGGCCAGAACACGAAGAATAATATTAAAAGATTCAAGGTTAAGTGCTTTCATCATAATTTTAAGACATCATCAGAACCATGAATGAATGTAAAACATACCCACTTTTAAAAAAATGAATGAAATGGACACACCTCCCAAATCAACCAATGCCTGTTCAGCTCAACCGATAGTTTCCCATTAAAGTAACTAATGCCACAATCAATGATGTGAATATATCGTGACAAAGATAAAAATAAAAAATGAAATGGAAAGTATAAATAAAAAATGACAAGTAATCTCCGTGGTATCCCCGAAGTCTCTAAACAACCCACTAAAGTGTAGTGGGTCTAAAAACAAAACAGTGTAAGAAACTTCTCTGTGTGGAAGATTTTCAGTCCATATATTTCTAGTTAATCACTGTATATTAATCAGATCAGACAATAGTAGTAGAAGTAGCGAACGTAAACTTGTCAAGTCAAAAAGTAATAATAGAAAATATATAATTCTACAGCATTACTAAGTATTCGAAAGTAATCCAAGCAAGGCAGGCAGTCTTAGGATTTTCGACTGGAAACAGACTGCCTGCCTTGCTTGGATTACTTTCAAATACTTAGTAATGCTGTAGAATTATATATTTTCTATTACTACTTTTTGACTTGACAAGTTTACGTTCGCTACGTCTACTACTATTGTCTGATCTGATAAATATACAGTGATTAACTAGAAATATATGGACTGAAAATCTTCCACAAAGAGAAGTTTCTTACACTGTTTTATAAATAAAAAATGCTAACTTTAAATGTCATGTACTCTCTTTCTAAGTTCCCTCGTAATAGAAATGTTGTCATTCAGGCCAGGATGATAAGTTGTGCCTAGCCTGAAGTGCCAGCACATGTCTTTAATAATGCTCCCTTCTTGGAATGTTGGTGATAATGCCTTCATTCCAGTCATCTGGTACTTTCTTTCTCTCTCAAACTGATGTAACAGTGGTTGGAAGATCTTAGCTGATGTTTCAGGGTCTTCCTTGAAACTTTCTGCTTTCAGATTGCCATGGCCAGCAGCTTTTCTTTTCTTCAGTGTTTGGATGGCAGTGACAATTTCTGGGTAGAATAATGAAGAATGGATGGGAAACCACACATTTATTCCAGGCCCAGCCCTCTTCATAGCTTATAGTAATCAGAAGTATTACTTGGGTATACCTGAGGGACTGCAATGGTTAGGCTTCAGAAGACTTAATTTGTCTGTCACCTAGGAGTAACCTATGAACCTATGAATATATAATGTCAATATGACATTAGACCAAGAAAAGTTTGCATTTTGCTGTTTATACATACAATATTCACCTTTTTAAATTTTGATATATCCAATGATATCAAAACATGTTTTTCCTTAAAAGTTCAAATTTTTGCTCCTCTTTTTCCTTTGAAGCTAGGAGCACAGCCTAATGCATTTTTCTAAGGAGACATATCTTAGCACTACTCAATGAAGTTTTTTGGGACATCAAACCATTTAGAAAATGCAACCATTTATATACGAAATGTAGGACAGAGCCTTCCGGAAAAGGGTACAGTCTTATGGGAGTTCATTTTTATCTGCTGTACAATTCATTTGCAGCACAAAACTTTTTAGTATCCATCACTAGATACAGGTAAATAGTTGCTAGTAGTGCCCATTATTAAATACAAGTAAATATTTCCTAGACGTTAAATTGTGCATGAGGAGTTATATTAAACCCATTTTTAACAAAATATTGAGTATCAATTTGCATCCATTTTCAGTATTTGAGTTATCCATTTTAAGATCATATGACTCCAAAACCTATTAAGGACCCAGGAAGTATAAAGCACGGACTTTGATAGAAATGGAGGCCTTTACATGACATTTACACATACTCGTATGCACATACATGCACACAGGCACACAGATGCACACACACACACACACACACACACACACACACACACACACACACACACACACACACACACACAAACACACACACACACAGTAGTTATGATTAAAATAAGATTCAACAAAGAATTTAAAATCTGTATCTTTCAATATAACTGCATTGTACCAGCCATTAATTATTTTATTGGTAAGAAAGATTCTCAAAGAATATATTTATTTTCCAGTTAATAATATAGTTTATATATAACACCATATTGTCATTATGGATGATTGTGCAGTATTAAGATAATATATATTCAATAAAACATATGCCACTTGATTTAAGCAACTGCACGCTGCCATCTCCTTTTTTGTTAAGACTGACAGACAGTTATTAAGTTATTCAATAATTAATGTCATGAATCTGTTTTAAATGCTTTGTATGTCCAGCAAAGAATTTGCACTCCTAGATCTCAGTTAAGGTCTTGTCATCTTTATCTGCAGTCAACATTCAGTCTTAAATTTGACATTCTATTAATTCATTAGTAATGTGTTCATATAACAATGCCTCTAGTAGTTTTCATATTGAAGGATGAATTTACATGGTGCTCTTTCATAAGATTTGCTGCTCTATGCAGGTGATTCCATCAGTATTTAAGCTTTTTAACTTAGAACTAATGCAACAGTATGAAATTATAAATACCAAGTGGTGTTTGACATTAACTTCTAGCATATTATATCAGGAATGTCAAGCTGATTGGAAAATAAGACCTAATTCATATTTTAATACCACCTTTATGCCTTCAGTTTCCTTTTTAAATTGTACATATACTGTACTTCTTTAAAAGGTTAGCTGTCTCCGACAAATCAACTACATCTTGTCCCCATTCCCCTTTCATATCTGAAGTTAGTGATATGGTTCATTAACATTTTCCATTTTAAAAAAAGTCACATTTTTTTATAATTACCTTTTCATTACAATTGTAGCTGGTACTTTTTAACTAAAATTCTGGTGCTGAATTAGTGGTTGAGAAGTTTGCTTCCTGCCTGCTGTTTTAATTATTTATTGCCATGTGTTAATTATTTATTGTGTCCAATATTCTTATTAATTCCACTTTGCATACAGAGATATACGTGGTTATGGTTTGCTTCCTTATGAGCATTCAACCCATGTGACAAGCTAGAGTTCTTTGTTTCCTAATATTGGTTAGACTAACATGCATTCCAGCATTAGTGTTGCAAGCCAGCTATCCTGTGATGCAGGTTCAGGTTATTAATTCTTGTGCTTAACGTCACTTGACTCTTTTTTTCCCCCTCGGTAAGACAGCATCATGTTGTTCATTAATGGTATGTTGTCTATATATTTCATGTATAAACTAGTGCCACATTTGCGCCCATCCCATCATAGAGTTACCAGCAAAATAAAATATTTAAAATCAAAATACTTCTCATGACATGACTTGTTCTACATTGAATTTGCTATGCCTGCAACCTGGCAGTCTGTCTTCTATGAATGGTTTTGTTTTAGGTGTAAAACATAGGAAAGCTCAAACAATTAGAATATTGATATTGTTCTCAGATTTTGCTGTCATTTAAGATGAAGTTAAAAACAAAATTGGTAGTGTGCATTAAAAGTAATAATATATTCTTTTTATTAGCTTAATATTTACAGAGGATTAAACAGATTTGACAGTTTTCTGCAATATATTTGTATATATTTTTCTTTAATAATTCCAAAAGCTGTATACTATACCATTCACTGAATATGTTTTTATAAATTACTCTGCAACTTTGTAGTTTTATCAGTATGATATTTTTAAATGTTAGTTCTGAGGTCTATAGTCCATTCTGCTTATAGTGGACTTCAAGCTATGACATATCGATACACTTACAATTCTCCATATACTGGTCTTTAAAGGAGGAGGAATTAAGATCTCTGGTACAAAATATGGTACTCAGTCTGCAGTTTTAGAAAGTAATTAATTTTAGGATCTGAATTAAATGTAGCTGTTACTTTATTTAATTGTGCTGAATATATTTTATCAGAAAATGTGCAATTTCAATCAGCTACAACTTTTTCAAACTTTTATTATTATTATTTTATTAAACATTCATGAATGCTTTATACAGATCATAAATAACATATATTGTTTTATATTTAATTGCCTGATGCAAACTGGGATGTAATGTAATTCCTTATAGTTTGCAGACATTCAGCTGGTATAGTGTAGCAATGCCTTGTACTATATATTCTGTTGTAGCTAATACTGTCATATGCTGCAGTGATGGTTTCACCTAGGCCAAGCTGGATATTGTACATTAATCTTGGTTGAGCACTATATGTATGCCTAGATGCTTGTTGTATTTGTTTGAACATATTTTTAGTGTCAAATTACTGCGTAGAGTTTTTAATTTAACTCAGTAACTGTAGTGTTATTAGGCTGTTTTACCTATTTCCTTCCACTCCTTTCTTATATTGCACCAATTATAAATACAGTCCTACCTCCTCTAGCACTCCCCTTATCAGCTTTTCCTAATCTTCTTTTTTTATTTCCATTTACAGTTGTCAGCTAATACAAACACTGTGAGGCATCCCTATAGCAGTTCTCTACCAGCAAGCTGCATCTGCAAAAGTCTGTGGCCAGTTTACTTAAAGTACAGGAACATTACAGTGTATGTTAATGATTTAACCCTTTTTTGATTGTAAATTTCATTAGAATGTATTCCAGGAATGCACACTACTGGTAACCCCCACCCCCACCAGAGATCTCTCTAAACCCAATACTTTCTAGTTTGGAATCATTGTTTTATTCAGTCTTCTCCTTCTCAATACACTTGTCCATATTTCTCCTACCCCATACTCACTCCTGGCATAAGGTTTCTATTTCTCTAAGAATTCCCAGTCTACAAAATTGTCAGCTGCATAAGTACTTTTTACAGTACCTGGTAGTCTAAGGGACTGTTCCTTACTGTGCAGTTATAGAACTTGGCTTTCCCTGCTCCTTTCTGCCCTTGCTATGCTCAGGCTTTACTCTTCTCCCCTAGCCTGCCCCCATTTCCTACCACCCATAAATCACTCAAATATATCTAAACCTAACCATTCCCACTCACACTTGTCTACCAGTCACTACCTGTACATTTCTGAATTATAAAGTAGCCCACATTTCTACACGAATTCTATATCAACACCCATTTTACCATTACAAAATGCTATCAATACATTGATGCTAGCAGTACAAACAACCCTCTTGTTTCATACACATCTAACAGTTGGCACACCCTGTAATCATAACAGGCCGATCTCCACTATACCCCGCTCCCCCACCATTACAATACAACACATATCCACCTACACATTAAGCTGCTCTGACCTCCCACATAGTCACCCTCCTATCTGCTCTATCACATACCCACAAACTCACAACTATCACCTCCCCCTCCATCTCACTACACACTCTAACCACACGCTGTTAGTCCCACTCTAACAACCTCAACACACTAAAAAAGCACACAATGTTACACTCACTAAAACACACATCATTACATCCACTAAAACAAACACTATTTACTATCTTATCTCTCCACACAGCCAACCTATTCACACTAGCCCTTCTTTATCATTTAACTAACTTTTACACTCCCATCTACTATGACCACCAACTCCATCACCAACTCTCCAAAGTGCATAACCCACTATTACAACTCCCAAAATTCAGCCAACCTCTACAACAACACAGAAATAGACTACCTCCCACTTAAATACCATCAAACCAGACACAAAAATTAACCACTATTTAGAAACCATAAACAACTAAGAAAACTTATCACAACTTTATTTCATATATTATCAAAACTAAAACTCAGTGGTGACATCCACCCCAACCCTGGTCCCAAGACTTCCAATAAACAAACTACCACTTACACTTCAATCAACTCCACCATACCCATTCATCCCAAACAACGCTCTCTGTTGTTCCTTAATATAAATTTAAGATGTACACTAAACAAAATCCATGACCTCCATGCACTAATTGACTTACATTCCCCTGACATAACCATTTTGACTGAAACTTGGCTTAAGCCACATGTCAAAAACAATGAAATACTTCTCCCAGGGTTCAACATATATAGACTTGATCATCAAAATAAACTTGAAGGAGGTGTAGCAATAATGTTTAAACAAAATCTAGCCCTAGAAGTTATCAACACCACACTTCCTACATCTAACAATGAAGAATTATTTATTACCAAACTGAATATCAACAAGAACAAAACACTAATCATAGTGGCTATCTATATCCCTCCAGGAGATGACACTAGCACAGTTGAAGACATACTTCACTGGCTATCCACAACCATCCACCAAGAAACCAAAATTATGGGTGACCTCAAAACTGACTGGTCCACCTATAATTCCATTAATCCATCCAATTTCATAAACCTATATGGTTTCTCCCAGCTCATACAAAACCCCACAAGAATAGACAAAACCTCCAAAAGACAATCCATCCTGGATTGGACTCTCACAACTAAATATAACACACCCCTTCTAGAAGGATGCCTCCCCAGTACCATAAGTGACCACCTACCCACATAACTAATCAGAAATAATCTTAGTCCATCTAGACAAGTAGTCTATAGGCTAATCCGCAACAAGAAAAAATTGAATACCCACATTTTCAACTCCCTCTTCCAACAAATTAACTGGTCCTCCCTCAAAACGCTACCACTAGATGATGCTGTTCAACACTTTAACACCACCTTCCTCAACATCCTAAACAGCATGTCCCCCTGCAGAATAGCTAGAATAAAACATCACCTCACACCCTGGCTTAGAAACAACACCAAAGACCTACTAAAAGAAAGGGCAAGGCATGGGAACACTGGATAACTAACAAAAGCAATGACAACCTTCTACTGTTCAAACAACTTAGGAATAAAGCCAAATCCCAGATAAAAGCTGACAAAAAAGCCTAGTACATCACTGCACAGCAAAGAAACAAAAACACCCCCTGGGCCACTATAAACAAACACCTTCCACCTGGTAGTACATCCACCCTCAATCCCACCACACCCCCATCAAATGATAACATTGCAACATAATTCAATTCCTTTTTCATAAACACAATTCACTCACTTATTGACTCTGACCAAAACATCACTGCTACAATCCCCGTAGCCAACAATGAGGGTGCAAACTCCTTCTCCTTTAACCCCATCCCAACCCATACCATAAAAAACTACTCAGTAAGCTCAAGCCCACCAGCTTAGCTGTTGACAACCTCCCATCAGAATTCCTCAAAGCTGCCTCTGAAGTCATAGCCTACCACATTTCTATCCTCATCAACCGCTCTGTCTGTGAGAACCATGTCGCACTAATCTGGAAAGTCTCCTATATCACCCCACTGCATAAAGATGGCAACTCTACCGAGCTTACTAATAACAGGCCCATTGCCATTCTTTCAACTTACTCCAAAATACTAGATAAATGTATTTGCTCCCACCTTCTAAACTACCTGCTCTCCAATAACCTCCTATCAAACACACAACATGTTTTTGCCCCCACCACAGCACCACAACTGCCCTTCTCAGTTTTACTAACACAATAAATGAACACAGAAATCAGAATAAATTTGTCTCATTCATCTTTCTAGATCTCCCAAAGGCATTCAACACAGTTTCACACCAAAAACTGCTGTTAGAACTGGCCACATTACATATCAGTCATTCTTCCCTAGCTTGGTTCCACAGCTATCTAATTAAATGCCAGCAGGCTGTTAGATGGTAACAGGAGCTATCATCTTTGCTCCCTGTTAACATAGGAATTCCACAAGGCTCCATATTAGGCCCCTTATTTTTTTACCATCTTCACAAATCCACATCTCTCGCCTCTGTCATCCAATATGCAGATGACTCGACCCTGATATACTCCGCCCCCTCTCTAACACAACTACAGGCTATAATACAACAATCCTTCCTAGAAGTAGAATCCTGGCTAACTAACACTAACCTCATACTGAACCCAAACTAGACCAAACTCATGTTCTTTCTCCCCACCAAAACACCCACTCCTTCAGCCACTTTTCAAATCCACTCCTCCAACAACACAATCATAAACACCAGCTCACATACCAAATTATTAGGTGTCACAATTGATAGCAAATTAAAATTTGACCTACACCTCTCTCAAAACATTAAAAAAACACATCAAACTAGGCTCTCTTTACTGAATTAATCCTTTCCTAACTAGCCATTCTAGACTAAGCATCGCCAGGACTTCTTTCTTATCTACATCTCTCTATGTTTCTTCCATATTTACAAACCTTAACAAAACTGACCTTACCAAACTTGAATCAGCCTACAATAAAATAGCCAAGTTCGCCAGAAGCTCCCCATATAGGTCCCACTACTGCTCTGCCCTACAACAAATAAATTGGCTAGAATTCTCGCAACAACTAACCTACACTCAACTTGTCTTTACTCACCAACTAATATACCAATGAAACAGAACCCCAGCCCTACAACAATTACTCCAACCATATGCCAACACTCAGCAACTCCGATCCTCACACAAAACACTCCTCCAAGTATCCAAAAGCAACAACAAAGCTGGGGACACCCTCTAATCCCACCACATTTCTAAACTTTGGAACTCAATCCCTCAACACATCCTAAATGCTACCAACCTACACCAATTCAAAACTCTGCTCAAAGACCACATCACTAACAAATGGCTCTGCTCCTGCACCAAGCCAGGCTAATACCACATAAGCCCACATCAAATTTCATCCCCTAAATTTGATAGTCTCCATGTATACCCCACTCCCACTTGTTAACACCACCTATCAGCTACCTACAATAAGAGTATAATTTGGCGATTTATTTTCTTTTGTAAGGGTATACATATGTACACGTATTAAAGTATACACAAATGATCAACTAAAGATGGACGCCTGCTCCAAAAAAAAATATATATATATATATATATATATATATATATATATATATAGATATAGATATAGATATTACTTTATTATATTGAAATAACTTTCTCCTTTTCACTAAAGTGCCTATTGTATATTGTACTTTCTTTATTGTCTCTAGACATTTCTGTTAAGTTCTATGTAAAACCGACACTGTACCTGTCAATGTTGTTCTTGTTTTATTGGAGCTTTTCTCCTCGGGCCTCTGCTGAAAATGGGCTCACACCCAGATGGACTATCTTGGTCAACAAATGTAAAATAAATAAATAAATAAATTATAAATAACAAGGGGCTATGGCTCAGTGATCTATACAATCTGCAGTGTTATAGAAAACATGGTGAGTAATCTCTAAGGGACTTAATTTTATTTAGCAGTTCAAGGCATTACAGTACAGAGAAATGTAACTGTGCTATAGTCACTAGTCACTTGACTGAAAGATACGGTGGGTAGGTGATGTTAAGGGCAGCTGAAACACAATTTTATGGTGTACAGCTCAGTGGGAGAACAGCTTACCCCTGCAAGATAATTATTCCCTTATTTGTTTAGCAATCCCTTTGAAGTCCAACCTACATCAAGGTGCAGTGTTCATGCTGTAACATCCATTCCAAGGCATGCCATGCATGCGGACAACATGCTACAATGCAACACAGCTGAAATGTAGGAATGAAGGAAACTTTTCATGAATCCCAGCCATTATTATTATTATTATTATTATTATTATTATTATTGCTATTATTACTATTATTACTATTATTACTACTGCTACTAGCATTATTATTTATTTTTCTTCTTAGGGTAATAGTTGCCCAATAGCACACTGCTTGGACATTGACTTCTGTGCACAATGCTGACATTTTTGAAATAGTACATGATATTTATTTATGCTATTGTCTGTAAAACATCTCCAAGATGCTGGCATGCAACATATTAATTAGTTAGCAGTCCTTAGTTTAATTGTTGAACAGAAGAGATTTAATTGATGACACCAGAGTAATAATGAATCCTAACACCTCATTGCATTAGGAGCCACCAATTACTGACAAAGCAAGGGAATGTCTACACCACAGATAAACAGAGTACACAGTGACTGCCAGCTGTTTTAGTAGTTTAAATAGAAGCCAGGTATGCATAGAATTGTGCAACCAAAACTGAACCTGTGCATTCACTAAAAGATACACATGCCTGTGCCATAGGCCTCCGTTGAATTAGTTGTACTTCTGTGCTGTTATAAGTTGCTAATGATCGTGTGATGCTAGTCATCATGCAGCTACATTTAGCCATGCACTGTGTAGATGCAGGTACGTAAAACCTTAACTTTCTCTATATAGCCTACTCCAGAAATTCTTAGTGCATTTAATAATCAGCAGTTGCAGAAAAAGCACCAGGTTTGAGTAAAGTGGTCTGCTCTTCTTTGTATGTTTACTTGCATTGTTCACTTCTAGATGGATGGCACTATATAAAAGCACTGCTCTCCAGTACAAACAAACAAGTCAACAGCCACTTCCTCTGCAATCTACCATCGTAAGCACCTGAAAGCATGTACTTCCCAACTGTCTTTGTAACCAACTTGGTTGTAATGGGCATCCTGAGACAATGGAACAATTGTCTCATGTTTACTGGCAACCACCTACTATTTCAACAATCTGCTACAGTGTGTGAGCGATATAGTTATATTGTGTTATGGGAGGGAAAGCTCTTACATGAAGCCACTACTAATAGCAAGTAAGTTATCAGAACTATACAACACCACATTAAGCAAATCTCAAACACCTCAGACCAAACACATAGACCTATATATGCTGAGGCCCTTAGAAGTAACCTACCTAAACTATAGAAGCCTCCTATATGTAACTCAGCAAGCAATTACCCTCAACAACCCTACAAATGCACATCACAGGCAGCACCCATCATGAAATGTACACCCAGGAGTCAAACAGACCTCATTGCAAAAGACTGTAAGGCAAACCACCACACATATCAATATCCTCATCATAGCTGAGTCCATAATGAGACACACCAATGCACCACTCACCAGGCTGTGCAAAGGGTGGGTCACAGTCAGTTGCGTATCAGGCACCAGGATTTTCTACCTTATTCATGCACTCAGTTCCTTGCACGACAAATACACATATGACACAGACATAGTACATATGGGTGCAAATCACTTGAGATGTACCTCCCTGAACTATATGAAGAGAGACACAATGGAGCTCTTGCAATGTGTGTCTACAGCAGATATAAACCCAGACTTTAGAAGTATTCTATCATCAAGAATGATGCTGAAATATGAAAAAAAGATAACTGACTACAACAATTGGCTTGGATTCTGGTGTCATTCTAAGAGGATCAGCCAAGGAGCAGATGGCAGGCAGTTCAAACTGTTTTGTCAGAGATGGCCACCACGTCTTCTCCTAAGGTTAATGTTTACTGGCTAAAAAACTTGTGTACACCCATAGTGCTGTTTTTTTAGGCAAAATTAATCTTGTAATGCTTCCAACATAACAAAGGTATTATTATTCAAGGCTGTGAGCCTTAGCAAGAAATTCCATACCCTACAAGCACTGCTTACTCTGGAAAACTTAGATGTATGCATCGTCACAGAGACCTGGTTCAAGATCAGTGAAAGCACTCCATTAATGAAGGACTTCAATGCCTATCACTCATATAGACCTACAACATTAGAACTAGACACTAAAGATGGAAACGCTTCTATATTCTTTAAAAAAAATCACCACCAGACTCATTAGACAAGATAATGACTTGGAATTCCTCCATGTCTGACTTACAAAAAACAGAACCTCTTTTCACATCAAAGTTGAGTACAGGAGCCCCTCTATGTCCCCCTCTGCCCATACCCCATACCTAACCAGTATAGAATCCCTATATTTTAAGCTAAATACCGTTCTCCTAAGAGACTGCAACTATCTCACCATCATCTGGGATATGTATATGTCCTAGAACATGTATGACAAGAGATTTTTAGACTTCATAAATACAAACTCTGTGAAGCAATTAGTCCATTTCCAAACCATGGGAGACAAAATCCTGAACTTGATCCTTACCACTGTGGGACAGCTCTGCTTCTCACCTATTATAATTTCCTTCCTGATCAAATCAGAACACAAGTCAATGGGGTGTGAAGCCTAGATGGCCAACTGAGAGCAGTGAATTTTGAGAACTCCATAAACTAGTATAATAATATAGGAAAATGTTATTATTTTCAAGTTTACACTGTCAGAAATCTATAGATATACCACTAAACTACATAAATATCAATTCTGGTGGGGATATACAAAACTTTTCCTGTCAGATAACTTGGAGATATATTGAGTCACTGAATATGATCAACTCAAGGAATTCTCATCCAGATGCTGCTTTGAAAAAAGAAATGCAATTGATGACATCTACCTTATAGGAACTATCCTTGAAGCTGGATGGCTTTAAAATGACTTAGAAAACCTCAAATTAAATTTTCAAAAACAGACTGATACTCTTAAGGAACAATTACAGCAACACCAGACAAAATTAACAAATATACAGACTTCTCTAAATAACATTGAAGGGAGACTCATAGAGGAAGAATTCCAAAAAGAATTGTCTGCTTAACAAAATAGATGACTTAGAAAACAGGGAAAGGAGAAACAACATAAGGATCTTTGGTCTGCCTGAAAATACTGAAGGTGAAGACATTATTTCATTCTTAACAACCTGGATTCCTGAATTTTTAGACTTGAAAGAGGGACTTTCATTTGGAACTGAAAGGGTGCATAGAGCACTGAGGAAACCTGCTTCTAACTCAACAAATACTCCACCTAGATCCATAGTTATAAAATTCCTTTCATTTCTGGACATAACTAATATTAAAATCTGCTTGGAGAAAATCACCCTTAAAATACAATCAAAGCCTGATAAGGTTTGGCAATGATTATTCTTCCAGAATACTAGAACAAAGGAAAAAATCTGTCCAATAATAAAACTGTTGAAACAAAACAACATTAAAGCACAGCTGCCCTTTCCAGCCAAGATAAAAGTACTTTTTGCCAATGAGATGAGAACCTTTAATGACTTATAAAAAGCTACTATATTCATCAAAAACAACAACATAGTGTCTATCCCAGAAGAAATGGAATAGATGGCCCCTACTCTAAAAAGAATAAAAGAAACAAATCCTTGGACTGATGCTAGAAAGAAGAAACAAAAACTGATTTCAAGATAGCTGTCCCAAAAAAATAACTCTTACAACTACATCTCTCAAAATATCAACTGATATGGCACATCACTTGTCATCTGTTTTTATTTTTAAAAAAGGAGGGATTCTTAAACAAGTGAGAAACTGTAATGATTTATTCAGAATGTTCAAAGTCCAATAATTCTTCATAAACAAACGTAGGTCAAGATGGGCTACTACTTACATTATATATAAGCCAAACAAAGCAACATATAATGCAAACATAGAAGTTTCTATTCCCATACTTGAACTCAGTGAATACTTATCTTGTTCATTTTTCATTGATTTTACTTATAATAATTTAAGTAATTAATTAACTAATTCAGCAAGGTACCATTCGTCAGAGTTCAGACTCAAATGTAACAAATTAACATCATATATAATAGCAGTAACAGTAGAGTGTTTTGGAAAAAACATGCTGTCATAGAGACTAATGCCTTCTTCAGTTAAAGTATGATTTAGAAATGCCATGTATATCCTGGTATAATAATAGTAGCAAGCTCTTAGTACAAATGTCATCATTATTCTGTCTAAATATAGTTAATATCAATTATGGCAGGTATCACAGCTATGAGTGCTGTTTGATTAATCCTCATATGGTGCGCATGGATGCAGCTGTGTCTGGCAGCTAGTACAAATGTCATTATTATTCTGTCTAAACATAGTTAATATCAATTATGGTGGGTATCATAGCTTTGAGTGCTGTTTGGTCGATCCTGGTGTGGTGTGCGTGGATGCAGCCGTGTCTGGCAGCTAGTGCAGGTGTCATTATTATTCTGTCTAAACATAGTTAATATCAATTATAGCAGGTATCATAGCTTAGAGTGCTATTTGATTGATTCAAAGGTGTTGGAATATCCTCCTACCAGACAACAGGATATCAGAGTTTCTTCAGGACAGATGCTTTTTCTCCTTTCGTAGAGGAAGCACCCTTGGATCTCATTTCAGCTACTTCAAACATGGATTTAGATACACACCGGATCCCATTCAGAGAACTATGTCAGGGGAATTACTTTCTGGTTGTGTTCCTTGTGGACACTGCACACACTGACATAGGCTCATGAAATCTAAACAATTTACTAGCAGGAATACAGGGACTTTCTATGACATCAGGTTCTATGCCAACTGTGGAACAGACTGAGTGATTTATCTTGCAACATGCACTTGTTCCGTCTTTTATATAGGACAAATTTATACACCCTTGAGACTATGGATATCCAAACATTGCAGTGACATTAATACCAAAAAACCCAGTAATGCTTTTTTAAAACATTCCATTGCATACAATAATGCAAATTTTAGATTTATTATTATAGACAGGATTGTGGGGAATAGAACTAATAAAGAAGGGTGACATTCAATATTAAACACAAAAGAAAAGAAATGGATAATTAAGCTGGGTGGTTTATTTCCACCAGGGCTTAATGAAAATTTTTGATTAACCAATGAGCATGAATTTTGTTTGTATATTGGACTATGTAAGGGCATTGACTTTTATGATTTTTCACCTAACACGGATGAAGGCTGCTTAACTTGCTCAGCTGAAACTATTTTGTGATTGCTCTTCTTTTATATGCTTTATTAAGGCATTTTTATACCACAGTCTGCTGGCCTTTGTGTTTTTTAATGTAAAAAAAAAAAATAAAAATAATAAGCACAATTTTTCAAGGAAAGTTGGCAGTACCATGATTGCTTCCCAGGCTAGTGAAAGCGGATAACACATACATACAAAATCTAGAGCACTTGATAATAGTTTTCAATCTTACTCACAAACACTGGCTAATCTACAATGTATGTACTGTACCTGTGTACTATGTATGTATTCTACCTGTGTTCCAAATTTCAGCTGTACACCACAAATCTATTAATTACCTTTATTTTTTAAATTAATATTTTTTGTTTGTTCTCTCTAACTGTTTATGTGCCGCATACCACTGTAAAAACATGTCTCCTGTAATTTGTGTGTATACTGATCATGTCTAAATAACTAAATGTGTCTGTAATTTTTCTTTGTGGAGCTTTTCTCCCCGGGCCTCTGCTAAAAAAGGGCCTTTTCGGCTCAGTCAGACACCCCAGGTTAACAAATGTAAAATAAAATAATAATAAAATATATAAAATGTATTTTGGTCCAAACCCATTAAGGACTTACATAAGAGTGGAAGTCTGAGTTATTGTGAAAGACTAAGAGCACTTGATCTTGTGCAGTACCCTATGCAGTGGTCTGGGAGGTGAGCTTGCTCGGACGTGTTGGGCATATGGGGATAGCTGATATTAGGGGTGTTTGGGGTTGCTGGGAAGTGCTAGACAGTTATCAGATTTCCTTTGTGGAAATATCTGTGGGAATGGAAGGTGTGTTGAGTGGTTCACTGGCAGAGTGGCCACTGCATGGAACAGGCTGGTAAAATGGAGCAGGACAAATATTGGTTTGAATATTTTAAGGACAGCCTGGAAACACACCACATGAACTAGTGAATGGTATTCTGGCAAAAATGGATGGGTATTGTTGCCCCTGCTTGAAGTACTGATATGTGTGCATGTAAAGATGGAAATATACTTATAACAAATAAGAAACTAGAAGGGTCTCATAATTTAAAGTCTATGGATTGTATAAACATGCTTGGAAGGAGCTAATAATAAGAATAAGCATTACAGTTTGTGGCCTCTCAAATAACTAAACAACAGCCAAAAAAAAAAAACACCCAAACAGTTATATAATGTATGATTTTAGTAAATATAAACAAAAAAATGTATAATTGTCATATAAGATGAAGCAGTTTGCTGAATTTTGATACTAAAGACAGAATTTAATAACATGGGCTTGTGTGTAATAACACTACTGTTTTAACTTGTCATAAATAACATACAGTACATTGAACATCAAGGGGAAGCATGATCATTTTCTTATATAAATAAATATGCATAACAAGTCATGTAATTGCTTTAACTTGAATTGTAGTTTTTGTAACCCATCTTGACCATATATAATACTTAAGCGCTTACCATTGTAACTAATGCTTTATACATGACATTAAACTGACAAAGTTGTTCAAGAGAAACAATAGAAAACTGAACTTGAAATAAACAGAATGTAACAATCATATTCTGAACAAATAGTATTAAACTGACAATAGACAGTTTAATAACAAGGACTTGTGTATAATAACACAACTGTTTTAACTTGTCATAAATGGCATACACTATATTCAACATCAAGGGGAAGCATGATGATTTTCTCATATAAGTAAATGTGCATAACAAGCCATACAATTGCTTTAACTTGAATTGTGGTTTTGTAACCCATCTTGACCATACATAATACTTAAGTTGTTACCAAGGTGACTAATGTTTTATACATGACATCAAACCGACAAAGTTGTTAAAGGGAAACAATAGAAGCCTGAACTAGGAATGTCACAGAACGCACCAATCGCATTCTGAGCAAATAGTATCAAATTGACAATAATCACTCAGTTTAACCTTTGCTGTATAATCGGATGTTGCCATTTAAATCTATAAACTTCCAGTATATGCCATAAATGGAGGGAATTTGTAATCATTAGTCACAATAACTGAATTTTTTGTTTTTAACCTATAATTGTACTCATTTTATAATAAGAAATGACAGATATGAAAATCCTTATGTGCAGGAAACGGGGGGGGGGGGATGCACTGATAATTAAAATGCACTAACTTTCATCAATGTTCACATAAAAAATACTTGTTGCATTAAGTAAGTTAGCAACAAACAATGTGATTACTTAAATGCTGGCAAACAATGAAATATAACTTCTGATATATCCAGTAAAATGCACTGTATTATAAACATTAGGTCATCATCATCTTCTTTCGGCTGTTCCTGTTAGGGGTCGCCACAGCAGATCACCTGTTTCCATTTCTTCCTGTCCTCTGCATCTTGCTCTGTCACACCAACCATCTGCATGTCCTCTCTCACCACATCCATAAACCTTATCTTAGGCCTTCCTCTTTTCCTGTTACCTGGTAGCTTCATCCTTAGCATCTTTTTCCCAATATACTCAGCATCCCTCCTCAGCACATGTCCAAACCAACGTAATTGTGCCTCTCTTGCTTTGTCTCCAAACCTTCCAACCTGGGCTGACCCTCTAATATACTTATTCCTAATCCTGTCCACCCTCGTCACACCCAGTGCAAATCTTAACATCTTTAATTCTGTCACATCCAGCTCAAACTCCTGCCTTTTTGCTAATGCCACTGTCTCCAACCCATATAATATAGCTGGTCTCACTACCCTCTTGTAGACCTTCCCTTTCACTCTTACAGGTACTCGTCTGTCACAAATCACACCTGACACTCTTCTCCATTAGGTATAAATATTATTACCATCTACTTACATTAAGTAATAAGTTTTGAAAGATTTCATCAATAAGGGTGACTATGTTAAATAACTGTGTGCTATAATATTTTACTGAGGTTTTATATACAATACATCCTACTTTACTATGATTGAATTGCTTTCATCTATCTTTCATGTAAATATTAATTGCTTATACAATAAGTAAACATTTATATTGTATTAGAATTCTGTCTAATCTACAATAGTACTATATCTGTTCAAAATAATATACATATTGCTTATTCCTATTACAAATATTCTCCATATGATAATTCAATTTATGGAGCTCAGATGTTTTGAATTGTCAAGGTATGAGTGATAATCTGATAGACTTAGGTTTATCTATCAGATTAGGAATGATTTTCCTTCCATGGCTAGTGAGGATCTTAGTTTTGTTAACATTAATTTTTGTTACACAAAAACATTTTAGTATGCCTGACCAAAACATTACCTTATTGGTAAACACTCAAAGTATCAAACTGATAATTTCCTTTAAAAGTTCAAACATATACTTTATAGTTATCAGAGGAAAATGTTTAATAGTCACAATAAAACAAAAAATACATAGTCTAAATAACCTAAGATGGATTTAACTTTATTATCTTTAAATACCAGTGGCTTAAACAATCCTAGCAAGAGATCAAATGTACTGAAATATTTAAAACTGAACAAAGCACAAATTGTCTTCCTTCAAGAAACTCATTTCAAAACAAATGACAATTACAAATTGAATCATAAGGAATATATGATATTGGCACAATCCACTTATAAGAAAAAGACAAAAGAGGTAACAATTTTATGGAAAACATATGTGATTAACCCAGAAATAATTTATAAATATGAAGATAAAGAAGGCCTTATGGCATTAGTAATAGTTAAATATAATAACAGAATATAGACCATAGCCAATCTATACTGGTTCCCAGGCATTGGAACAGGAACTGTTAAAAAAACACTTGGATTTCATTTCCAATAATTATAAAGGCAACTTAATATTAGGAGGAGATTTTAACTGTATATTTGATATATCTGAAACTACAAATAAAAGACCACTGTGTACATCTGCTATATCAAAAGCTTTAAACAAGTGGGTAGAATCATTTCATCTTGTACATACTTTCAAATTTAAAACAGATACATCTTTGCTGTTTTTCCAGCAAAATCACAGATTTGGTACCCAAACTAGAATAGATAAAATCTTTGCTGCCCATGACTTACACTCTAAAATCATTAATTACTCAATCACTTCCTGTCCCTTTTCAAACAACAATTCATTGATATTAAAACTTCAAAATGGGTACAAACTATCAATCTTTAACTCCAGAATTCCAACATATACAACTAAAATTAAAGAGTTCAAACCCTAGTTATTATCAGAATTAGTTATTCTTAGATATTAATTACACCACAGAGATAAATAAAATAATGATATGAGACTCATTAAAAGCTTACATATATGGTAAAACCCTAACTTGATATTAAAAAAAAATCAGAGAATGGGATTCTGAATTATTAGATCTACAATCCAAACTTCTGTCAGTAAAAGCTGAAAAAATCTAAATCATGTGGAGATGAAAAAGAAAGTAGAAGTATTAAACAATAAATACAACGAAATTCTAACACATAAAACTAGTTTAGCTTTAGAAAAACTTAAAATTAATATCTTGGCAACTTCTCCCAAATATCTACATAATTTATCCACAATAATCAAAATACAATCAAAAGCTAATAACATTAAAAGTATCTTCCATGAAAAGAAGGAGAAAAATGTCTCGTATATAGGTGACATTCTTGATGCCTATAGAAATCACTATATGGAACATTTCCATAAAGAAAATATACATATTGATCAATTAATTCTAGATGAAAAATGTTCTAATATAAAAAAAAAACAGAAAAATTAAAACTAGATCTGTAAGCACCCATATCCTACAAAGAAATTACAGATACAATAAAAGAGGGTACAAATAATAAAGCTCCAGGTATAGATGGCATAATTATGGAAATATATAAACGTTTTCCTTCACATGTTATCCCTCTTCCATAAAACTCTATTAGAAATTCAGTCACAAGCTTTAATACCACCCTCTTGGAGATATTCCTTAATCACAACAATCCTAAAGGAAAACAAATCCCCAAACCTCTGTATCTCATTTAGACCTATATCATTAAATGATGACTATAAGATATTTATGACAATATTAACTAACAGAATGAAAATACCAATATCCAAAACAATAAATAATGATCAAACTGGATTTATATATCATAGACACACACATGACAATATTAAAAGGATAATTTCTCTTATAGATTATGTTAATAAAGAAAATAAACACTCATAATTGGCTTAGATATAGAGAAAGACTTTGATACCCTAAATTGGGACTATTTATTCAAAATCCTAATGCTATTTAAATTTCCTGCATCCTTTGTCCATCTCATAAAGAATATATATGCAAATAATTTAGCATATGTCATGTTAGGTTCTTTTACCTCTGAATCTATACATATAATAAAAGGCACTAAACAAGAATGTCCCATGTCAACGATTCTATTTGCTCTGGCTATTGAAATATTGGCAGATTCAATTCGTAATAATATAAAAATCAAAGGAATAGATGTTTATGAACAATACAATTCTAAAGTAATGCTATTTGCTGATGACATATTATTAACATTATTTAATACAAAATAGACATTAGAAGAATTGGATATATTAATTGACAAATTTCACATGACCTCAGGACTCCATTTCAATAAATCAAAATCAACATTTTTATTTTTAAATAAAAAAAAACTGCAGACTAAGGGGGATCACATCATAGGGAAACAAGAATATACTTTAAAATATCAATGAATTGAGTTATATAAGGATAATAATGAATTAGTCTTAAAAAACTACAATAATATCATGAAGACAATTAAAATCTCTGTGGAAAAATGAAACAAAATAATATTAACATTTGAAGATAGACTACAGTTAATAAAAATGGTTTTACTGCCTAAGATCCTATATATAGCCTTGGCAATGCAAGTGTTACCAGAAAGGAATATACTTAAATTAATAAATTCATGCCTAATAAAATGTTTATGGTTTCCCAAAAGAAACAGAATAGCTTTAATACATCACATCAGACCATGGAAACAGGGAGGATTAAACTTTCCTGATATAGAAATATATATAAAAGCATCAATATCTAAAACAATCTCAGACTGGATAAGTCCAAATTACTCTGCAAATTGGAAAGAATTGCTAACTGTAATATCAATAAATTAATTTGATTTACAAAAAAAAAAATCAAATAACAGATAAAAACAATTTGCCATGGCACATATGTATTAGTATGCAATATAACATAACTTTTTCTTCTTCTTTCAGCTTTTCTCAGTTAGGAGTCACCACAGTTGATCACCTGTCCGCTCATGATTGGCAGTAGAGTTTTACAGTGTCGAATTGCCAGCCCAGTGCCCAACCTTCCACGGAAGGCACACATGCACGCACTCATGCCTAGGACCAATTTAGAGTGTCCAATCCACATACAGCATGTCTTTGGGATGTGGGAGGAAATGGGAGCACCTGGAGGAAACCCACACGACCACAGGGAGGACATGCAGGCTCCGCACAGAAGGCAACCCACACAAGGATCGAACCGGAGAACCTCTTGCGGTTAGGCGACAATGCTAACCGCTGCACCACCATGGCCGCCCATGCAATATAACATAACTAAACCCACTAAAACTTGTATGATTAATTATTACATTGATTCATTTAGGAAAATTATTAATGCAAATATAGATTTCAAAATCTGGTTTGATCTTTTAACACCATTTATAGTCACAAAGAATTTTCCACATAAAATATATAGAGAAATTATTAATTTCTGGGAACAGAAAAGATTTGTTTGTTGGCTCCAATGTATCAAAGAACTAAAAGTTTTAGATATGCAAGTAATAAAAACAACATACACAATTCCACCACAGGACTGGCTAACTTTACAGAGTCTTCTGTTATATTCACAAAATTTAAGTAGAATAATTAACAATTTTTTATTTAAAGAAATACCTAAATTTATGAAATACATATATGAAATCATATATAATGACTTTGACATGGGAAAATAGTATTTCAAAATTTTACAAAATATTGATGAACTATAAACTATAAAACAACACCCAAAACCTCATATTGGAAATATATAACAAAAGGACACTCAATACAGTTAACTGAGGATATTACAGTTTTTTAACCGAATTTCAAATAAATATCCTTTTATCTGTGGAAGTGATTGTTGGATTCGTTTCTACAACATCGATTTTCTGGTGAATGGGCACTCATTGGGGACTCCGTGGCTGTAAGCTTTTTAGTCATTCCTTGAAAGCATTCAATAACTGAAGATATTAAAACAAATATCTTATTATCGATAAAATATACATCTTTTATACAATACTGGTATGTTTTTAATTGGAAATGCTTACACAGGGTATTCTTAACCCCAGGCAGAATCAATAAAATTAGTTCTTCCATAAAAGGAATATATTGGAGATGTGAGCAAGGACACAATGCAGATTGGAGCCACATTTTCTTTGATTGTGTTAAAATTAAGCCATTTTAGAATAAGAACTTTCTACAAGCTTTATTTAATGAACCATTTTATTTAACTAAAGCTCTTATATTATTAAATGTGAACGAAGGTTCTCATTTGAATAAGTCAAACATGTATCTAGTATGAACTATACTTGCAATTTCAAGGAAGTGTATAACTAGAAGATGGGATACAAACACAATACCAACTTTGGAAAACTTCTACAGCCTACTGAAGATCACAGCATTATTGGAAATTAAAATTAAAGAACTAAGAATTCATCCAAAGCCATTTATCAACAGCCCTTGGGGAAAAGTGTTATCACTGATTGACACTATACAATAACTGATCAGATACTCTGATAATGGACTGGACATACTTATAAAGTAACTGTATACATTAAGATCTGTTATAGTGTCAGGCTAATGTAAATAGTGTACATAGTTATTTAAGATGTTATGTATAAATACTATGGAATTCATTCAAATATATTTAAAAAATAAAAAAAAAATTTGAGAACACAAGTCAGTCATATTCACCTTATGACTGAAGCCAGAAGCATCCTCCATACTTCCGAATCCTGAGACTATTCAAAGATTAATGTACTAAAACTGAGTGAAGACTTGACTAAATTCAAAAGCCCCTTCCAACTTGATCCCACTGCATATGCAGAATCCTTTGCCAGGTTCTGTGTACATATAGATGCATCTGTACTCTTCAATAATAAATAAAATACCAAATTCAAAAATAAACTCCTATTGTGGAACACTAATATAAACAGGCTCTATAACAAAAGAAAAAAAAACTCACTGCAAGCAAAAAATATATCTAACTCTGAAGAAGCCAAAAATACTTTGATAAACTAAACAACAAACTCTGAAGCTGATCAAATCAACCAAAGCCAGATGTGAGGAAATGCATCCATCCAGATGAAAGATAACCACAAAGTCTTCTATAACTGTGTTAATAATCTCAGAAACAATACAGAGCACTGCACAGCGCTAATAGTAAATTATAGCACATACTTAGCCCCAGAGGACATAGCCAATCTACTAGCAGAAAAATTAAACTGCAAAGTCACTCCCTTTTCCCTCCAATATTTTCATATCACATAGCTGCATTTACCCCCTCCTCAAATCTCCAAAAAAGAATTTTCAGGGTACTGTCTCAGGCCAGGTACATTACATCTTTCATGGCAGATAACATACCGGGCTGCCTACTGGCTAACCAGAAACATGAGTTGTCATACACCCTATAGAGATTAACATTAGCCTCAAAACCAGCTTTGTGTCAGATGAGTTGAGGATAGTAACAATCATTCTCTTTTGTAGAGGAGGGGTTATTATGCACCTGAGCAATTACAGACTCATAAGCTTAACCAAACTCATCTGTAAGGCTGTGGAAGTGATCATTATGGAACCAATAAATAGGATATAGGTGATCTATAGTCTGTCAATCAAACTCAATTTAGCTTCATCAAGGGCAGATCCTGCCAATGTAACGTGGTTGACTCCTTTCAAAATGCCACTGAGCCAATGTATGACTGCAAATCAGTGCACACCACCTATCCAAACCCTGCAAAGGCATTCAACATCATTCCACACACAAGTATCACAGATACATTCTTTCAGCTAAATGTTAACCTCTATGCAACTCACTGGATAATAATATGGCTCACAAATAGCACACAGGAAGTAAGGGTGAGTAGTTCTACCCCCACAAAGGACCTTTTAGTAATGAAATGCCCCAGGGTTGAGTCTATGGGCCATTTCTCTTTGACATTTACTTCTCAGAAGTCAAAGCTAATGTAAAAGGATTGTTTCTGACCAAGTTTACAAATCATTGCAAAGTTGGTGCCATCATAAGCTTTCCTGATGACTCCTGGATCATACAAGAGGGTCTGCCCCAAATAAAGAGTTGTGCCAAAACCATGGACTGAAACTAAATGCCAAGAAATGTATAACTCTATCCTTTGGCAAGTATGACTTCCTTTGAAACTATCACATTGACAACACCTTCCTTAAAATTAATTTCATAGTTAGTTGAGTACCTAAATTGGCAATCAACTATCCTCAGGGTATCATGCATTCACTGTTGTAAGAAAATCTTTTTTCTTCACACAGCTTAAGGGAATAGTGCCCAGATCCAGGAATGTAATAGTTTTTTTTTCTTGTATTTGGCACTTATTAGGCTGATCATTCAGTTTAATACTCCTTTCAGTATGTACCTGTTCAAACACTTGTCACAGCTGAACAACCACAACAGTTTCTCACAACAGTCTATATGAGTCCATTGTGAGACACACAGATGTTCCCCTCACCAGGCTGGATAAGAAGTGGGTTACGGTTACCTGCTTGTTAGGTGCCAGAATCCAAGTCACTCAAGCACCCAAGTCACTCAAACACAAGTGCCCATATGACTCCATAATAGTCCATGTTTGTGTGTGTGTGTGTGTGGGGGGGGGTGGGTGAATGACTTGAGAAGTACCTCACTGGACTATATGAAGTGAGACATGACGAAGCTCTCAGATTATGTGTCACAGGCAGGTATAAACCTAGCCTTAAGCAGCATTCTACCTTCTACAAGTATGATTCCGCAATACAAATAAAAAATAATTGACTTTAACAATTGGCTTAGGTTCTGGTGTAGTTCAATGGGTTCCAATATCTGTCAGCCTGGGAAGACATGGTCAACAGGCCACACCACTTTGACAGAGATGGTCTGCACCTGTCTCCTCTAGGCTTTCAGATACTGGCAAAGGCACTTGCCACCCCTATTGTGCCTTTTTAGGCAGGGTCTCCCAACATAACAAAATCCTCTCTAGATAAACTCAAGGTACTGATGATGAGTCTAAACAAGAATCTGCACTCCCTGGAAGCACTCCTCACTATGGATAACATCTGTGCAGTTGCCAAGACATGATTCAAAAGTCTGTACTTTCCATACATTCGGACCATAAACTGAGCATGAAAAAAAAACAAAGGAGAAGGTGTATCCATCTTTATTAAGGATAAGTACACCTTGAGACTGGTCAGACAGTATGGCTGTTGAACTATTCCATGTCCAATTAGCTATAAGCAATGCCCCTTACCCCATCATAGCTATAGGTCCATCCCCCATGAAATAGAAAAAGTATGCCGCATACCTGGACTTACTGGAGTCACTTGCCATACAGCCCAAAAGCTTACTCATGGGTGATTTAATTATCCTAGCATCAACTGGGAAACATACACAACCACAAACATGCTGGTTCAGACGTTCGTGGACTTTGTCAGTGCAAATGCTCTGGAACAGCTAGTCAGCACACCCACAAGAGGCTCGGCTGTCCTGGACATAATAGTCACTAACATGGGAGAGCAATGCACCCCACTCCCCTCCATGTGATGTCTTCCCTGGAAGGAACAGACCATAAATCAGTCTCATTTTATGTAATTATAAGACTAGATACCCCATCAAGCTCAAAAATGATTAAGAATTTTTCAAAGACAAATTACCTCCTAATAAGTGATGGTATAAGAAGTTTCAAAGCCCCCTCAAATGCAAATAGCACAGACTCCTATGAAGAGGTGTACAACAATGCTCTGTATAACCACTTAAGTAGTTGTATAGAATTGGCTGTATCTGACCAGAGTAAAACCAGGTCTTGCTGAAAAAACAAGCCACCCTGGTAGACCCCTAGTATAAACAGGTTATAGAACAAGATAAAGAAAGTAATGTTCATGAACAAGAAGGAACTGGTTCAACAGAGGAAGAAATTCCTCTCTAGCTTAAAGAAACAAATTATGCAACTGGTTCAGCAGAGGAAGAACTCCATCTCTGGCTTAAACAAACAAATTAGAGATTTTGTGAAGTCTTCTAAAGCTAATTATGAAGCAAAAATAACCTCTCTAGCTAAGGTTAACCACAAGGCATTCTTTAACTACATCCAGAATCTAAAAGGGAATACCCAGTTATGCACTGAAATGGTTGTGGATGGTACCACCCATACACAGCTAAAGGTAATAGCCAACCTGCTAGGTAAAAGATCTGGAGCAAACTTCATCTCTCTGTCTCTCCAGTCATCCCTCAAAGTATACCTGCCACCATTCATCAGCCTGTTATCTCAAGAAAGCATGTCATCTTGGCACTGTCCAGCGATACATGGCATAAATGGGACCGGACAACATCCCAGGTTGCCTTTTAAACAACCTAAAACATGACCTAGTGGACCCACTTGGATCCCTATTTAACCAAAGCTTGTGAACTGGCTATGTTCCGATGGAATGCAACAGTAATCATTCTGCACAAAGGGGCACCATCAACCAACACTGGGAACTATAGGTCCATAAGCTTGACTAGCCTCATCTGTAAGACCATGGAAAGAATGATTATGGACCTTATTAACAAGGACGTAGATAATCTCCAAACTTTGGACCCAACCCAGTTCTGATTCGTTAAAGGTAGATCATGCCTTTTAAACATGGTTGACTTCTTTGAGAAAGTCACCAAGGCCCTGGATGAATGAAAGACAGTGCATACTACCCATCTTGACCTAGCCAAAGCAGCTGACACAATTCCTCATGCAGGTATTATAGAGCAACTCTTGCAATTGGGAATTAACTCCCACATTACCAGATAGGTAGCCAACTGGCTGACCAACAGGACACATACTGTCAAAGTAAGTGACTTCACCTCTAGCAAAAGACCAGTCACCAGTGACATACTGATTCCCGATTAAAATCGCGATGGTCCCCTTACCTGAATATGGAAACATTGACCCGTATACATTGAACCGCAAAAACACTGATCATCCTGAAGTGCAAAATCCGAAATGTCGAATCGTCATGGTTGGCCCTTCTGTGGTATAGCTCCGTAAGGTAAGTGTGCGATAGTTACGGACCTTAGGGGTAGGGTGCAGGTTAAGGTAAGTGTATAGATAGTAACGTATGTAAGGTTTAGTGTAGGGTTAGAAGTAGGGTTTTGTTAAGTGTATGTGTGTGGGTTATTTATTTTGTTTGGGTATAGCTCCATAAGGTAAGTGTGCGATAGTTACGGAACTTAGGGTTAGGGTGCGGGTTAAGGTAAGTGCATAGATAGTAATGTACGTAAGGTTTAGTGTAGGGTTAGAAGTAGGGTTTTGGTTAGTGTATGTATGTGGTTTATTTAATTTGTTTGGGTAGGTAATATGTAGCACACGGTGGGGTTGGACAACTATGACCGTTCGAGATTTTGAATTTCACGGAGTAGGGCGTTCAGTGTATTCGAGGTTCACATTATAGGTGTTGATGATTACGTATTTAATGAACAGGTCTTTTGCGGTTCTAATATAGACCTGACATACCACATGGTTCTGTGCTGGGCCCCTTACTGTTTGGAATGTATTTCTCAGACGTTCAGGCAAAATTGGACAGCCTGTGGCTGACCAAGTTTGCTGACGATTGCAAAATGTGAGCAATCATTGAGTCCCCCAACGATGTTAATATACTGCAGACAGGGTTAACATAGATGAATGGCTGGTGCCAAAGCCACATATTAAAGCTAAATGCAAATATGCATTATTATTCCCTTTGGGAAAGCTGACATCCCTGCTAGTTACATTATAGACAATACCCCTAAGTGTAGACCTAGTGGTACATGATAGGGGTACTCAGGTTGATAGCAATCTGAATTTTGACCAGCATGTATCCACAGTAGTAAGGAAATCCTTCTATGTGGCACATCTTGCATGTAAATACATCACATATAGATCTGTTATAATCCCATTATCCTGTGCCCTCATCAGACCAATAATTGAGTACAATGTTCCCTTATGCATGTACCTCAATGGATGCCTGCAAAAACTTGAGAGACCGCATAGGTTTCTCACCCAGAAATTAAAGGGTACACAAAACAAGTCTTATGAGGAAAGACTGAAAGCTCTGTCACTGTATTCTGTCTCTTATTAGTTGCCAAGGTGTGAGCTGTGCCTGGCTTACAGGGCAGTCTCTGGCTCACCCCTGACGGAAATGCTACACATTCATAAATCAAACTGTATGAGGGTCAAACACTCCAGGGATCTTAACCTAGCCTCTGACATGGACAGGTCAAGCTAGAGAGATAGATACATCACCCAGAGACTAACACTTCTCTGGAACAGGCTTCCAATTTGCGGGAAACATAGCCTCTCCCTGACCCTTTTCAAATGCAATGTAGATCAATGGATGGGTGACTGCAAATTTCCTCCTGGGGCACTGCCCATGTCCATCCTGAACAGAAGAAGTTGGAATTAACTACTGTAGACCTTTAGCTCTGTGAACTTTACTCAGCTAACCACCAACAACTGGGGCAACCTGGGATAAATATGTTTAGACTTGTAAGGGCTCTAGGATCATTAGCACAGTAACCTTCTATGAGCCTATGAACCTACAGAAACTATCTCAAAGCCTTGTCTCTCTTCTTGGTATCATATAAGCCACTGAAATGTGACCTCTGACTCATATATAGAGCCTCAACAGACTCTGTTTTATCAGGCCTATTACACATTCAGAAGCCCAGTGTTATCAAAAACAGTAACTCAAGAGGCCTCAATCTCATTTGGAAGATTAACAGAACATGCTGGAAGGATGTGTATGTATCCAAAAGAATACCACTTCTATGGAACCGTTTTCCCCTCAGTATAAAGCAGAGTACTTCTCTTACTCTATGCAAATGTGACTCTTACAAATGAATGTGAAACTGTAGATTCAGCCCTGGTTTACCACCAGTGGTGCTCATGGATGGGGAAACATGTCATAAACCCAATATATACTTGTTTGGTTTATCTTTAGAGATTCATATTGCAAAATATAAAGGCTAATGATCAGTATGAGAATGCTGGGCTGAGCTTCTTATAACCCTCACAGATCGATAATCTGTAAAGTATCTATAAACACATACTGTTTATTAATACAGTAGCAAACTCATGTTTGAACCTGGGAGCTGGGTGAAGGTTAGCCTTCATTTTCTCTTGTTTAATTTTGTGGTACCAGTAGTCAGGTTCTCAGAGCTGAATTGTGTTACCAGTCTTGGAAAATAAAAGAAAACAAATGTAAATGGCTTTCAATGCCCAAAAGACCTTCATCAGGGATGTGCTAATGAAGGTGCAATAGGGCATTTAAACTGATTTGAATTTTTTATTTTTGTTATTAAAAAATAACTGCATTTGGACTTATCAAAGCATTCATTTATTTGGAATGTGAGGTTGTCTGATTTACTTCAGTTGTGATTACACTTTGTGGTACCATAATTATAGGTAGCACAGACCTGCAGATGACATATTCTATTCATAGGTAGGTACTAGGCTATCAGTCCTAGGGCCTATACAAGCCTAGCCAAAAAGGTACCCTGGCTTTCACCACCCAAGAAAATTATTTTCCTGTGCCCCTGTCGAGCAGAGGCACAGAGGTGATCCCTGGGGTGAATTTCTTATTTCCCATCCAATCATCAAGATTTTTCCTGAAGAGTGCTAATGAGCTTTGTTTGATATAGGTAGGTAGTTTGCTCCAGAGTATGGGAAGTCTCTGGGACAGGAATCTATCATGGACTTCAAAACCTTGGTAATGATGAGACAGTTAGTCAAAGACTCCATACTCAGCCCTATAGTCTTCAATATATTCACCAAAAATCTACATTTGTACAGGAAAAAGTTACAGTCAGTTGTTTATCAGGCGCTAGGATCTTCCACATTATGCATGCACTCAGGTCACTAGACCACAATTACCAATGTGACTCAGTCATAGTCCATGTGGGAGTAAATGCCCTGAGACATACTTCCCTAAACTATATGAAGAGAGACACCATGGAGCTCTCGGAATATGTGTCTCAGGCTGGTATGAGACTAGCATTGAGCAGCATTTTACCTTCTCCAAAGATAATGCCACAATATGAACAAAAGATGATTGAATTTAATAATTGGCTAAGTTTCTGGTGTCATTCTAAGGGGGTGCAGTATTTGATAGCATGGAAGGAAATGGTCAATAGACCACGCTGCTTTGCCAGGGATGGTCTGCACGACTCTCTCTAGGTTTTTGAATATTAGCTAAAACATTGTCTTCCCCCATAGTGTGTTTTTAGGCAATGCCAAACTGAAAGTACTTCCAACATAGCAAATCAAACCCAAGAAAATATAAAGGTATTACTTCTCAATGCTAGCAGTCTAAACAAAAACCTCCAATCCCCAGAAGCTCTCTGTATCCTAGATAATGCTGTCGTCTGTGCATTCTCACTGAAACACGGTTTAGAGCTGCGGAGAGCACACCAACAGTGCAAGTTATAATGCCTTCCACACATTTAGGTCAGCTACTTCACAGACAGTGACTAAAGGTGGAGGTTTCTCTATTTACATCAAAAATAAATATACTTCAAGGCTGGTCAAGCAGGACAATGCACTTCAGCTGTGCCATGTTGAAATTATCATAGGTAACATCCAATACCACTTCCTTGCAAGCTATAGGCCCTCCTCTATGACCCAGTAAACCCATACCATGTATTTAAACTTATTAGAAACACTAATAATCCACCCCAATACCATATTCATGGGTGATTTTAATTATCATACTATTAACTGAAAATCCTGTACAACACAAAATGTACAAGCACAGAGACTCCTGGATTTTGTAAACAGAAACTCCCTGGACCAGATAGTGAATACACCAACCAGGAGTGCAACCATACTGGATCTGGTCCTCATTAATATGGGAGACTGCTGCACACCCCCTACTGTAATGCCTTTCCTGGTAAGGTCAGACCACAAAATGGTCTCCTATGAAGTAAAAATAAAACCTGGACCACCAGCTAAACTTGGAATATTCAGGAACTATTCTAAGGTTAACCTCCTGCTATTAAGTGAGAACCTGGCAAAATTTCAAGCCCCAACTTGACCAAAGTTTCCTGGAATTCATTAATTCCAATTCCCAGCTCATTCTTACCCCCACTAGAGGTAGCAACATCCTTGACCTGGTCATTACTAACATGGGTGACCGTTGCTCTACACCAATAGTCAATTACTCCCTAGTTAGAGCCAACCACAAAATAATCACCTTGGAAATCCACATCCCCCCCAGCAAAGGTAACTACCATGACAAACTTCTCCAAAGCTAACTTTGGTCTCCTAAAAACAGAGGTAGCTAACTTCACAGCACCCATGCAAGTGGAGAATAGTTGCATGACCGCCAAATCATACACCAATGCACTGTATGAACATGTACACAAATGCATGGATCTCGCCATACCCAATAAAACCAAGAAACTCTCCTCCTAAAAAAGGAACCCAATCTAGTGGTTCCCTGCCATAAACAAACTCTACCATTATTACCTCCCCAGTTGATGTTGACATTCTACAGAAAGGCCTCACTGAGACCACCTACTGGTGTCAGAACCATGGCCTTAAGCTCAATGCCAAAAAATGTGTCATCATCCCCTTTGGGAAAAACCCGCTTCCCATGAATTACCACATTGATGGTAGTCCACTGAACGCAGAAGGTGTTATAAGAGATCTGGGAACACAGGTTGATGGCAACCATCTTTTGACAACCACATTGCCACTGTAGTCAGAAGGTCCTTCTTTGTGGCACATCTCATTACTAAGGGTTTTGCATCCAGGAAGAAAGATGTCATTGTCTCCCTCTACTCTTCCCTCATTTGTCCAATCATCAAGTACAATACTCTATTTGGCATGTACCTCACTAGACACCTGCAACAACTGGAGAGTCTGCAAAAGTACCTCACAAAGAGGATCCTAGGCCTTAAACACATCCTATATAGACAGACTCAAAAAACTCCAACTATTCCCTGTCTCATATTGCCTACTTAGAGGCGATCTCTGCTTGATTTAACCCAGCTCTGTTAGAAATGCTACATCTAAAGAATTCCCAATCCCTCCATACCACACACACTCCGGAGACCTCAAACTCATTACCACAATCAACAGAACATGCTGGGGTGACAGGTTTATAACATAGAGACTGCCCATGCTATGGAATAGACTTCCCATACATGTCAAACAGAGCACCTCACTGGCCTTTTTCAAGAGAAATCTTGACGAGTGGATGGGAAATAGAAAATTCACCCAGGGGATCACTCCAGTGGCTCTACTCGAGAGAGGCACTGGGAACTAAGGTCGGGTGGCATGATGGCAGGGTAATCCTATGGGCTAGGCTTGCAAAGGCTCCAGGGCCATTAGCCTAGTACCCACCTATGAACCTATGAACTTATTAACTATAAACCCTGAGAACACTGCTGCCTTTGCAAAACTGTTCACAGAAACCATGTAGAAGCATGTTAATAGCTATATAGAGGCAGCTGTACCCACCAGGAAGTACAGAACTAACTCAAAAAACAAGCCACCCTGATGGAATCACAAAACCAATAGGCTGTATAACAGGAGGAAGAAAATCCTGACAAAAATTATGAGGAGCAACACTCAGCAGGATAAAAACACTCTCATGAAAAAAACAAACAACTCAAAGGACAAATAAAGTCTACCAAAGCCAAAATTGAGGTAAAATATGAGGCCACCCAGACCAAGGATGACCACAAAGCATTCTTTAGCTATGTCCACAACCTCAAAGGCAATATACAATTGTGTGCAGGTTTCACTATAAATGGAGCTACCTATACTGAGCCAGAAGATATAGCAAACCTCCTGGCTGATAAATTCAGCTCCAACTTTACCCCCCTCTCCCCTCAACCTTCCCTCAGGAAATTTGATCAAATATAACCCCCCACACACTATCACTAGTGAGCAGGTCCTTAATGGAGCCAACTGGCTCACTGACAGAACCCACACTGTGAAAGTAGCAAACTCCAAATCCAACTTCAGACCAGTGACAAGTGGAGTACCACAGGGTTCAGTCCTGGGTCCTCTCCTCTTTGGTATCTACTTCTCTGAAGTGCAGGCTAACACAGAAGGTCTTTGGCTAACGAAGTTCACTGATGACTGCAAACTAGGAGCCATAATCAAAACTCCAAAAGATGTGGACATCCTACAAAAGGGCCTCGTTGAGACAGATGCCTGGTGTCAAAGCCATGGTCTCAAGCTCAATGCCAAAAAGTGCATTGTCATCCCTTTTGGCAAAAACTCTGTACACATGAACTACCACATAGGCAGTAGTCTGCTTTACACTGAAAGTGTGATAAGAGACCTTGGGACACAGGTGGACAGTAATCTCTCCTTTGATAATCACATCACCACAGTGGTCAGGAAATCCTTCTACGTGGCTCACCTCATCACAAAAGGTTTCTCATCCAGGAAAAAAAGAGGTCATCGTTCCCCTCTACTCATCACTCATTAGACCCATTATAGAGTACAACGGCCCTTTTGGTATGTACCTCACAAGACATCTACAACAACTGGAAAGGCCACAGAAATACCTCATAAAGAGGATTACCAGCCTCAAACCGATGCCCTACGCAGACCGTCTCAAAAAACTGCAGCTTTACTCCATCGCATATCACCTACTCCTAGGCAATCTCTGCCTAACACACAAAGCTATGTCAAACCCAGAGCTTTTGGACATGCACCACTTAAAGAAATCCCAATCTATCTGAGCTACACGCTCTGGGGACCTAAACCTTTTCACCACAATAAAGAGAACATGCTGGGGGGATAGATTCCTGTCCCAGAGACTTCCCATACTCTGGAACAAACTACCTATGTATATCAAACAAAGTTCCTCATTAGCACTCTTCAAGAAAAATCTTGATGATTGGATGGGAGATAGGAAATTCACCCCAGGGATCACTTCTGTAGCTCTGCTCGACAGTGGCACAGGAAAATAATTTTCTTGGGTGGCGATAGCCAGGGTACCTTTTGGCTAGACTTATATAGGCCCTAGGGCCAATAGCCTAGTACCTACCTATGAACCTATGAACCTATGGTCTCTCTAAGACCAAAAACACTGCATCAATGATCAATGGGCCCAGACAATATCCCAAGATGCCTTCTAAATAGCATGAAACATGACCTATCAGGGCCTCTGGAATTACTATTTAACTGTAGCCTCCAAACTGGCTTCATACCTTATGAATGGATAAAGGCAACAGTCATCCCTCTGCACAAAGGTGAGCCATCTACAGTCCCTGGAAACTACAGATTCATAAGTCTCACTAGTCTTATATGTAAAGCCATGGAAAAAATTATCATGTAGATGATCAATAGAGATATAGTAAACCTCCAAACACTGGACCCAACCCAGTTTGGTTTTGTCAAGGGCAGATCAGGCCTACTCAACCTGGAGGATTTCTTTGAGAAGGTCACCAAAGCAATGGATGATGACAAAATCATTCAAACTGTCTACCTTGACCTGGCCAAGGCATTTGGCAGAATGCCCTACTTGAGCATTGTTGACCAACTCAGGAGGTTAGATGCAAACCCATATGTCACCCAGTGGATAGTTAAGTGGCTCACAGACAGGCCTAAGGAAGTTAGTTTGGTAAGTCCACCTCTACAAAGAGGCCAGTCACAAGTGGAGTTCCTCAGGGATCAGTCCTTGGACTGCTCCTTTTTGGCATTTACTTCTCAGAAGTCAAGGCCAATGTCAGCGGTCTCTGACTGACTAAATTTGCAGATGATTGCAATGTAGTAGCTGTCATTGAGTCTCACACTGACAAAAATGTTCTCCAGGAGGGGCCGACACAGACAAACAACTGATGTCAGAGCCATGGCCTAAAATTAAATGCCAAGAAATGCATAATAGCATCCTTTGGGATGTCATCCATCCCTGGTAACTATCATATTGACAAAACACCTCTTAGAGTTGACTCAGTAGTCAGGGAATTATGGACACACATAGATAGTAATCTAGCCTGTGACCATCATGTGTATACAGTGGTGAGGAAATCATTCTATGTTGCTCAACTTATAAACAAAGGTTCCCAGTTTAACAATAGCTTTTATAATCAAGTTCTCACATACAAAGGAAGAGCACATCATTTTGCCGCAAATAATAACAATTGCTTTTCATAGTATATTACAGACATTATCTGATCTAATACTGGCCTGCCACTGCTGCACTCTCAGGCAGTACAGGATTTTCGTACTACATACTACAACAAAAAAGTACCCAAAACAACACATTACTGGTGGTGGTGTCACCGAGTTTCTTTAAATATTGAGCAACACCTCACTACTACAAAAGGCGTTGAACGCATGCACTTGCACTTTAAATAAAAATAGTGTCCCTTTTCTAAATGAGACAGGCAACGTATTTAATCATAAAATACACACCAGCAGTGATTAAACAATTTTACATGATTTCACTGCTTAGGACTGTCCTTATTGTGCTATAACTGGTAAGATCAAGAAAAAAAATAAGTTTAGCCGAAGAGTACAAGTTAGCGCTGTCTGAAGCTTTTGGCAAAACTGTAAATCAAAATCTGAATAAGGCAGTCTAAATAATCTTAGTGGCTGCATACAAAATGACTACACAAAGGCAAATGCTTTCTATGGAGCACATCACACAATTCATGTCATGTCTGTATTCAGAACGGGTTCTCTCTCACATCACCTCTACCTTGTTTTCATAAGTAATAGCCATTGATATGGGAAACTCGGCATTTCCCATTCCCATATGTAAATACACTAGTACACATTTCTTGCCTTTAAGTAACAATTCAACTTTTTCACAGGCTCTGGAAAACCACTCAAAGTCAATGCATTATGATTTATGACAGCATACATCAAAATAATAAAAATGTTTTAAGCCCTGATGGTGGAAAACAAATATTAGTGCAACTGACACATTCGACAATTTAATCAAAGTTGCTTGCCTTTTCAAAAACTGTTGAGAATATTTAAAGAAATAATTTTGATGATCTCATTTAAAATCAAATCATTTCAATGATCTCAGTCCATCAACATATTCTCCCATATCAGTCACACATTTCCCACCATACCACCATGTTATGTAAACATTTGGGTTACAGCCTACAAAAAGTCACTGTAATGCTTTCCAGACAATTTCCAGTATCTGTCTATCCCAGACATCAACAGAGACTGAACACAAAAAACTATAATCAAAAATAAACACACCGCACAAACTGCGTTCCCACCCAGAGCCCCAACACACAAGTCCATCATATGTCTGGTTCCACTCCATAAGAACAACTGAATGGGCTTTGGGTCATTCTAAGGGCTAAATCCATCCCTTCCTCCAAGCTAATCAGTGTGCAAGTAACCAATTATCACTGAATAAACATTTCTCAAATGCACATGGCACTTCAAATGCAAAAGAAAAAATGGCCTAAGTGGTTTCAAATAATCATCCGCCTAGAGACACACAGCCAATCAGGGGTCAGGCATGGTCTCACATGGCTGACATCATCACGCATGCCCCTGCACACTGATGATGTTGCTGGCAATGCATGATGATGTCAGCATTTTCAAAAAAATGCAAATACATTTTTAAAAATTGTGATTTGAGGGGGCCACTCACTAACTTGTGGCACCGCATTATTTTAGCCTCAAAACCAGGAAATACCAAGGAATTCAGTACGGTTGAGTGGTATGCTCCCCATCCATGTTAAGCAGAGTTCCCCCTAACCCAATTCAAGTGCAACTTGGACAATTGGATGGGAAACTGGAAATTCATTCCTGGTTTGGTAGCTACTTCTGTAATGGACACAGGTAACCTGTAAATGGTTCGTCTCCCAGGCCCATGCTTACACTTTTCAAGGGTATCAGAACTTGTCAGAGATTTGAGATGCATGCCTAGGCTTAAAAAGGCCCTTGTGGTTGTTAGCCTAGTAAACACTGATGAACATAAATCCTCTCAGCAAGTTTCCCTCATATAATAGTATAACGATTCTACCCTAATATGCATTTTTGACAACATAATACATCTTCAGTGAATTACTCAAAAAGCCTTTTAATTCTGTTGAAAGATGGCTGATAATCACCAGCTACTAAATCCCCCCAAAACTAAATTACTTCTCTTTTTTTACAAGATCCCACTAAAACAACTTTAAAATTTCATCCTTAAATAATACCATGATTAAAGAAATCCCAAATACAAAGCTGCTTGGCATGACAATCAACGACAGATCTTAAATTCAGTTTGTATATCCACCACAGTATCAAGAAAACCCGTCAAAAACTAAGTACCCTACTCAGAGTGATGAAATTCCTTACAAGCTCTGCCAGTGTAACTGTAGTTACCTCTTACTTTCTCTCCTATATGGACCCCCTATCATGACCAACCTACAAGCCTTATTTAGTTCTAAACTTGAACAATTCTACAGCAAAGTTGCCAGATTCACCTTATCAAACCCACCACTGTTTAGGGGTAAAAGCACTTAACTGTCTCAAGCTTCCTTACCGCCTATATTATACTCAGCTCATCTTAACCCACAAAATCATCCATACACCATCTGCCTGCCTGGCAATTAGCCCTATACTCCAGTACTATCTTCCAATCTGTCTCCTTTGGTCAAATGATAAACAACTACTTACCATCAACAAACCACAAAGGGCTGCTGGGTCAGTCTCTATTCCAATAGTGTATGTAGAACTTTGAACAAAATACCTGTATCAATCAGGTTTATATCACAACTTCATCTTTTCAAACTATTACTAAAACACTTTGTCTCTGCCTCTAGACTTTGTCCCTGCTCCTCATCTGTGACATCGCTTCCTAATACCCTCTATTACCTTTCTCATACCTCCCTTTAAAGCAATAAATCACTTAATCTGCATATCTTTTTCTAATACCTCATTTTTTGTACTTCTTAAACTACTATTCCTACTTCTAATAAGCACAACCAAATTATTATTCCACCACTTCACTATTAACCCCTAAACTTGCTTATCTCCTCTAATACCTTACTGTATTGCATTTCTTAAATTACTCATGCCTGTTTTATATACCACTCTTCTACCATAATATATATATATATATATATATATATATATATATATATATATATATATATATATATATATATATAAAAATAAAGAGAGAGAGAGAGAGAGCAGATAGATAGATATGTTTTATTATATATTGCATAATTCTCAATACAGTGCTTGTATATTAATTAATCCATCCATCCACGCCCCCTTTTTTCCTATTTTTGCACAACATGAGCTCTGGGTGTCACTTAAGGTAACAATCATCTAGAGCCAAGGTCTACAGTGCCAGGTGGCTATCCCTGCCATGGTAGTATCCATACCACACACACACACACACACACACACACACACACACACACACACACACACTCACCTATGGCCAATTTAAAGTGTCCAGTCCACCTACTGTATGTCTTTAGAATATGGGAGGAAACCAGAGCACCCGGAGGAAACCTATGCAAACACAGGGAGGACATGCAGACTTTGCATAGAAGGCACCCCAGCTGAGAATCAAATCGGGAACCTCTTGCTGTGAGGTGACTACACTTGTTTGTGAATATAAGTACAAATTTTATTTTACTGACTATTATGATATGTATTCATTGAAACTGCATTATAAAATGTATTAATGTAAATATTGATTGTATTAAATATGATACCTTGGAACTTTTCTCCTCAGCTCTCCACTGAATAAGGGTACCAGTGGCCAGTCAGACTTTCCCGGTAAACAAATCTCAATAAATAAATAAATAAATAAATATTTTAGCTAACACTGTAACTATATGACCTTTCTTAAAATGGTCCAGTGGCAGAAAATGTATTTGGTGTTAGTCAAGATTGCATTCAGAGTTGTCAGGATGAATGAGAAAGTTTTAACCAAGTTCACTAGCAAGTAAAGTTTATTCTCCATAGAGTAATCCCACATTGTAGTAAGCACACTGAATAATGCTGTTTCCAGCTACTTCTACATAATTACAATTGATTGATCCAATATAGTTTGATGAATAATTTGATGAGACAACAGTTGGTAAGGTAATCATAACAGATAGCAAATGCAGTAGTCACTTGAATGATTTGTTATAAATCTCTGACAATTGCTTATAATTTAGTGCCTTGTATTCCACATCTACATGCACTACAAATTCAGATGAATACTATTCATAATCACAAGTGGCCAATCTGAATTTGTAGGACCAGTCCAGTTCAATAGGGCAATGTTTACTTCTGTAGTCTATTACACATTTGTGACAACTACTCATGATTCTGTTTGTTGTAGGTTGCCACAGTTGGTGAAAAAGTCAGTTTCAGGACAAATCACTTTAAACTGAATATCTTCTTCCATTAATTTCTGAATGACTGGCCCATATTTGTTCTCATTTACCTTACTTCTTAGTAAATGAATATCAACTTTCAAATGAAACCATCCAAGGAAACAGCCAATCTATTTCACTTCCAGCCTCACTTTATATGCATCAGCTGCACTCAGAAATGGCACAAACACTGGCCATTGAGGTAGATTTTGTGTGTGTTTGTGTGTGTGTGTGTGTGTGTGTGTGTGTGTGTGTGTGTGTGTGTGTGTGTGTGCAGAACAAATTTATCTATTAACTTGGTCTATCACATATGAAGGACAGAAGTGAAACCAGATCTGCCACTTGGATAATATGCTCTTGGTTATATTCTTCATCCAAACCTTAAATAATAATGTTATTGTTTCTATGTATTCTACCTCTACCTTCCAGCAATAAGGTCCTCCCCTTAAGCAATTTATTGCCCCTCTTGCAAAGTTTGGCTTTAGAGCTGGACTGTTAAAATTCTCTTCTAGGGGTGAGAGACTAGATTCAAATTTATTGAAACATTTTCTAAGGCAATTAATGTTTTTTTGACTTCCATAGTCATAAATCATTATACGCAAGGAAACAATTTCATTTTTTAATGCATATACACAATTAAAACAAATAGTCTATGAGTACCTGCATGCAGATCTTTATTAGCTGATGTAAAAACTTAAGGTGAACAGGATGATTGCAATACAGAGCTATTAAAACTTCTGTCATTGTATGCTAAATTAATATCTCCATGTGAAGAGTAAGTAACCACAGTAGTTCTTGAAATTTTTCTGAGGCTATTTGTTTGAGCAGGCTTCCTTTAAGGAGAGTATCTGAGGCTATTTGTTTTTCAGTAGACTCCTCATAAGTGGGGTATATGTATCATGGTGAATCTATATTTTTACTTTTATGAATTTCAGCAATGGTGACTTTTTGTGGTCAAAAATGTACTTTGCCATTTTTATTGACAAAAAAGATCTCTTATTCAATGAAAAAAAGCAGCAAGTTACCTGGCTTTAGCTTCAAGTACTGATTTGGTCACTTTCCATGTGAAAATGGACAGTTCAAGAAAACCATTTCCCCAGTGTAATCACTCGTAGTATGTCTCAAATGAAGTAATTTCAAAGTCTCAGAAATGGATAATCACAATATAATATACATATAGAGCATGTGTGTGTGTGTGTGTGTGTGTGTGTGTGTGTGTGTGTGTGTGTGTGTGTGTGTGTGTGTGAGTGTGTGTGTGTGTGTGTGTGTGTGTGTGTGTGTGTCTGTTGAGAGTAGTGCTCTTAATAGCTTTAGCTCAAAGCATGCTTACCTAGTGTTCTATTGCAATAGCATTTTGATTACCTCTGGTAGTAAAAGAACATTCAAATTAATGTTCCTCTGAATCACATCTACATTATATGAACTTGTTTTGGTAACATCTGTTGCTGCCTACTTGTATAAATAATTTTTACCACATTACTGACATTTATGGGTTAAGAAATTTGCAAATATACATCTGCAGGGTGAAGAGATATGGACGTTATTCACTATACCTGCACCTTCTTGCAAAACCATAGTGATTTTTCAATGTCATAGTTGTATTTCTCTAACAGAGTTTAGCCTTTATGCCTTTATGTTCAGACTGATACAAGAGACCAACATTTTGAAGATGATGTTGCATTGTACACTGCTCTTACAGGAGATTTAATTAATAACACTATAGTATAGATACCCTTACACAACTTAACACTGTGTTATAGATACCATGATATAACTTAACACTGTGGTAAAGATACCATGACACAAATTAACTGTGGTATAGATACCCTGACGCAACTTAACAATGTAGTATAGATACCTTCACACAACTTTTGATAACGAAACTTAGTAGAGACCAAACCTGCTCAGAATATAACGGGCAGATGTGTAATGAAACCACTGCACGTTTACTGAAAGCTGGCCTTTGTCATTTTCTCCATGTTAAGGACTGCATGAATAATGCAGTTGCACATTACCTTACCCAACCTTTACAAAGAGTAAAGTGCTTACTGTTCCCACTAATGCAGAGATATTTACAACACCCTTTGAATAACAATAAATAAAAAACAGAGCAGAATGTTACTGCTGAAATTGATGCAGTGTTTAGTTATGACAAATGATTCATGATGTGCCTGTGTTGTTTTAATATATATAGAATATGATGGGACAGTGAAGTAACTGGAAGGGCATCTAGTATAAACAGACAAAAATGATTCTGATTCCCTTCAGAATAAGGTATAATGTACTTTAGAAAATACAAACAATGTGTATAAGGAAAGACAATTTGTTAAAATGTTAGTGCCAGCTACTGCTACCTGGGAAGTTAACTGATTTTTTTTTTCTTTTGCAGCATTCTACCTTCATGCTTTCTGATTTTAAATATAATCTGTTCCACTCTGTTGTACATGCTCTTAACATGAAATGCAGATTCCACTTTCACAAATTTTTAAGACTGTTCAGTATGTTGGGGAATAATATGCAGCATTCAATTTAGTGTATTTTTCATGAGTACAGCATTGCAGAAATGCCCTTTAGCTGATCACATCCATGTTTTGAGAGGGCAACAAAATACATAAGCAGTGTATAAAAAGTCTGTCTCCATTGTTTCTCTGTCCACTGCATCAAGTCACATGAAAACATAAGGGTTTTGAAAATCTGTTTTGATAGAAACATTTTTTCTTAAAATAAATTATTAAATAAAATCAGAAATGTCACAGCCTTTGACTTTCATTTCCAACACCATGTGAGCAGGAATTTTAAAAGTAGTGCTGATATAACCATGTCTGCAGTCACAAAGAATAGCAAACATGAATTAATATTCTGATGACAAGACAAGAGAGTCCTCTTGTGACTATTTGAAATATTGCACATCAAATCTTTTATTCAACTTCATGGAATGGTAGTCATATTCTTCACTGCATCCACGCAGCTCTTTTATTGCATATATTTCTGCCTTTTGCTGAGTTCAAAGCTTCCAGTCCACTGCTAAAACTGAGCAATGACCTCAGTAAATACATATTACATTCCAGCAGTTTAGAGACATAAGCAGGACAAGAAAAATATGCTACCATCTTCAATAGCTGTTTGAATCCTAGCTTACCTCATTAATAACATCTTAATTTACAATACATGCCCAAGCCTCTGTCTGCTGAAATTGATGCATTGTTACTTGTTTATCCATTTAATTAATTTGTTTATATACTTATGCATATATTTAAATATGTATGCATTTAAATTTGTTAAGCAGAGTAGAGCACTGATGCCAAATGGATGCATTTCAACCTCAGCTCAGTTGAAAATACGGAAAAAAAAAAAAAAGAATTAGAATATGCAATACATAGATGCAAGTTAAACAATCTTTTCTGAGGTCTCATATGAACAGTCGTCCCACTGCTATACATCCATTTTTGAGTCTACCATCTGCTCCAGTTCACTTCAGACTATTACCAAATTTTGCCAGGACCAGCAAAGACCTTAAAGGTGTCTTGGGGGATTGTTATGTTATTCAGTAAGCCAGAGAGATTTTCCTATGACTTACCTGTATCCCCTTTCATTTTGTTGCCCATAGTCCCATCTGAGAGATAGGCATGTAATGGGGACATCACTGCATATCAACCAGCCTCCATAGCAGCTCAGCCGTGTCCACCCTCCACCTCCTCAGTGGGCCTCTGCTTCTATCATAGAAGGTCCCTGGTCTCCAAAGGGGATCATCACAGGAGACACTCACATCACTGCCCTTCATTACAGGATGGTAATGCCCATCCAGCTCTACTACACCATCAGTTGTCTCATTTGCTAATCAAACCTAGGTCACCTGGACCACAGTCAGGGCTTTATCCTTCTATACCACTGTAGAGACATACAGATTAAACAATTAATATATAATATAAACAGGGGTTCTGTGGGTGGCCACGGTGGTGCAGCGGTTAGTGTTGTCAACTCACAGCAAGAGGTTCTCCGGTTCGATTCTCGGCTGGGGTGCCTTCTGTGCGGAGTCTGCATGTCCTCCCTGTGGTCGCGTGGGTTTCCTCCGGGTGCTCCGATTTCCTCCCACATCCCAAAGACATGCAGTATTTGAATGGGATACTCTAAATTGGCCCTAGATGTGAGTGTGTGTGTGTCTTCTGTGGAAGGTTGGGTGCCGGGCTGGCAATTCGACACTGTAAAACTCCACTGCCAATCATGAACAGACAGATGATCCGCTGTGGCGACCCCTAACCAGGAAAAGCCGAAAGAAGAAGAAGAAGAATAAACAGGGGTTCTGTGGCAAGGCTAGCTACCTGGCAGTAAGAAGCATGCCTCTAGATGATTGTCACTGTTGAAGTGACACCCCAACCCCATGTGCAAAAATGGGAAAAGGGGGTTGTGGTTGGATGGATGGATGGATGGATCAATAAACAGGGACAATAATACATAGTGTTAGAAATTAAATACAGTGACCATGTATACAAATAGCTTACAAGGATTGAAGGAAATCTAGTAGAGAGCATTATACAGTGGAAGAAAGAGAACATTATATAATGGAAGAAAAAGAGTGGTCAAGTTATACATAAGATAGGAATCTGAAGAATCTTTCAGAGTTTTCCGGTTGTCTAAAGCTAATTAAGTAAGGGAAGAAAGGAGATACTAAATAAGGGACTGTATTAACTTACAAGTAGCAAGCCATAATATATTTAGTTCAATAACCTATTTTCCTGTCAACACATTGTGAATTTTTGTATAGGTATATTAAATTCATAACAATACAGTTCACTTGGCTTGCTGTTTTAGAAAGTGACTTATGCAAATTACATTCTCTATAGTAATATCTTTTGGGAGAAAGATGGAATAAACAATCATATCCCTTGAGTTAAGCTCAATTATGTTGTTTCTAGTCTCAGAATAAGGTTATCAGAATACTTAGACATAATTTATATCTATTCCAATTCCTTATAAACTCAGTGATCTAAAGGATACACTCTATACCTTTTACTTCTATTCAGACGAACAAAAAAAGGACAGAGCTTGCTTTCATAGATTCACAAATGTTAATATTCTCCAGACCCAGACACATACTACTTATACAGATAGGATTGAGGGAGTTACCTGGATTTGGGGGATTTTCTCTGTCATATTGTCAGGCTCAGTGATTGTATCCCTGCGCATTTATTCCAGAACCTGGAGTGTCAGCACCTTTTTTTCAGCTACCATTTCTGTGTGTCAGAGGTTGGCTAGTGAAAACTGATAATGACTGATTAAACATTTATCACTATGGAAATGCCCCATTGCAGTATACTGACATGAACCTGTTAGTTTTATTACTGAACTTAACAAGGCAAGCATTAAAAAAAGAAAATGTTCTGGCACTAAAATAATAATGAACATGAAGAGGAAAATGGATGAGTAATTTTTAATACCACACAAGTGCTAAATCACAGAAGGGTGATAAAAGTACTTGCCAATGAAAATGATGATTTGACACTGATGTTTCAGAAGGGGAGACAATGTACAATGGGTAATCACATAGGGAAGGTACACACTGTTCCAGACCTAACATAGTTAAGTAGTTCTCATTAATGAGACATTGGCAGTAAATCGGAGCAGTGACAATAGCAGAGTGTATTGATTTGCTGTTGCACATTCACAGTATAGTACAAGCAGTAAGTTATGTTGTGTTATTATACTAAAAAAAGATGCAGCAAGAGGATACAGCTGAAAGTAACTGTACAACTTGCACTGAGGCCTATATACCTGCATTCTAAAGACACGAGAGGAAATTATCTGAATGATTAGCAGGAGGCGGTGAAGTACAAAACAAATCTGATAAAGCTGAGGAGGTTCTGGGAGGTATGTCTGCATGTCAGATGGAAACAATGACACAGGATGAATTACACTGGCTCTCTAAAGCTCTGAAATGGACTGAGATGACAACATAAACTGAAGAAGACAAATGCCAGTAATGATGCACACATGACAGGTATCTATGTATGTATAGCTCAGAAGTAATACTACTGCATTAATGTACAATGCCTAATATGGAAAGGATGGAATAGCCTACTGAAATAAAAACCTGTTCGTAAGATCAAATTCTCAAATGAATAACTAACTATACAGTGGCCAAATGGCAGCAATAATAAACATGAAACCGTCCACTTGTAAAGCATCAGCTGCCCTGGCCGTCAGATTGTAAGGAATGGAGAAATCTTAGAGGGCATGCTACATTTACTCCTGCATAGAATCTTATACTCAAGAGAGTGAAATATTATCATACCCATTGTTAGTATACAAAAGATCCATCCTTATCAACAAACATAAAATGCAGTAATCACAGTCCTTCTACTCCTAGACCCTGTATAAGAACATCAAAGATAGTAATGGTACTCCTAGTACTCCTGGTCAGCATGCAAACTACATTAAAGGCAGTAACAGTAGTACTGTTAAACACCATAGAAAGAATATTAAAGGTAGTAATGATATGCCGAGTACTCCTAGATATTAAAGAACATCAAATGTAGTAATTGTACTCCTAGTACTCCAAGACACCACACAGATTACATCCAGGGTAGTAAAGGTAGTCCTAATACTCCAAAACACCATACAAAGAGCATAAAACGTAATAAAGCTACTCTTAGTACTCCTGGACACCATACAAAGAACATTAAAGGTAGCAGTTTTACTCCTAGTATTCCTAGATACCGTATAACGAACATCAAAGGTAGTAATGGCACTCCTAGTATTCCTAGATACCATACCAATGACATCAAAGGTAGTTAATCCTATACAGCATACAAAGACCATTAAAGGTAGTAATAGTACTCCTAGAATTCATAGACACTACACACAAGACTCGACAATTTTTGATGGATAGGAGAGAGAGCTGCAGTTATTCTGCATATGTAAAACTTTATTGCCTTTCTCATTAAGCATTCCAGTCACCAGTTAACAGTTTTGTAAAGAAAACTAGCGCTTTGTTAAATACTCCCCACATGTGAGGTTTTAGCTTTAATAGTTCAAAATATTTCTAAAAGTGCAGAACAATAATTTTCAGTTAAAAAAAGATTTCTTCATTGCATGTATTGTCTTTTGTCTGCATCTTATTCTTAGACAATGGATTATTTATTTGATTTATTTAACATCTATTTACAAGGAAAATCTGACTGGGGCAGAAGGCACCCCAGCCAAGAATCAAAGCAGAGAACCTCTTTCTGTGAGGTCACAACTCTAACCACTGCAGCCCTGCACTGCCCAAATAATGAGAGAAAACTGTTTCTGCCTGGTTTCGAACCAGGGACCTATCACGTGTTAGGTAAATGTAAAAACCACTGCATTACATAAACTCAAAGCTTAAATTCAGATGAAGATAAAGTCCAGTAGATAAATCATATGTATAACAGTTCATATCGGGGCAATTTCAGAGGAATACAGCCACTAACAGAGAATGCATGCGTCTGTGAGATGATGTGCTGGAAGTTAAGCAAGTGGTTATAATTTTTAGTATCAGCCTTTAATGTATTCCATTGCTTTCTTTCTTTTTTTTTTAGGTAAGATGACTAATTTTAAGAAAATATAGTATAAGTAGACAGATCACTGAATTAATCCATAAATGCCAACAATAGTACACCTAATGAGGTGTTAGGTGCCACAGCACTAGCAGCTGAGGGAGCTGTGCCAAGCGGTTTGATAACACAGAAGCTAAAGTGTGTTAAACTGGGAAGTTAAAGCAAGAAATCAAAGTAACTTCTCAAGTTAATTTAGTGTAACATTTCAGCAGCTTAGCTGCTCTGCAGGGCACAGTGCATCTTGTAGCATGATTGCCCCTACTAGTGATCTAAAAGTAAGTCACCTAATCATACCATGGTGCTGAATGCATGTTAAAGAAAAGCTGCCTGCAAATGTAGCATTCTCTCTACTCTGCAAAGTTACTAAAATTACAAACTCCATACATTAGATGTTTTTATTTACGTAGATTTGTTTTTGTCTAATTTATCTGATTCTTGAAGGCCAATGCCACAGTCATGCTCTCCAAATCCTGTCAGGCTTTAATTTGATTAGCAAGTTGTTCATAAATGTAAAATGGCCGAGTAGCTCCATGACAAGGTATTATAATAAAGGATATTTCACAATTGCCTACCTTACCCAACTATATGGCCTTGCACCAAATGTATGTATTTGATGCTCTCTTGTAAAAAGACTAAGCTATGAGGTACAAAGGCTGTGTTGTGGTTAGCTCTTGTTAGTATAATGTCTGTAATATAACTAGATTTTTTATTTTGTCTTATTTTATTTTATTTATTTATTTGTTTACCAGGGTAGTCCACTAATTTCAGTGGACCATTTGCAGGCACAGCCCAGGTGACTAGGATCACATAAGAAATTAACAAAACATATCTACAAATACACACACACACACACACACACACACACACACACACACACACACACATTTACAGATGCAAAAATATGCTACAACATTTAGTGCAAGAAGCAGTTATCAATGTCAAAATATGGATGCAAAAATGGCATTATGCTTTACAGAGCTTTATGGATTAGCTGTATCAATAATGAGTGAGGTGGTTTACGCTATAAGAATAGCAGAATATCATTATGTAGAGAGGTATGAAGACATAAGAAGAGGCAATTTAAAATAGTTTCAAGGAAGGATAGCATAGCAGAAGGCAGAGAAAATATGTGAGAAGCATGCAGAGGGAAGAACAGTAGAAAGGAGAAGTGTAAGAGAGATGCAAAGAGAAGAGGGCAGTAGAAGGATTGAGAGGCAGTAAGTAAAGGGGATGAAAAGATGAGTATAAGGATGGATGAAACAGGGAGAAAGGGATGTGTGAGAGAGATCCAGGGCACATGAATTTGACCTAAATGAGTGCAGCTGTCTTTTGCTTGGGTGAACAGGTAATCCTTGAGCAGCTGTCTTAAATCAGAGTACATTTGAACATCTCGGATTGAGAGCGGAATGGAGTCCCACAGTTTAGGTGCTAGGATGGAGAATGCATTATCAGTGCAATAGACTTTACTTTTTGGCATTAGTAGGGTGGGTTGAGACTGAGAGATACCCTTGAGATTACATGTGAAGATTTTGGTGAAAAGTTTATTAGTGAGAGAGGACAAAGTCTCAGAAGAAAGTGCTTTGTAAAGTAATTATCCTATTAGGAGACTGCATCTCAAATGTGCCAGGAGCCATTTATCTTTGGCAAGAGTCAGGCAGTGCTGTTCATTATTGTGGTAGTTAGTAATGAACTGGCAGATTTTATTGGGAATGGTTTGTTAGATGGTAATCAAAAAACTCTGAAAACATTCCTGACCATTGGAAACACTAAGGAAGTGAACACACCTTAAAATAAATAAATAATGTTTAATATAAGTTAAGTGCTTTTGTCTTAAGAAAAACTTCTTGAGAACAGAAAAACAAACACGTTTAAACTAATTTACATCCTGAGTTCAAGGTTCATTGTTAGGCCATGTTTCCCTTGTTGACATCATTTCCTTCAGTGTGTATTTGCCTAACACCATTCATTCAAAAAATCACAAACTATGTAATCCACCTTAACAGTTACATAAAATGTGTAGTCACTAGCTAAACTAATCTTTGACTAATTATAGTGTAATAATTCTTTTGTATATGAAAATAAAAATGAATAAAAAAATTAAATAAAAACTTGCATTGACAGAGGACCAAAATATCACTCTACATTGAATCACAACTTTCCTGTTTGTAATTTTAACACGGGGCCAATGGAAACATAATCATTCAACCACAGAGGGTTACTGCTCTTTAATTCTAGCTTCCCAAAAAGTCTGCAGTATTCAATTAATGCTTCCCATTGCCGACCTTTTGGAGCACATACCACCTGTTCTAATATAAAAAAGTAAATGCACTATCCTTACAATGTAAGGAATGTCTATACAGTACATTTGTTTCACCTTGTTCTTATTGTCATTCAGGTGCTCATAAATCCTTTCTCTCAATGCCCTTTCAGTTTTTCCTACATAGAATAATAGACATATCATAATAAACCACCCCTTTGCTAAGACAATTAAAATATTTAGTACTCTTCAACTCATGTCCGTTATTTGGAAGGTGAATACTATCGCTGTTTGGTACATAAGGGCCCTGTTTGCAAGTAGCACATTTACTGATCTCCTTAGGTCTCTTGTTTTCTATATGGACTTTTTTTTTGTTTTGGTCCTTTTCAAAAATCTCTTTCTTGTTGTGCCTCTCTTTTAAGTAAAAATAAGAGGCTCAGAAAAAACTCCTAAACTGATGTGGGACTTTGAAAATGTCTGCCACCAACTAATCATAATGTTCTGTATGGCTTTTGTATATCTGTTATATTTAATAATAAAAGACAATATAACTTGCTTTTTTGTTGGGGTCTTTCATTTCATATATATCTCCTTTATGTTCCCCTTCTCTTTTCCCCAACAAAGGGGCATATTTGCCACCCCAACTCTGTTGTACCACTTTTGCTGCTTCATTAATCAAATGTTTATTCATTACATTATTATTTTCATATACAAAAGAATTACTAAAGTTTCATTAGTTAAAGATAAGTTTAGTTTGAATATTGTGAGCATGGTCTAACTGTTTTTTAACAAGTGACTTTATGTGTTTTATGTAATTATTAAGGTGTTTTACATAGTTTATGAGTTCTTGAATTACTTGTTTTAGGTAAATACACATAGGAAATGATGACAAAAAAGGAAACATGGCATACTAATGAACTTTGAACTCAGGATATAAATTAGTTTCAAAATGTTTGTTGTACTGTTCTGCAGAAGTCTTTGTTGAGACAAAAGCATTTAACTTATATTAAACTTTATTTGTTATTTAGTTTAAGGCGTGTTCCCTGCCTTAGTGTTTTCCAGCAGCCAGGACAGTTTTCCCATTTTTTTTTATTACTGGTTTTATTATTTCTCAGAGATACCTCAGTATTGTTTTGGTTCATGGTTTGTAAGCTGGTGGCATTTTATTTTGAGACTGCAGCTATAATAGATAGTCCACATTTGAGTTGAGATGAGTATGCCTTTGCCTATAGCTGCTTTGGTTAGCTTGGACAGAAGAGGAGATAGCTTGTTCACCCAGACCAGTAGTATGCTGATCTTTTTGCATGTGTTTTGAATATGTAGTTGAAAGAAAAGAGATCGGTCTAGCCAAATGCCAAGGTATTTGAAGGATGTGGTAGTTTATATGGTAGTATTGCTAACACCTTTAATATTTAGGAAGCTTTGTGCTTTGGCTATTTTGGTTGGTTTTGAACAGTATTTCTTTTGTTTTTGAGGGACTGAGTAAAAGTTTCTGGACTATTAGCCACATGTTGAGAGTTTTGAATGGTCCTACTCAATAAGGAACTCATATGAGAACTTAATAAATATCACTTATCTATCTCCCATTTTTTGTTACTTCTTCTAGTGTTATCATATGTCCATGTTAGTCTGAATTAGGTTTTGGGAAAAAGATTTGATTTTTTTCATATGCAAAAAAAAAAATAAATAAATAAGCTAGTTACTGGAACAAGATCTTTCCCAACAGAAAGTGTTGGCTGATATAATGGGCTGAATTAAAAAAAAACTACGACTAGGTGTACATGAGGTGTACACCTCACTGTAACTTTTTTGAATTCAGAGAAAGCACTACCGCTGTGCTTTTGCAAGAAGACATGCAGCACCATGGTCGACTGTCACTGTGGGCATGCTAGATGCTAATGTGGCATCCCAGGGGAGAACATTGGCCAGGAGCTCTCCCTTTGGAACTGCCTGCTATAAAGCAGTCAAACAGTTCACTCAGCTGTGTAGACTAGCACAGACAATCCCGGGCACTCATGGTAATGCCTGTGTTCATCCATCACTGTAAAAGTAATTGCTAGAGAATTTAGTGGTTAGTAAGGGTTAGGGTGTGTGTGTGTGTGTGTGTGTGTGTGTGTGTGTGTGTGTGTGTGTGTGTGTGTGTGTGTGTGTGTGTGTGTGTGTGTGTGTGTGTGTGTGTGTGTGTGTGTGTGTGTGTGTGTGTGTGTGTGTGTGTGTGTGTGTGTGTGTCTGCATGCATGTCTGTGTGAGAGTTGAGCAGGGTGGCTGTCATACTTCCACACACCCCCAGACTAATGAGCAAAGCCTGCAACAGTGGGTCATGGGAAAACACTAGCCACCAGGGGCACCTAGAACTACATGAGTTGGGTGGACCATTAGCCAACAGGCAAAATTCTAAATACTTGGGTTGGAAGGAAACACTAGACATGAAGAAAATGCTTTGTTCATGCCTTAATAGCAGTTCAACATAATGAGAATCTGGGGGGGGGGGGCACTAGATACCAAGGAGAACTCTTCATTCATGGCCTTGACAGCACTTTAACATAATGGGACACTATTCAGTCCATGCCTCAATGGCATTCCAACATAACAGGGATCAGGAGGGGAAGCTCTAGACACCAGGGATAACATTACATACATTTAAAAAAATACAAAGAAAGTAGGGTTGTAAAAGACTTTGAATCCTGCATGCTCGACATAAGTAACACCAGCATTAACTCACTATGCTAACTCGCAGGGTAATGTAGTAAGAGTTAGTTTTTATACTGCAGTTTAGGAATGCTATGGGTCTGTCTCTTTGGGGAGAAGAAGAGGAACAGCAGATGAAACCAAGGAGAATTTTAAGATAAGTGGCTCTGAGTCACTTGAAAAGTTAATAGATCAATAGGTCTAGTTTCACAGTGCAGTTTGTGAACATAAACCAGCATGAAACTCTAATGTCTGACATTAACTGACTTTAATCGTCTGTGATGTAGGACAGGAAAAAGGAGACATATATGAAGTTCTAACCACACAGAGAAAGGAATGGGATATGTGGTGTGTGTGTGTGTGTGTGTGTGTGCGCGCATGTGTGTGCACGTGTGTGCGCGTGTGTGCGTGTGTGTGCATGTGTGTGTGCGTGTTTGTGCATGTGTGTGCACTTGTGTGTGCATGGGTGTGTGTGCATGTGTGCGTGGCTGTGCATGTCTGCATGTGTGTGCACGTGTGTGTGCATGTGTGCATGTGTGTGTGCACATGTGCGCACACGTGTGTGCGCACTTTTGTGTGTGCGTGTGCGTGCGCATGTGTGTGTTTATGTGCGCGCGTGTGTGTGCACTTGTGTATGTGTGTGTGGGTGTGTGCACTTGCGTGTCCATGTGTGTGCATGTGTGTGCACGCGCGCACATGTGTGTATTTGTGCATGTGTGCATGTGTGTGCACGTGTGTGCACGTGTGTGCGCGTGTGCACGTGTGTACATGTGTGCGTGTGTGCACTTGTGTGTGCACGTGTGCATGCGCCCGTGTGTGTGCGTATGTGTGAGTGTGTGTGTGCATGTGTGTGCACGTGTGTGCACGTGTGCACGCATGTGTGTGTTCATGTGTGTGTGTGTGTGTGTGTGTGTGTGTGTGTGTGCGTGTGTGCGTGTGTGCATGTGTGCGTGTGTGTGTGTGCATGTGGAATGTGTGTAATATGTGATTAAGAGTGGATGAGAGAGGGTGTCTGTGCTAACATGAAGCAGCTGCCACCACTGTTAACTACACAGGAAGTTCTGATCTGCACTTGTGGTACTTAATGCCAATTGACAGCCTGCAAATTAGCTAATAATGAGGTCTTTCTTCATTGCAGCTAATGTCTCTGAATGTTCTAGAAGTGTACTGCTGAAACAGGACCTTTTTACCTTTGTCCTTAATGTGAATTTTAGGTTTCCTTGAGAATTCTGAACAACATTTAATTTAAATCACATGTATATATGTGCATGGCTACACTATGGAAACCTGACCACCCTGCAAAGCAGTGCCCATGGTTTCTTCTTTTTCCCCTGTTAGGAAATTAAATAGCATATCCCAGAGCTAATATTTTCAGATAATCTTCTACAACTCTTCTTTGTAAGCTAATTTTGGACACATCAGCCCTACCTATTTTATCAAGACCATTTATAAACTATCAGTATAAAAATACTAGGAGTAATGATGAATGTTGTTAGGGCATATGCTCCACAAGTTGGGTGTGCCATGGATGAGAAAGAAACATTTTGGAGTGAGTTGGATGAAGTGGTGATGACCGTACCCAAGGGTGAGAGACTGGTGATTGGAGCAGATTTCAATGGGCATGTTGGTGAAGGGAACAGAGGGGATGAGGAAGTGATGGGTAGGTATGGTGTTAAGCAAAGGAATGCAGAAGGTCAGATGGTAGTGGATTTTGCGAAAAGGATGGACATGGCTGTGACGAATACGTATTTTAACAAGAGGGAGGAGCATAGGGTGACATACAAGAGTGGAGGAAGATGCACACAGGTGGATTATATCTTATGTAGAAGGGCAAATCTGAAGGAGATTGGAGACTGTAAATTGGTGGCAGGGGAAAGTGTAGTTAGGCAGCATAGGATGGTGGTTTGTAGGATGACATTGGTGATCAAGAAGAGGAGGATGAGTTTGAGGGCAGCACCAAGGATCAAATGGTGGAAACTGAAAAAGGGTAATTGTGAGGTGATGTTCAGGGAAGAGTTAAGACAGGCACTGGGTGGCAGTGAAGAGTTACCAAATAGCTGGGTAACTACAGCAGAGCTAGTAAGAGAGATGGCTAGAAGGGTGCTTGGTGTGACATCTGGAAAGAGGAAGAAGGACAAGGAGACCTAGTGGTGGAATGAAGAAGTACAGGAGAGTATACAGAGAAAGAGGTTGGCGAAGAAGTGGGATTGTCAAAGAGATGAAGAAAGTAGACAAAAGTATAAGGAGATGAGGTGCATGGCAAAGAGAGAGGTGGCGAAGGCTAAGGATAAGGTGTATGAAGAGTTGTATAAAAGGTTGGACACTAAGGAAGGAGAAAAGGACCTGTACCGATTGGCTAGACAGAGGGACCGAGCTAGTAAAGATGTGCAGCAGGTAAGGGTGATAAAGGATAATGAGGGAAACATACTCACAAGTGAGGAGAGTGTGTTGAGCAGATGGAAAGAGTACTTTGAGGGGTTGACGAATGAAGAGTATGAGAGGGAGAGAAGGTTGGATGATGTGAGGATAGTGAATCATGAAGTGCAGTGGATTAGCAAGGAGGAAGTAAGGATAGCTATAAAGAGGATGAAGAACGGAAAGGCTGTTGGTCCAGATGACATACCTGTGGAAGCATGGAGGTGTTTAGGTGAAATGGCAGTGGAGTTTTTAACTAGATTATTTAATGAAATCTTGGAAAGTGAGAGGATGCCTGAGGATGGAAAAAAAGTGTTTTGGTACAGATTTCTAAGAATAAGGGTGATGTGCAGAGCTGCAGTAACTACAAGGGGATAAAATTGATCAGTCACAGCTTGAAGTTATGGGAAAGAGTAGTGGAAGCTAGGTTAAGAAGGGAGGTGATGATTAATGATCAGCGGTATGGTTTCATGCCAGGAAAGAGCACTACAGATGCAATGTTTGCTCTGAGAGTGTTGATGGAGAAGTACAGAGAAGGTCAGAAGGAGTTGCATTGTGTCTTTGTGGATTTAGAGAAAGCATATGACAGGGTGCCTAGAGAGGAGTTGTGGTATTGTATGAGGAAGTCGGGAGTGTCAGAGAAGTATGTAAGAGTGGTACAAGACATGTACGAGGGTAGTGTGACAGTGGTGAGGTCTGCATTGGGAGTGATGGATGCATTTAAGGTGGAGGTGGGATTACATCAAGGATCAGCTCTGAGCCCTTTCTTATTTGCAATGGTGATGGACAGGCTGATAGACGAAATCAGACAGGAGTCCCTATGGACTATGATGTTTGCAGATGACATTGTGATCTGTAGTGAGAGTAGGGAACAGGTGAAGATGACCCTGGAGAGGTAGAGATATGCTCTAGAGAGAAGAGGAATGAAGGTCAGCAGGACTAAGACAGAATGTGAATGAGAGGAAGGATAGAGGAATGGTGAGGATGCAGGGAGTAGAGGCGGCGAAGGTGAATGAGTTTAAGTACTTGGGATCAACAGTTCAGAGTAATGGTGAGTGTGGAAGAGAGGTGAAGAAGAGAGTACAGGCAGGATGGACTGGGTGGAGAAGAGTGTCAGGAGTAATTTGTGACAGACGAGTACCAGTAAGAGTGAAAGTGAAGGTCTACAAGAGGGTAGTGAGACCAGCTATGTTATATGGGTTGGAGACTGTGGCATTGACAAAAAGGCAGGAGTGTGAGCTGGATGTGGCAGAATTAAAGATGTTAAGATTTACACTGTGTATGACGAGGGTGGACAGGATTAGGAATAAGTATATTAGAGGGTCAGCCCAGGTTGGAAGGTTTGGAGACAAAGCCAGAGAGGCACAATTACGTTGGTTTGGACATGTGCTGAGGAGGGATGCAGAGTATATTGGGAAAAAGATGCTAAGGATGAAGCTGCCAGGTAACAGGAAAAGAGGAAGGCCTAAGATAAGGTTTATGGATGTGGTGAGAGAGGACATGCAGCTGGTTGGTGTGACAGAGCAAGATGCAGAGGACAGGAGGAAATGGAAACAGTTGATCTGCTGTGGTGACCCCTGATGGGAGCAGCCGAAAGAAGAAGAAGAAGTATAAAAATACTAGGAAAAAATAATCACACATAATATTGCCAGAAATTATACATATAGACTGCAAGAAGTATCATCTGATAAACTTTTCATCACAGATTCACTTTACTGTGCCAAAATTTAGTTTTCATAATCTGTTAATAGCATTTTCATAACCATATCAGTGTAAGAAAATGTTCTTTAGGGTATCATTAACAACATTACAGATGATGTAAACGGTCCGGAAGTAAATGCTTTGATATTATGTTTAAAATTATGAACATAAGCAACATGTGCAGTGGCTAGATAAAACAGCTATTTGTCTTAAGGGGATATTGATTTCTTAAAATATGGACTGATCCAATTATATTAGTTCTAATGAAAGAGTTTTGTATTGAACAATGTTTATAGGAAAATATTCAGTATCTCATTCATATCTCTCAACTGTACAGATCTTTGTAGAATGTCCAGATTTTGGCCTCATATTTCTGATCCATTTTTCAAAAAAATATGGTTTTCAAGGAAATTAGTGGTAAATCATTAAAGACTGAAGTTAGAGTTTCAGACTTTTTATCATTCAGAAAAATTCAAGCTAATGCAAAACCTTTTATTTTATCAACTTTCTAAATTTGTAAGAACAATATTTAAAAACTGTTCTTATTTTTGGGCCTTTGTCCCACTTTTATTTATGGCTGTGTCCAGATGTCTTGTTCTAAGAGGTTGAGAGATATGGTTTCATTAAATAAGTAACTGAATAAATATCAAGTTTATAAGACATATAGATATTCAAGCAAGCATTGATGCACAAAGATTAAACAGATCTTTCCATCTTCATGTACCACACATCATGGAACCACTTGTGAGTTGCTACTCGCAGAGACCTATGAAAGATAGTGCTCATTCAGAAGGTTAACAGTAGATCACCTGATTCCAAGATGCTGACTCACTAATGCAACAGCTAGGTAGGCACAGTGAAACAGAGCAAATTAAAGCCTAAATTTACCCATCTTTCACTCATACAGTAGTAACCTACATATATGTTGACCATGAAACAAGCATCCATGTTGAGCATATATATCATAAATGGAGTGCTGTGCTTTTAATGGAGAATCATTTCTGTCTGGTAGGGTTAAAAATACTTGTGCACAATATGAAGGCACGTAATCACAGACAGTTAGTTCATTATGCAAATTAGTGTGAGTAGTAGCTACTTGCAGGGTGCAGGTAACTCTAATTCTATTTTAAGACACACATATTGCTATATAGAAGTCAAAATAACAATACGCATCTTGTACGCTAATAAATGCATAATGACATAAGATCATAGGATCAAAGGAGGTTGTGAAGCTATTGGCCCTGAGGCCCTTACAAGCCTAGCCAAGAATTTAGCTCATGTTCCAACAAGTCAGCACCTGATGCCTCTGTCCAGCAGGGACACAGATGAAATCCCAGGGGTGTATTTTCTGTTCCCCATCCAGTTATCCAGGTTGCTCTTAAACAGAGTTAATGAAGTACTCTGCTTGATGTGGAGAAGAAGTCTATTCCACAGAAGGGGGAGTCTCTGGGACAGAAATCTGTCCAGCAAACAAGTCCTATTAATGTCACAGACCAGGTTGAGGTCAAGCATTTGTGGGTGACTCGAGTGGAGCTTGACTTGTGGATATGCAGCAGTCCCATCAAAGCGGGGTCTGAGATTACTTTGTATGCCAGAACGAGGTCACCTCTGAGCAGTCTGTATGACACTGAGTAGAGGGATAGGGCTTTTAGCCTATCTCTGTAGGATAGAAGTTTGAGGCCCCAGATTCTCCTGGTGAGGAACCTCTGTGGTCTCTCCATCTGCTGCATGTGCTTTGTGAGGTACATGCCAAAAGGAGCATAGTTCTCAATAATGGGTCTTATAAGGGAAGAATACAGGGATGATATGACTTCCTTGTCCCTGGATGAGATAACCTTACTAATGAAGTGGGCCATCTAGAAAGCTTTCCATACAATGGAGGAAATATGGTAATCAAAAGTCAGTTTGCTATCAACCTGGGTGCCCAATTCTCTCATGACTGACTGCATGCTTAAGACCTTGTTATTAATGTGATAATTTGTGGGGATGTCTCTCTCTCTCCAAAGGGGATGATGATGCATTTTTTGGCATTCGGTTTGAGGCCATGTTTCTGGCACCAGTCATTTGTTTGGGTGAAACCTTCTTGGAGGATGTCCACATCACTAGGGGAATTGATGACAGTGCCCAGCTTGCAGTCATCTGCAAACTTGGTTAGCCATAGCCCATTGGTTTTGGCCTGCACCTCAGAAAAGTATATCCCAAACAACAGAGGCTGCAAGACTGATCCCTGGGGTACAATTCTCGTTATGGGTCTACTGCTTGAGGTGGCTTCCCCTATTTTGACTAGGTGGGTTCTATCAGTGAGCCAGTTTGCTACCCATCTGGTAACATATGGATTGATGCCTAGTTGAGACAGTTTATCTATTGTACCCAAGTGGGGAATAGTATTGAAGGCTTTGGCCAGGTCAAGGTAGGCAGTGTGCACCGTCTTCCCCTTGTCCATGGCTTTGGTGACTGTCTCAAAGAAGTCAACTGAGTTTAACAGGCATGACCTCCCTTCATGAAGCCAAATTGAGTGGGATCGAGTATTGGAGGTTGCCAATGTCCTTGTTAATGAGGTCCATGAGGATCCGTTCCATGGCGTTGCAGATCAGGCTAGTTAGGTTGGTGGGTCTATAATTTCCTGGATCAGTGGACGCTCCACCTTTGGGCAAAGGGATGACAGTAGCTGTCCTCCACTTGGCTGAGACAAAGCCAGTACTCAGCCTTTGGTTGAATAGGGTGCCTAATGCTGCTGCACATTCCTGCCTGAGTTCATGTAGGATGCAGCCTGGGATGTTATCGGGTCTCATGGAGGCTGCATTTTTAGCCCTTGAGAGGGCAGTGATGACTTGCTCCCTAGAGATTAGGATAGATGATAGATAGATAGATAGATAGATAGATAGATAGATAGATAGATAGATAGATAGATAGATAGAGGTAGGTACTAGGAATGTCCTGATTTACTAATGGGGGACAGAGGGGTGAAGTTTTCATTGAACCTGTCTGCCAGCAGGTTGGTTATATCTATGGTGTTTGTGTATTGTATGTGGTACCCTTGACCACCAGCTCTGAGCAGATCTGAGTGTTTCCTTTGAGATTGTGGACATATGTGAAGAAGGCCTTATGATTGTCTTAAGTAGATGTGGCCAGTTTGAACTCGAAGTTTGCATTAGAGGATTTCACTGGTGCTCTTATTTGCTTGTTCATAGGTTCATAGGTAAGTACTAGGCTATCTGCCTGAGGGCATCTATAAGCCTAGCTAGAATGTGTTGGCTTTCGCCACCCCCCTTAGATTAGTTCCCTGTGCCTCGGTCCAGCAGAGCCATTAGTTCCCTGTGCCTCTGTCCAGCAGAGCTACTTCAGTGATCCCCGGGGTAAATTTTCTGTTTCCCATCCACTCGTCAAGGTTTTTCTTGAAGAGTGTTAGTGAGGGGCTCTGCCTAATGTAGATTGTAATCCTGTTCCAAAGCATGGGGAGTCTCTGGGACAGGAATCTATTCCTCCAGCACGTCCTATTTATCGTTGTGGTGAGGTATAGATCCCTAGAGCGTGTGGCTCTTGTTTTTAGGTGGAGCATGTCCATCAATTCTGGGTTGGACATGGCCTTGTATGTCAGGCAGAGATCACCTCTAAATAAGCAGTTATGGGTAAGGAGAGATTGTTCCAATTGGGCACCTGTTCCTTCTTGGTCCTGGAGAGCAATTTTTTTCCTTTTATTACAGAGTTTATTTATTGCAGATGTCCACCAGACAGGTTTACTCTTCCTTGAGGAGGAGGATTTTGTCCTTTCTGGTATTCCTGATTCCATGCAGCTATATAAATGCTTGTATAGTACTTTGGTGTAAGTTTGGACATATGTGCCAATTCCTATGGAGGGTGAGGGGGCTGTGAAAATGTTTATATGTTCCCTCAGGAGATTGTAATCAGCTTTGGAAAAGTTTTTTGTTTGACCCTAGCTGGGGGGTGGGGTGGGGGAAATGGTGATTATGAAAATGACCGTTTTGTGGTCAGATCTCACCAGGGAGGATGACACTGTAGTGACACTGCAGTGGTTAGTCATGTTGGTTAATACCAAGTTCAAGATATTATCACCTCTTATTGGGGTGTTGACCAGCTAGTCCAAGGCATTTACACTGAAAAATCAAAGAGTCTCTGGGCATTTGTGTTTTGGCATGTGTACTTCTTCCAGTCTATGGCTGGATAGTTAAAATTGCCCAGGATCATGGAAAAGGGTTGAATCTTGATAGATTAAAAGAGGTCCAGATAGGTGGAGTAGGCATCTTGAGTCAAAGTTGGGAGCCTGTAGCTAGCTGTGATTTGAATAGGGTTCTTGTCAATGGTTAACTGCACATGGAGTGTCTCCTGCATGTCATACTGTTCAACCAGCCCAGAGGTGTGTATGTCTTTAATATATATTGCAACTCCCCCTCCTTTTGCTTTGCTGCCCATGGTTTGGGGTCTGAATGTATGATAAGATAAGTAACCTGGTATGGCTACAGCTTTGAACCAGGTTTCTGTGGCTGCACAAAGGTCAGCATCTTCTAGGGTTAAGAATGCTTGCAATGAGTGCAGTTTCATGTTTAGACTCCTAGCGTTTATCAGCATGATCTTTAATTTGTATTTTGATGAAATTTCTATGTTGGTACTTTTGACCTCATGTCATTGCCTAAAAATGGCACTATGGGGAGGTAAGCATCTTTGCCAGAAGCCTGAAGCCCAAGGAAGACAGCTGCAGGCCATCTCTAGCAAAGCATCATGGTCTGTCAATCATATGTCCCCAGGCTATTAGGTACTGAATCCCCTTGGAATGACACCAGAAACTAAGACACTTGTTACAGTCAATCATTTTCTGTTTGTGTTGAGGCATCATTCTGGGTGATGGTAGAATACTGCTTAAGGCTAGGAGCATACCTGCCTGAGACACATATTTAGTGAGCTTGATCATGTCTCTCTCTGGCACCTGAGAAACAACTAACCGTGACTTTTTCCTTATCCACCCTGCTGTAGGGCACATCTGTGTGTCTCACAGAGGAGTCTCTGACTAATATGCTGGGTTTATGCTTAGATCTTAGTGGCTGTGAGACACAGGTGTATGGACTATATGTAGTGTGTAGTGTGGTAGGCAGTGGAGTTTGCATGTGTTTTTGCCTCAGAGGTCTCTTTTGTTTGAGTATGTTTTTGTTGAGGACCTCCACGTATGTGGGTGTTTGTTGTGTAGGTGTGGGTGGTGTTTGGGGTGTGGTATTTGTGATGACAACCTTCTCAGTGCCAGATATACTGGCTTGTGAGGGTGAGAGCATAGACTCTAGGTTCTTAATGTAATTGCATCTGTCACAACTTGTGTTCCTAGGTGGTAGTAGTAGAGGGTTGTCCATATACATGAGGCAGTTGCTAAACTGTCTCAGGATGCCCATATCAACCAGATTGGCAGGAGAAACTGTAGGAAATTTTCATCCATATTTGTCAGAATCTGAGGGAGAATGGCCAGAGAGAGCTAAGGGGGTAAAGGGTAGACGGTCTAAGTGGAGTAGAACTAGGTGATCACACAAGTGCTAAGGGACAACTTGTAGCTGGGATACCTCACAATAGGATAAAAACAGTGTAGCTGCAGTGCATGACATGCAAACAAGCCCAAACCAGCCCAAATGCAGGATTTAAATGCCACAAAAAATAGAGCATTCTAGTAACACAGAAATCTAGACAATCCTGCTAGTCCCTACTTTCTTTACCAATCAGTTTGTGCCAGACAAGGTCCAGGCAGTCATGCTAATCTCACTAGCAGAGGAAATAGGCCCCTACCAACACAAGGTGGCTGCCAGAAACATAGAAGACAAACACAAGATGGCTGTCAGAAACACAGAACGCAAAAACAAACAGCTCTGGATGCAGCAAAACTGTATCCAGACTATGCTATTCAATTTAAGGGTTTAGAACATAGTAAACTCACAAAAAAGCACAAATTAACTACTTACAGATAAAAATAACAGAACTCACTGTATGAAAAAATGCAGTTGAACAGTGATTAAATGCAGTAAAATGCAGTTAAACAGTAATGAGCTGCAGAAAATAGCAATGAAATACAGTTAAACAGTAATGAAATGCAGTTAATCAGTAAATTGCTTTAAACAGTGCAAATGTGGTAATTAGCTCATAATCACAACAGTAAAAACAGCTCAAATAAAGCAGCAATTCAGTAGAATGCTGTCATCAATTTAACCAGGCTACCTAATAACAATAACAAATGCAGCAACCTAAATGCAGTTGAACACCTAAGCACAAGCAGCAAAATGAAGTAGGAAGAGGCACAATATATACATTTTTTCAAGTGAGGAGACAGAAGATAATTCAAAGTTAAGAAGCTAAAGGTGTGGGCCTTCACAACTGATCACACTGTGCTCAGATATATGAGCTTATGCAATGGGACTGGGAGGAGTGTCCAATATCAAATCTATAGTACAGGGAAGCAACTCAAAAGCCACCAAGCTTTAAGACCGCAACAACAGTTGGGTCGGTATACAAGATCAGAACAGAGGTAAGGATTGAATTCGCTAAGCCAAAAAAAACAGTTGAACAGTTTAAACAGATATGCAGCAAATATTGTTTAATAAGAAGTGCAGAAAACAGAAGAAAATAAGCACTTATCTCTTGCAGTCTCATAGCAGGTTTTTGGAAAACAGCAGAGCAAGGCCAGAAGGCCTAACTCACTGCAGCTTTGAGCAAACACACACAAACTGTTTTAAACACTGGCTATTTAAGGTAGAGAAACAGGAACTAGCCAAATTATCCAATCAAAAAACAGATCCCTGTAGCAGTAACTCTAGACAGATCAGACCAAACTGAAACCCCCCCTCCCACGAAGCAACAGCTAGGCCTCTCTAGACAAAAGATTAATTGTATTATAAGCTCCAAAGGTTACAAACAGTACTAGATTCATCTCTATGCTAGTGTTTATCAAGTGCAGCATCAAGTAAAATGAACAGAACAAGCATAGAAACAGAAAGGGGACAAAGATCAGAACAGAGGTAAGGACTGAATTCACTAAGGCTAAAAAAACAGTTACACAGTTTAAATAGATATGCAGCAAATATTGTTTAATATGAAGTGCAGAAAACAGTTGAAAATAAGCACTCATCTTCTGTAGTCTCATAGCAGGTTTTTGGAAAACAGCAGACCAAGGGTAGAAGGCCTAACTCACTGCAGCTTTGAGCAAACAAGCACGAACTGGTTTAAAAACTGGCTATTTATGTGCATGAAAACAACATGAAAAAAAGCTGTATGGATTATGCCAGTGAAGGAACTCAAAACCACAGAGCAATTCAGAGAAGTATAAAATGGCAGCACTGCAGGGCAGTGTTAAAATTGTGAACATTGAGTTTCAATATAAGATGACAGCAGAGCATCAGCTAGCATACCTATGGGGGCATGAATAATGTAAAAAAGAAAAACTACATTTTCTTATTTTCATAATCATATTCTGATCTGATGATATGACCTGCCCACCTGGTTCGATTAATAGTATTTACCCTTTGTGAGTTTCTGTAGCATGCTGCATGTGTCTCACTGATTTGTTCTGGCAATGGATGCCTGGCTTCTTTCATTTGGGTAGGAGGGTGGGGGCAGAATTATCTTATTTTTGCCATTGGCACTTTCTTTAATTTATATTTGCAGGCTTAAAAAATGACCCCTCCTGTCTCTGTCCATCTCCCATGAACTACAGTACAGACAGACAGATGCAGGCTACTATAACCACCCTGTTTGGTTTGCTCTATCTATTAACCCCCCTGACTTGACAATCACTTAGTCAGCTTGGCAGCAGGTGCAGTAGGTTTAAAATGTCCTACTTAATGTGTTTATATTATTTACTAGCTGCTCTGTATTAAAAAAGAAAGAACATTCACTACCAGCAACATCACCTGTCTGAGAGACATGAGCAAGACCAACTGTACGGTTAGTGCTGCTGACCAAGTGAGCTTGGTTGTGCACTTAGTGCCTAGAGGACTCCCTCATTGCCTGAACAGATGTATTACTAAAAAAGTAATATACTGGTCTGCTCTCTGATGGACTATCCAGCAGTCTAAGTTGTTTTAATGTTTCCTGCTTTTTTATGGAAAAAAATGTACATCGCAGCTAGAAGAGAAGATAAAAGCTGACCTTTAATGCCTCCTAAAAATGACTGCTTTTGGAAAAAAGCTGGTGAATGACACAATAAGTAATGGCAATAATTAGAGATTATTTTACTTCAGAAAATGCATATTAATTCACATTCTCTTATTCTGTCAATATCTCAAGCTAATAACAATAACATTTAAAACGTGTTCCTAATCATCCCTAATTATTCTTGGATTTGACCCTGATTTATTGAGAGCTATGGATAGTAACTGGTTGATGACATTTGATGAAAAGATGGATGTAGCGAGCTACACACAATTGGTGGTGAGGGTTGAATCAGGTTAAAATATTAAAATTTTTTGATAAAAATAAAATATATATTTTTAAGCCGATTCTGTGCTCAAATCCATTGTGTGTAGCTCACTGCATCCACCTGTTTTTGGTTCTTGGTTTCTGTATTGGTGGATTATCTCCTGCTTTTTGATTTAAAGAAAAGGTGGTGCATTACGCTAAATAAAGAAAGACAATAATTAGAGTTATAAACTTCTTTGACTTCAGAAAATGTTTATTAATTCACTTTTTCTTATTCTGTCAATATTGTGTTCTCATATTAATAGTACTAATATTTTAAATGTGTCCTTGATTGTCCATAATTATTTCTGGTTTTGTCCCTGATGTGTTGAGAGCTACACATGTATGATGACTGCTGAATTAAGAAAGCAATGCTGAAAGTTAAAATAGTTGTTGCAGTGAGCTGTCTCTTTCTCTGGCTCACACACACACACACACACACACACACACACACACACACACACACACACACACACACACACACACACACACACACACACACACACACACACACACACACACACACAATTGTATATGTATGAACAGTGTTTTATAGTAATTGTATGGAGATTCACCCACATAGTGGGATACTGGTATGGTGGGAGGCAGGAGTGGGTGTTGTGCTGGTGGGGGACATCCTGGTCCATTCTCTTGCTTAGGGTCCCTTCAGACCATGGTCTAGCTCTGGATAAGAGACATGCTAGAAATAGCAACAACAGTAGCCCAATAGCAGGTGCTGAGTGTTGCTGTCCAATCTAGTGCCCACAAGGCTGCACATGAAGGTACCAGGTACAGACAGTGCCTGACCTACCATCAGAATCCGGACCAACAGATTGTAGACTGCTTCCATGTGGGAAAGGATACTGCAAGGGACCTAAGTGAATTGTCTCATCCTCAAGTGGAATCAAAAGATGCATGGTATGCTTATTCCTTTTGATACAAAAGTATGTGTGGGTTGTACCATCTTAAATACAAGGACTTTCTAGTGACCTCCAGGGGACATGTTAGAGATATCACAGGTATCAGTCTCATGAATCCTAATCCAGTTCCCCAGCATTAAAGGAGCATATCTAGTTCCCCAGGACAGTAGAGATCAAATGCCATGACTGCCTTTTATAACATAGCTCATTTCTCTGTGGTCACATGAACCATAGATTTCACACACTTTGCTTTCAAGTCCGCACTTAGTCCAAAAGGACTGTGATACATTGAAAGGAAGGGCTTATTTTACATGAACTATCAGCTGTTCTGTAATGTTCAGGGTATTATTTCTAATGTGCATCCTTGCCCACCCTCCAGTAGTTCACATGATTTACAAATTTGGCACACATTTGACTTTTACCAATGGTTCATCTAAGGGGATTACTTTTCATGTGGCCACTCATAAGTAAGTGGTGAACATACATGAAATAGACAGTTCACTACACATACATAATATGCAAGTAAGGAGCAGGCCACAAATAATATGTTGTTTAGTGTGTGTTGCAGGAAATGCAAGATACGCTTTCAAGCTCTGATTGACAGCCTCAGTATGCAGGCCCCATACCATGCAGAAAATGCCCTATAATGCACACCTTGCAAAAATGAGGAGCAATGAACACATTGTATATGGACTACTGAAGGGATGTTTCCAGTATCTAGCCACCTTAGAAGTGGCACTGCAATATATTGCTAATATATGCAACAAGGCATTTGCTCTTCATCATTATTCTCCATTACATGGAAATGAACATACAAATGGAACAGAAAGCAAATGTCATGGCAGGGTCCTCCATACCAGTAACTCCAGCAGCAGTAGGGCAGGATAGAATTTCAATGAAGGAGTATGCAGCAGAGGTAGTACCACAGTCAAGGCACAAACATTTGCAATATATTACAGTAGTAACAATGATGCAGTGTTAGATCCTCAACTATGGGCCATGACACAAATGACTCCAAATAAAAATGATGCATGCATTATTGTACCCAGGCTATGTAGAGCACTGCATGATATGGCCATACTGTGGATCACACATCATCATACCTACACAAAGAACAATCATTGTCATTTGCATAGATGAGGGGACACAGTAAGAGGAGACTGCAGCATAATAATATGGGGTATTGTCATGGTGGTTGAATACCATTTGCTGTATATTCTGAGATGATGTGGAGTCACATTCTCCAGTGATGGGATTTTGCTGTCACAGCTTGACCATTGTCCACTGTTAGGCTTGCAATGTCAGAACTTGATGATGTCCAAAATAGGGAAGGAGTGCTGAGCCTGATGGGCAATATGCTGACCATGATCATGGCCTGGATGATTGCCAGGACATCCCTTGACAGGTCCTCAAACCACAAGTGAGAGGTAAGGGTTAGAACTATGGGATCATGGGTGTGCAAGCTATTGATACATTTCTGGTGTTTATCCAGAGGACTTGTGATGCCAATCCTACTTACTAAGGTGGCACTGCATGTGACCACAGGTAGCAATAATGCAGTCTCCCCAGTAGTCTGTGTATTCTGAGGCAGGATTTTCTGTACCTGACCAACTCACACCTGGATTCCTCTACAGCTGTGGACTGTATGACCTGTGGAAGTAGACCAAATAGCAATTGTAATGTGTCTCATGGAGGTAATTATGAAGGCAACAGTTCTGTCTAGTGAGCTCAGCATTACTGTGTGCCCTGCTTCTTTTACTCCCTGTAACTCCGCACTTGGTGCATATCCTTCTATAAGCCATGGTCCACACTCACAGCTCTGCAATACTGTGGATAGCAGCAGGCTGTGTTTGGAGCACAGACCTCCACATGAATTTGCTAATTCCAAATGCAGTTGGCTTTTTGTGTCTGTCAACCATGGGGCCTCTGTTCATACCATTTCTTGTTTTTCTTTTTTTTAAGTTGATAAATAATTCCTTTTAGTAGGCCTTTCCAAATCAAAGTGCTTTTTCATAAGAAATTTACATCAACTTAAATACAAAAAAAAATCTGCTAAAACTAAGTAGAATTTGAATATAGCACTAAAATGGATAAACACCTATGGGATGACACAGCTGAGTGACAAATGGGAAGCACGCTAGGCTTAAAATGCCCCATCTGGCATGATAGTCTAGTAGTCTAGAATCTATGAACTTATAACCATATTATGGACACTTTGTGTCTGTCTCCCTGTGGTAGGTTTGCGCTCCTCAGATGAAGTAAGTATGTCAGATGCTATGTAGGTCAGGTGGAGCGCATGAGGGGCTTTGAGGTGCAATTTGTCTGTGTTGCAGTAGACCTTTTCATTCAACTTCCCTTCTCCTCATCCACCCCTCCCAGATACTTAAAGCTGTTTACCTGTTCCACTATCTTCCCTTCTGTCTCTGTTCTCAGCTTCTTCTGATTTCCTCAATTTGCTGCCATTACCACTGTCTTATTTGTGATTAGCTTCATCCCATGTGCCTTCAGTTTTGCCTTCCATTCGCCTATCCTTTGCTGAAATTCTAGCTCAGAGTGTATCTGTAATGCCACATCGTCTGCATACAGTAACTTTGTTGATCTGTCCCCTCCAACCTGTTTGCTAATGTAGTCCATCACCATTATGAACAGCAGTGGGCTCAGAGTTGAACCCTGGTGTACACCCACTCCCACTGGCAACCCGTCTGTGAGGCTCAACACTGTTCGTACTTGAGTCATTGTATCCTTGTACATAGCCTGCACTAACTCTACCAATGTTTCTGGGACTTCAAACCACCACAGTACTGCCCATATCAGCTTCCTTGGGACTTTGCCTTATGCTTTATTCAAGTCTAGGAATGCCTAGTTGGACTCTCTTCTCATCTCTAGCTTCTTCTCAAGTATTTGTCTCACTGCAAACTTCTGGTCAATTGTGCTGCATCCTGAACTGAATCCAAACTGCTCATCTCCCATCATGTTCTACTACTCTGTGCATCCATTCATCAATCACCCTTTCCAGAGCTTTCATGCAATATGATAGGAGTTTGATGCCTCTGTACTGCCCACAGTTGTGGATGTCCCCTTTGTTCTTGTACACTGGCATGAGTATGCTTATTCTCCAGTCATCTGTGATATTCCTTTCTCTCCACACTGCTATTAGTACTCTCAGGAGCCATTTCTCCCTATCTCACCCAACTTCTTTATCATATCTACTGTGACCTCATCTGAGCTTGCTGATTTCCATGACTTCATTTTCCTTAGTGCAGTTCTTACTTCTTCTAGGGTGCACTCCTCTTCTTCTCTCATTGTAGGCTGTTTCTGTGGCAGTTCAACTTCTTTGGGGTTTTCTTCATTCATAAGCTGCTGTAAATACTCCTTCCATCTGCCTTTGATGTCCTGTGGACTGGTGAGCAGGTTGTTGCTGGCTGGCTGTCTTGCCACATATCTTTTCTGTAGTCCTAACACATGCTGTTTTTAGGCACTGGCATTCTTGTTCAGCTCCACCTATTTCCTCTTCTTCTTGGGGTGCTAGAGCCCTGAGTAATTCCTTGAACTGTTATACTTTCTTTCCAGTCAATTTCCAGGTATTCAGCCCTGTCTCTGTTGACCTTAGAGCCCTCTCTGACCACTGCTTGCAGCTGATTGTGGCAACTAGTGGTTTATGCTGTGGGCCGACTGTTTCACTGGGAATGACTTTGCAATCATGGATTCTACCCCAGTGCCTTTTCCTTACTAGGAGGAAGTCTACCTGAGTTGCATTATGGCTACTCTTATATGTGATCTTGTGACTGTCTCTCTTTCTGAACCATGGGTTGGCTACTATATAGCCATTTGCCAGACAGAAGTCTAGAATGGCTTCTCCTTCTTTATTATTGTTGCCCCACCCATGGGGACCCAGGCAGTCCTCATATCCTGTTCTGTCTGTCCTGATATGTGCATTCAGGGCATCCATTATCAACATTAATATATGTTTTTATTTTATTTTTTTTATTTTACATTTGTTGACCGGGCTAGTCTAGCTGGATATATGTCCATTTTCAGTAGAGGCCCGGGGAGAAAAGCTCCACAGATAACATAAGCAAGACAGATAGACAAATTGTTAATAAAGACTTACACATAAAAATATACATTTAAACCAACTAGTAATCAAAAATCAGCATACATTAAAGGAACTCAAAAATTTTAACTCATACACAATGTTCTGTCAATTTCAAAGCAAGTTTACCTAAAACATATGGTTATGCAGTAAGGCAACAGCCATGAAGATTACAGTAAAAGCTCGAAGGGAAGAGAAGTAGAAGGAGTATGGAGGAAAGGAAAGAAATGGCACAAGGCCAGAATCATAAGTAAGAGAGGAGAAGAAAAAAGGCAGTCAAGACGAGGTGGGAGAGATAGTAGACGTAGGTCAGAGCATAAGAGGACAGCAGGGAAGGGAAGCAGGGTAGACGTTAGTTTTCAGGCAAAAAGAAGGGTTAAAGGTTAGGAGAGAGTAAGGAGAGGGAAGTTAGCCTGGAGTACTACAAGAACAGAGCCAGTGGTTTTGGAAATGTAGTTTGATTTGTTGTTTGAAGAGAGGTAGGGATGAGATTAGTGTTAACTCTTTAGGCAGCAAATTCCATACTCTGCCTACAGTATTGGTGAAAAGAGAGTCACCAGCTAAGTTGTGGGCCTTTATGGGTTTGGTCATAAGTTTACAGGAGGAACGAAGAGAGGTGAGATTGTTATAATGGAGTAGAAGTTGTGAAAGTATAGGGGTGTTACTAGGTTGGTATAGTAATTTGTGGGCAATTGTAAGTTGTGAAATATTAAGATAGTTTTGTAGTTCCAGCCAGCCTAACTGTTTCAAATTGAGGCAGTGATGTATTCTAAAAGGGTTACCAGTGGCGAAGCGGGCAATGTTATTATAGCAAGTTGCTAGTTTGTTTAGGTTATTTTTTTTAAGGTTGGTGAAGATAGGAGAGGCGTAGAAGAGAGTAGATATAAGATGGGAGTGAGCAATAGTAGCTCTAGTTGATGGGGTAAGAAATGGTTTTATACGGTATAATGATCCAATTTTTCTGTTAACAGTTTTGATGGTGTTGTTGATGTGTTGGTCAAAAGAGAGATTGTTATCAATGGTAACACCAAGTAGTTTTGTTGTGGAGTCAGGAGAGATGATAGTTGTGTTGTTTGAGTAGATAGAGAAGTTAAGTGGAGAGGTATGAGTGGTGGGGGTGAAGAGGAGAAGTTTGTTTTTTTTGGCATTGAGAAGTAGATACCGTCTAGTAAACCATGTTTCTACAGTGTTGAATGTAGTTTGAGTTAGAGTGGTTAGATCAGAGGAGGTGGATGCTGAACAAATGATAGTAGAGTCATCTACATATTGAATGCAGGTAGCTTGAGGAATTACAGAGTGGAGATCATTAATATAGAGGGAGAAGAGGAGAGGAGAGGAGGAGAGGAGAGGAGAGTATTGTTGTCCTGCTTTATCTAATAGGTCCTCCAACTGCTGTCTGAATGCACTCTTTTCTTCACTATCACAAACCTGCTGTGGGGCATAGGCTGATATTATGAATACTGCCCTATCATTACACTAGAGTCTGATTGCCATGAGTCTGTATTTAATTGTGATGATATCCCTCTCTGCCTTCTGATGCCTCTCTCTCACCACAATTCCTACACCATTTATAGCCTGTCCCACTCCTGAGTAGTACAGTGTAGAGCCCAAGCCAAGTGGCTGTGCTGCACTGCCCTTCCATCTCATCTCTTGGATACATAGGATGTCCAGCCTCCTCTGTATTATCATATCATCCACTTCCAAGCTGCATCCTGTCAGTGAACCTACATTAAGTATAGCAATTCTCAGTTCATATTTGGCAGGTTGGTTGGTTTTATGTCCAGTTTTCTCAGGGTTGCTGGGACCCCTCCCACCATTATTATGGGTCCCTGACGTAGGTCAGAGTAGGCCAGGTCCTCAACCCACTTATCACTGGTAACTGCCCATGCCCATTTTGGCAACATTAGTCAACATGACCGCATCACCTAAAGCCATATTTTACCGCATCACCTAAAGTCATATTTTACACCATCAAGTGGCTAGCCCTGCCACGGTGTGCAGTCTGTGATTTGTGTTCTCCTATACTGAGGATACGGCGCACCACAGTAGATCCCCAATGCAGTTGGTCTGTACAACTTTTCCCCCTATAGGGCACCATGTAGAGTCTGTGCTGCAGCCTACAGCTCCATTCATTGGTGAGTCTGAGATGGAAACACTCAGCATGTTTTCCGGATGTGGGAAAAACCTCATGGAGACACCGGGAGAATGTGCAAACTCCAAACAGGCATTGGTCAGAGGTCAGGATTGAACCTTGTACCTTGTGCATGGGAGGCAAAGACCTTAACCACTATGCCAACTGGTCTGTCACATGCATATGTCTCTATACCTCCCTCTACCATAGATTCTAATATTCATGAATATGCTGCAATAGCATATTTTGACAGACATGCCTTATCATGCAGGTTGCTGCAGTTGCAGACCAGAGGTACTGTGAAGGACAGATATGCACCACAGCATTGGCCAATCTTTCACTTTGAACATGCAGTGGGGTGTGCTATAGTGCACTGCAATGGATATTACAAACTTGTTGCTTCCCTGTAATAACACCCAGGAGCTTTCTATTAAAGCCACCCCCTGGAAAGAATGGCCAATCTAGCTAGCGAGTTAACACCAAAAATTCTTTAACCTCAGTGACCTGCATCTGTAATGGTGGGCCATCTCCTTGTCATGGACTATCTGTCTTAACATCCTGTGACTTTTCTTTTGCAGACTGTAATATCAGTAACCCTTTTACTGCACCTGTTGTAGAGATCTATTATGGCTATTCACAGCATTCATGTATTACACCAGTACCTGTCAAATGTACTCTTGATAATGGTTACCTGCAGTACCTTTACCCAGGAGGTGAGTGCCATGTGTGCGGACAGCCTGCAGTAGAATTTCATTCTTTTGGCTAGTGAACTTTTCAAGAAGTTGGCTTCCTCATGTAACCATGCCAGTACCTATAAGCCTATGGGTAAACATGCCATTCAATGGGTGCGCAAGTTATGCTGTAGGATGCAGATGAATATGTCCATGGTCTCCCTTTAATACAGATGGTTAGCATCTGCAGGTTGCACAAAGCGTCATCCCCCTCCTCATTTATGTACTGCAGCTATGCCTGGAACCACAAAACCCTTTCAGTATGTCCTTCCCATAGTCTCCCATGTTCATAGCTTGAACCACTCACCCTGTCACAGGCAGATGGTGCTGTGTCATGCAAGTGCATTGAGATCCCCATTACATATAACATAATGATACATGCCTACTCCTCTGATATCCAGCACAGGTTTTGTTGTTATTGCTGAGATATTTTATCAGGCATTATTCCTTCCATAATTCTTGAAGCTCCTTGTCTATTGACAGAGCCGCATCATGGTCAAATGGGCCCCTAAATAGGATAACTGACTCCCCACAGCCATTGCAGTGTCCCATTACTTGGATCTCTTTTTCTCCCCAATTACAATAGACAATGTTCAAAACTGTCAGTGTGCATAATACTTTCTTCTTTACTTTTACAATGACTACAGAGATTTGGATTTAAAACTTTTATTTTTAAATGCTATAGCATAAACATTGGTGGCCATTTGGTAAACAAAACAAAATTGTCACACTTTGAAAACAGACTTAGCAAGGGCAACAATAAACATATCTTCCCCTGAAATTTACATTAATTGAAAACAAAATCTGTCCAGTTGTGGGTTAAGTATACCTGGGTGGTCTGCAAATTGTTTTCAACCCATGGGCTCACTGCACAAATGACTAAGACCATGCATAAATGCATGTGTTCTTTGCTTCACTTTCCTGATTGATTAAATTGTATTTATTGTTTAATATAGCAACATTTATTAACGTATGTTTTAAATTAATAGGTTTGAACATTTTTTCCAATAAGTAGGGAAACAAAATGTATGAACTAATGACAAAAGTACCCATTTCAGAACATTTCAACCATAGCCACTCAGACTGTGTACACATCTCATGTCTGATTGTGATAAAATAGTCATGGTAAATTATTGTAATTTGGTATAAACAAATGCACACTTAGTTTTGCAAGGAGAGACTTGTTAATTTTATCAGCCCATCAGGGACAGTTCTTTTTATCTGTATGCATCACTTAAACCAAGCAATTAAATCTACATTGTTGACTGCATCTCTTTCAGATGTCTGTGTCAAAAATGTAATGATAATAATAATAATAATAATAATAATAATAATAATAATAATAATAATAATAATACCAAAAAAATCACCTATTTTAAATTTGTTTCACAAAAACACAAAGTAGCCAAAGTATTCCTATTTAATTCACATACATGCACACTAGTCCTTCAAAGTCAGATTAAAAACTCAGGAACCCCACTCGGCTTTCCTGAGAACACTGGAGAATATGAAGGTCTCTCCAAACACCATTATATTGGGTGACTTCATCTACCCAAACATAGACTGGGAGTACTACTCAAGCCCCAACACCCTCGCCCAATGGTTCCTAGAATTTATAAACTCAAATGCTATGGAACAACTGGTCACCACTCCCACAAGAGGGGAAGACATATTGTACCTGATCATCACCAACATGGGGACTCTATGTTCCATACCAAAGGTATACCCCTCATTGGTAAGATCTGACATAAATTAATCTCACTGGACATCCATATCCCGTCCCCACCCCCAGCCAAGGAAACCACAGTGAAGAACTTTTCAAAAGCAAACTTCACACTTCTCAAAACCATGGTGGAATCCTTCAAAGCCCCCGGGCCAGTGGAAAATACGGCCCAAACCACAGAATCCTTTACAAACACTTTCTATGGACACCTACAGGAATGCATGGATTGTGCTATCCCAAATAAAACCAAGACTTATTCCTCCAAAGTCAGGAGACCTGTCTGGTGGACCCCAGCCATAAATAAGCTATACAACAGAAGGAGGAAGCTACTACATGATAGAGCAAAATCCCAAAAAGGGAAGGCATCTCTGATCAGTACTAGCAAGAAACTACGATGCCTCATAAAATCATCTAAGGCCAGTTTCGAAAGAAAAATTGCACAAGATGCTAAAGATAATCACAAGGCCTTCTTTAATTATGTCAGGAACCTAGGTGGCAACTCCCAGATATGCTCTGAGTTAGTTCAAAATGACAAAAACTACACTGAACCCACAGATATTGCCAACATCCTGGCAGACAGGTTCAGTGCAAACTCCCCCCCCTTCCCCCCCAAAAGAGCAAATGTCTATCCCAGCAGAGTGTAGCCTCCCTGACATCACAGATGCACAGGTGAGAGCTGCCCTCTCCAAAGCAAAAAACACAGCATCAATGGGACCGGACGGTGTCCCGGGCTGCGTCTTACACGAACTCCAAGAAGAACTGAACCCTCACATAAAGTCACTGTTCAATCTCAGCCTTACTACAGGATATGTACCCAAGGAATGGCGTACAGCAACAGTGGTCCCACTCCACAAAGGTGGTGCCAGAACGGACCCCAGAAACTATTGCCCTATAAGCCTGACTAGCCTGGTCTGCAAAGCTATGGAGCGTATCATCATGAAACTCATAAACAAAGACAGTGGGAACCTCCAAACACTGGATCCTACCCAATTCGGCTTTGATAAGGGCAGATGTTGCCTCTTGAACCTGGTCAACTTCTTTGAAACAGTCACCAAGGCCATAGATGAAAGGAAGGTAGTCCACACAGCCTACTTGGATCTCACAAAAGCCTTCGACACAATACCCCACTCTGGCATCATAAATAAGCTCACCAGCTTAAATATCAACCCCTATGTCACTAGATGGGTTGCAAACTGGCTCAGGGATAGAACCCACATGGTCAGAATTGCAGGTGCCATGTCAGACTCTAAACCAGTTACAAGTGGCATTCCACAAGGCTCAGTCCTGGGACCTCTCTTGTTCTGTATATATTTCTCTGAGGTACAGGCTAACATGGGAGGACTATAGCTGACCAAGTTCGCAGATGACTGCAAACTGGGTGCCATAATCAACTCACCGACTGATACAAGCATCCTCCAAAAGGGTCTCACAGAGACGGATAACTGGTGCCAGAGCCATGGCCTAAAGCTAAATGCCAAAAAGTGCATAATCATCCCCTTTGGGAAAAACAAAGTGCCCACAAATTACCACATAGGTGGTAATCCATTAAGTACGGAAGAAGTAATTAGGGATTTGGGGAACCAAGTAGATAGCAATCTCTCCTTTGATAATCATGTTGCCAAAGTAGTTAGAAAGACCTTCTATATAGCCCACCTTATCACGAAAGGGTTCACATCTAGATCAAGAGAGGTCATTGTGCCCCTCTACTCATCACTCATCAGGCCCATAATTGAATACAATGTCCCATTTGGGATGTACCTTACCCGACACCTGCAGCAACTGGAAAGACCCCAAAAGTACCTCACCAAGAGGATCAAGGGACTCAAACAGATGCCCTACGCAGTTAGGCTAAAGAAACTCCAGCTCTACTCAGTTGCTTACCACCTACTCAGAGGCGATCTGTGCCTGACATATAAAGTCATGTCCAACCCAGAATTAATGGACATGCTCCACCTCAGGAAATCCAAATCCATTAGAGCTACACGCTCCAGGGACTTAAACCTCAGCAAAGAAATAAATAGGACATGCTGGAGGGACAGATTCATATCCCAGAGGCTCCCCTCACTCTGGAACAAAATCCCAATCCATGTTAGGCAGAGTCCCTCAATGACCCTCTTCAGGAGAAATCTTGATGAGTGGATGGGAGATCGTAGGTTTACCTCTGGGATCTCTTCTCTGTCCCTACTAGACAGAGGCACAGTAAACTAACCTCAAAAGGGCTATCTTCTGTGACCTACTATACAGAGGCACAGTCAACTAATCTAAAAGGGTGGCAAAAGCCAAACAAACTCTGGCTAGCCTTATAAATGCCCTAGGGCAGATAGCCTAGTATCAACCTATGAACCTATGAATCTAAATGATCAGACGATAACAGCATATGATACTTTCATCCACAGATAGCTCCCCCACCCTCTCCAGCAGTTACATCCACTTTGTTAATGGTATACACCCCTTAAAGTTATTGACACATAAACTACATGTACTTTATAGGTAGCTTTATATGGACTATATGAAACTGTGAAAAGATCACAAGCATTGTTCCATAAGATCCAGCCAGGTGTAACACAACTTGAATAAAAGTATTCATGACAGCATAAGAAATACTAACCAATTGATAGCATATGCTAAGTCAATATGCACAATCTTTGCAGATGTAAAAATTATCTGAATAATTCCATGTTAAAAAGAACTATTACTAATGCAGAGGTTTCTGCTGGCAAACAACTTTGCATTTCAGTGCTTCATCTACAAATGCAGTAACTGCTGCCCTTGAAGAATAAGTTGCCAGTGTTGTATTAAACATGATGCTCAGGGGATATTGCTATAACATTTCCTGAATTATCAGCTATGCATTAGAGGGGTGTCTAGTAAACAATGGCAACATATTCATATTTACTAGGCATGAAGTCCAGGAGACCATAAAGCAGCCTTGCCAAAATTCCCAATTGTTCCAAAGCACTGTCAAAGTGATTTTCGCAATGTTACACAATAGGTAAATGAAGGTGGAAAGACTCAAACCCTGCACCCTAGCCACAGGAAGCAGCTCATTAATAAGTTGGAGTTTTAGTCCTCTGGACTACCTGCCAGTGGAACAGCTTTTACCTAAATGCAGAAATGCTTTACAGTCCAATCTTGTGGAGAATATTTTATCACAGTAATATGCTTCAATTTCTACATAATGGGTGCTGGAGATCTCACTAACTTGATTCTTCTTCTTCTTTCAGCTTTTCCCAGTTAGGGGTTGCCACAGTGGATCACCTGTCCGCTCATGATTGGCAGTGGAATTTTATGGTATCAAGTTGCCAGCCCAGCACTCAACCTTCCACAGAAGGCACACACACAGACTCACACCTAAGGCCAATTTAGAGTGTCCAATCCATCCACAGCATGTCTTTGGGATGTGGGAGGAAACCGGATCACCTGGAGGAAACCCACGCGACCACAGGGAGGCCATGAAGACTCCGCACAGAAGGCACCCAAGCCGAGAATCGAACCAGAGAACCCCTTGCTGTGAGGTGGCATCGCTAACTGCTGCACCACTGGGGCCACCCATAGATCACACTACCTTGATAATCACTCCAAATAATGCATACGCCACACCCTGACAAATATCAACATCTTTGCAATTACTGTAAAGAAAGCAATGCAAAATTATATTACTAAAATGCAACGTGGTTATTCTTTATTACATAATCCAAGCCTATTAACAAATTAATTCTTTAGTGCAATGAGTAAAGCAAAACAATTACAGGCAATATAAATGCTGCAGCTTTTGTTGAACAGCCCATAAGTCATAGAAAAATGAAATATATTACTGCATATAGAATACTGCTTTTTTGGGGGATGGAGGGTCTTACATGCTTGCAGGACACCAACATTTCATTTTTTACCTATCTAACTTTCCCATCAGACATCACTCAGTACAGGTCTCACCTTCTTAACTTTTGCCATTATAACAAATATTTGGATTGCATTTAAAACTTTTATTTTAAATTTTATTTAATATTTTACAGAAAAACACTGACATTCATTTTCAAAAAAAAAAACACTCTCACTTTAAAATTGACTTAGTATCTTAGCATAGGATACGTAATGTTTCCCTTCCCTTGAAACTCAGATATACTGAAAAGACATCTGGCAACTCATTAAACTACATGTGATGTGCTGGGATTCATAGTCAAATAGCGTATTATAAAGTATTAATTTAAGTCTATATGAAGGATGCAGGAATTCAAAAGACAAGTGCACAACACAGCCACTTACTCTCTATATAACAGGTAACCATAAAAACTGACCTGAACCACAAAAAGCCAGGCAAATCTTTATTAAATAAATTCAGGATAAATATCTTAATAATCTTTAAAACCACAAGCTTAAAATCTTTAGTAAAGCAAGTTAAAACTTTCACCCAAAAGCTTCATCAGGCTAATGTCAAGGTGAACAGACTTATTGAATTTAAAGAGGGGTAATGATATCATGTAACTCAGTCCCTCTGCTTGTTTATTTCCCTTAATAGAGGTTTTAAAGTCACCATCCCATTAAGTCCAGGAGCTATATGCACCCTCAGTCTAAAAATGCATTTGAATTCCTCATTTCCAGTATTATGGGTAATGTCACCACCTCAAAGTTGTCCGTGCACAACATTTAAAGTCATCAGTTTGAATATATGAGATTTGCCAGAACCAAGTATATGTTAATAAAGTACATTAGCAATAACACATCAGTTGATGTCCGACAAATGATTTCCATTTCTTTCTTTTAACTTCCTATTTATCTTGCCTACATAGTAGGCTGAACATCGAGTACATTTAGCCATATACACCAGGTTGCGAGTGTCACAGTTTCTGTATGTATTTAACATAGTCACAATCATAAACAGGGTGTCTAAAAGTTTTTTAAGTATAAATGTAGTCACAATAGACACATTTATTGCATTTAAATGTCCCCTATTGTTACTTTGGAAAAAGAGGTAGTGTTTAGGTTGTTCTTTATAACATAAAACAAATTCAGAGCTCTTGTGTAGCCAAACATAGGCTTAGACAATATGAAATTACTCAGCTGTGGCATGTCTAGAAGAATAGGCCAATATGTATGCATTATTTGATGGACTGCTGGGGTATGGCTCTGCTCGACAGTGGCAAAGGAAAATAATTTTCTTGGGTGGCAAAAGCCAGGGTACCTTTTTGGCTGGGCATGTATAGGCCCTAGGGCCAATAGCCTAGTACCTACCTATGAACCTATGATCCTATATGTGAGCATGCAATGCCGTTTTTTAGGATATTATGTTTTATTTTTTATTTCCTGTTTATCTTCACCATAGGAGAAAGTTGCTTTTGCTAACATATCCCTCTTGTCTATCACTTGACGTTGGATTTCCATAACATCATTTGCATTGTAGCCCTTATTGATGAAGTCTTTTGCAAGTTGATTCAGTTGTTCTTTCATCTTGTTATCCTGAGTATTCATTTTGGCTACTTTGTGCATTTCATTCCTCACAACATTATTGAATACAAAGAAGGGATGCATGCTCATTCTATGGAGATACATTTTCCGTTTAACGGGTTTTCTATACAGCATAGTCACAACATAACCTGCACAATTCTTTAATAAAATTACATTAAAAAAATTGATTTGTTGACTTGAAACCTCTCTCTTAAAAACTAAGCAGCATTCGATATGTATTCAAAGAAGATATCAAAGGCTATTGACGTACCCTGTCAGATGAGAAATAGATTATCTAGCATCCCGTTACCCCTCTATGAATTCAGAAAGTCTGTTCACCTTGACATTAGCCTGATGAAGCCTTTGGGTGAAAGTTTTAACTTATGTTACTAAAGATTTTAAGCTTTAAGTTTTAAAGATTATAAGAATTTTTATCAAGCATTGTTTTAATAACGATTTTCCTGGCATGGTTCTGGTCAGTTTTTATGGTTACCTTCTTTCACTGAATTTGAAACAACCGGATTTATTGTCTTATACTGTGTTCCTTTACTTGACTCTCTATAAAACACCTGGGACAGTCAGCCCGACATAAGTGTCTCTTTTCAGAAGCAGTTCAGGAGTACTGTCTGATGAAGTAACTTGGCAAAGTCACTGAGAAGGCAAATGGAGGCTGAGGAATTCAAACCATGTATTACAGGAAACAGCTCTTTAATAGCTCATAACCTTAGTCATCTGCAATAAATGTTAGACAAGTTTTTGTAGCTCAAACACACTGTGCTTCACACATATGTGACTGCAAAAAATCATACTAAATTAAAAAAATGTATTCATAGTGAAAACTTTTAACATTAAACTCAGACTTCATGCTGGCCAATTTGTTCGTAGCTTAATAATAAACACACTGTCATTATTAAAGAAACCAATGATCATATCCAAAGAACATGGGTCATGCAATGATGTTGCTGTTTACTACAACAAATTTTCTTCCTTTACACCATAACTACTCTGGTTCATAGGAGCTAGTTACCAGCACTGCAGTCTAAGGTGCCATTGAGGAGCCTAGTCCAATACGAAACAAAATCAGAGATGTTCTGCAAAATTGGAGACAAGTAAAAGCAGGCTAGTTCAAAATAATTTAAAAAAGCTATCGGTGCAATAGGTTTGCATCAACATGTGTATTGAGAACCACAAAACTGTGAAACTCCAATGATTGATACTGACACAGACTGCAACCTTCAGTGATTTATTACAAAGAAAAAAAGTTAATGAAGTTCTGGCAGTTGGTGTGGAGGATTAAGGCTCCTAGCTCCTGAAGCCAAGGTACTTGATCTCTCAGGGCACTCACTTCTTGATCTTCTGTTAATTTTCCAGATGTATATTCCATCTTACTTGCCTTCCTTATTGTTGCTTTTTTCCCTTGTTGTTGCTTTCTTTCATTGTTCTTGAATCTCATTTCTCTTTTACTTTTTCTTTGTTTCTACCCACTTGTCAGGTGTTTGCTTCAGATTGGCCTGACTCTGCATCCAACTGCTGTTTTTGCAAATCTTTTTTTATCTCCATTATGTGATCTGTGTCTGCCTGCCTTTACCTTTTTCAAAGAATTGGACAATTGGAATTCAGCTATTTGTTTCCTTGTCTGCAGTCACTTGTAATGAAATATGATAAAGCTGTTAAATTCCTCCTCATCAGAGAGGCAGACCAGTTAACCTATCCAAACAATCATGATGTTTGCTGGTTAAGTAATCATTGTCTCTACCTCCCAAAAGACTTTTCAGTTCCTATACTTTTGATTGAAACTGTTTTCTTTGCCAGTTAAGAGCATCAGAAAGGTCTCCTGCTATTTTAATGAATATACAATAAATTGTTTTCTACAGCAAGATTTTGTTTTATTATTTTGTGTTTCATTTTGTATGAAGTCATGCATATGGATATATGCACTGGAGGATGAGTGCTTCTTTTTCATTTTCCATTCTATCCTATTCAATTTATCGGGTATTTCTTTGATCAGCTGATACTGAACCTTTTATTTATAACTTCATGAATTCATGAAACTCAAACTCCTGTTTTTCTAAATTGATTGTGTAGTTTTCTGCACTGCTTCTCATGGCTGCTTGTTTTTTTTTTTTTTTTTTTTGCTTGACTGGTGACATTATAATTTAAAAATTTCTTTTGGCATTTCTTAGAGCCTTCAGAATAAGTAGGCATCTTTACTGGGCTCACCCTGCCTCGTCAGAGGGTATGGACAATTTGAACTGATTGTTGTTTAACTCTACTTCTATCCTCATTGACCATGTTATACAGTCTCTGCTGTGCACTCTCATACTGATTCGTTTATTAATCTGCTCAGAATCCATTCTATAGCTAGAGCTTTGGCTGAAAGTGAGTTAATTTGTTACTCTGCTTTATAAAATGCTGAAATGTGCTTGTTTCATCATTTTGTTCAGTTTAACTTCTGTAGTTAAACAGCCATTTTGTGTGAATAGATTTTGGTACCAGACATTTGTTCTGGCATTAGCCTTAGACTGCAATAGTCTTCCTTTTCATTATGTGCCTAGATATTCTAATGCCTGTCATCTTTGTATCTCTTGCTTTTGCATTTTACTGTGATCTCTGCCTTTATCACACTGTCTTAATTATTTAATGTGTATAACATTTTATGACATTTTCATTGCCACTATCTTTACTATCATATTTTTGTCACTATCCTTATAGCTGTATGTCATATCGTTTATATATATTGCCATACTTTAACTCCTTAGATTTCACTATTTTTATGGCTTGCAATTCCCATGTTGTGTGTTTATACTTCTGATTATGCATACATTTAATAAATGGTTATACAATGTTGTACTTTGCACATACCTTACCCCAATGCAGTTAATAGCCCTTTGTGAGAATTCTGTCCACTATAATACCTATGCAGTGTGTTACATCAAATTTTACGATCTGACTTATAACCTTTACATTTATGTTATTTTTTCCATCTTGTTTGTATTTTTATTTTGTACTGCATTCTATTAACTTTTTTCTTCCCTCTCTTTTTCTCTTTCTCAGTTTCTGATATTTAAGAAGACCTAGTAAATATATTGGTTTCAGTGTCAGGCTCAGCTCATGCACGTATCGCTGTCCTTCTGCTACTACATGATTTATTATCTGTGTCTTGATGCTTTGTCAGTGATAGCTGTACATTTTCAACTTCTAGCTGGTGCCTTCTGCCTGGAGTAGTACAACTATGTGATCTGTATGGAATATATATATATATATATATTTGGGTGTTATTGAAAATATCACCTGTGTGTTATGTCGACAGCTGACTTGTCAACTGCATATGATTGACTTGGCAGTTGATCACCAAGTGTTATAGATGGACAGCCCCTGGGGTAGGGGGTATCCCTTTCCCTAGGGACTGTGTGGTTTCAGAGTTAGTATACAGAATTAGCAGTAGGTGTGGGGGAAAAGGAGGGCTTGTCCCCTGCAGCAACAATGGTTTATTTTTTATTTATTAGTTACATGAGCTGAGGCTGTTTCTCAGTGCATGCTTAATTAACATTCTTGTCAATGTCTTTGTGTGAGAAATTTGGAGAAAGCATAAAAGAATGTGTGGAGAAAGTTCTAAAAATAGGGAAAGATTTTAAATATTGCTCTTAAAAAATCAGAAAGCTGCTAGAATAACAGGTTTTGTGGTATGATGCATAGCTGAGAGGTATGATAGTGCGGTATTGACTTCTATACTCTGCACCATATATGATTGATATATTGCCAGTCAGCTTAGGGTGATTTTGTTAATATATAATATATGTTTATGTATATGTCTGTGTTTTGCATGGTATTTCAGTTTATTTAACTAGATGAATGAACTGTTTTCCCCCCCTATAATACTTTAGGGTATCATACATATTAAATTGCCATCAGAAATTCTGAGATTAAATAGATGATAGAAAAAAAACAATGCTAACTGACATTCAAAGGACAGCAATAAACTACAGTGCAAAGTACTTTTGAAGACAATACATACTGCAAAATACTTAATAGTATGCCAAAGTTACATTGAATATTTTAATGTCCCCATAACACAGCTTCTTAAGCTTGTCATCTTGAGGAAGCTATTGCATGAGTTGTAGGACCTTAGCTTTGAAATCAAGTATATTTTTGTTATGACTTCAAGTTTCATCTAATAAACAAACATTGGGTAATTTTATCCCCATAGGACTGTTTTATCTATAAAAAATAACAGATAATTTCTACCCAATCCTGTACTCATACTCAAGATAAAAATCAATGTAGACCTATATTAATGTGAAGGGAATCCAACCCTGCTCATGATACAAAAAAGTATAGAAATACTATTTAATAATTCCTCATTAAGAAATTTAATCAGTTCCTACCAGGTTAATTAATATTGTTCTCTAAATGTCAGGTAGCATGGCATCACTGACTTTCTATCCAAAATTTGACATTTTTGGTGATGTTTAATGGTGATGAAGCCAGTTCTGTTAAAGCTAAACTAGTTCAATTTTCTGGCTAAATGAAACAGAAAGTTATTTAATTATTTATTTATTTATTTATTTATTAAAATTTGATTACCAGGCATGTCCGACTGGCTAGGTGCCCATTTTCAGTGGAAGCATGAGAGGAAAACTCTAAAGCATTAAAAGAACATCTAAGAACAATAATTTTACAAGCTTCACAAACAATACAAAGCATCTATTGTCTAAATAATTATAACAAATCAGTCATAACGTGATAACATTGGTAAAAATATATACAATGCATATGACGATAATCTAATATTTAGAGAAATTTTAGCCAGGTTAGAGAAATTAAAGGTAATTTTGTATTATACAAATGGGAAATGTAATATGAAGTGAGAGGGAAAAACAGGATTATAGCATGATTAGATAGAGAGTTGGGAGAGAAACTGACTGAATTCAGGAAGTGAGTTAGGCTGTGTAAGGTATGAAGAGGTACTTAACTGATTATTGGTCTGAAGGGCAGCACATGATAATTTAAAAAGGATTTTGATAAGATTATGAGCTCAATAATATGGCAACAGGATTTCAGCTTGTGGGTAGAGTTATTCCTCAAGCTCCTCAGATGAATGAAGTGGCAAACAACAGAACACTATGCACATATATCTATCCCTGCCATGCACTAAGAAAGAAATTAAAAGCATGTTGGATTAACTAATAGTGAACACCTCTGGAAGTCTTTTATTATGGGGAATATTAAAACACCTTGACACTCTAAAGACTCACATACAAAGAATCTTACATGCAACATATATGGCCAAGTTACTGCTAATCACCTTTTCTACAATTAATGTAGAACCTGGAACTGAAAGATATCAGACTGCATACTCACTAACAAACCAAATTAGCAATAACCTTGGAAATCTTCCCATGCTGCATAGCTCATCATTCAGTATCATCAACCACCATAGTTTGATCTTCAACGTAATTATGGGGTTTCACATCAGCTCTTGGTACCTTACTCAGTAAACGTGACTCTCCTACCTTCTTCAGCATTTGTACCTGCCTATTGCAGGTCTTCATTCATACAATAAATCCATCTTTTTGCTGGATATCCTCATTTCCCCTTGCCTTCTCCCTGTCTCTCCAAAATCTTCTTCACCAACTCATCTTCTGCTTTCCTGCATATGTGGGAATACCACAGTTATCTTTTCTCTTTGATCTGTTTTGCATTAGCAGCTATGATGCCTTCTGTTCTGATGTTATCATTTCTTAGTCTATCCCATAGTATGCATCCTGCCACCCATCACAGGCACTTTGTCATCATCATCTTTAGCTTCCTCCGTTACGATGCCTTCACTGCTCAGACTTCTGTATCAAATAGCAGTACTGGTTGCATCACTGTTTTATACAACTTACTGCTAAACTTTTTTGGCATTTGGACATCACACACTATCCCTGACAATCTGTGCCAGCTGGCTGAAGCCCCTCTAAGTCTAGATTTCGCATCCTCATTCATACTTCTCTTCTCCTCAACCACCACCTTCCCAAGATATTTGAAACTATTAATCTGTTCCATTATTTTTACCTCTATCTCACTTTTCAGCTTCTTCTGTTCTCTCATTTGCTGCCATGACAACATGACAACTATCTTGTTTATACTTCATTTCATCCCATATGCCTTTAGTTTTGCATTCCATTTCCCAATCATTTGCTGAAGTTCCTGCTGAACGGCTGCTTATAATGTAGCTATCTCCTCTAACATGTTTGATAATGTAGCCCATCACCAGCATAAGCAGCACTGGGCTCAGAGCTGAGCCCTGAAGTACTCCCACACCCAGTGGAAACCTCTCTGCAAGTCCAGACATTGTCCATACTTGTGTCAGTGGTGTCTAGTACATAGTCTATATGAAATCAGTCAATTTATCTCTGGTCTTTGAGCCATCATAGGATTACCCAAGTGTTGGCTTTTGTCCCTCTCCTACTTTTGACACAGTAGAAGAGTCTTTGTGAGTTCTGTTCAAGCAGCTTTATTATATGCAAACACATCACGATAGAAGTTTACTGACTTTAACTTAAGTAACTTTTATACAAACTAACTACTGCAATCATACATGCTCACTGTCTGGCTGCACTCTTAAAATGGCACTGGGAATAGCACATGCCCAGTATTTATATGTGCATGTTCAGTTCTTGATATGCTTCTCAAAGATACAGTACATACACTCTGATCTATATCCTCCCTCTTTGAAAAATAGATCATGCAACATTATGAATGTATTTGGCATACAGATAATACAAGTAGTTCTTTATCATGCAATCATACAAGACTAGGTGCATATATACAGTTATGTCCATGTTGCTGCATATTTCACACTGGGGCTGGAAATTCAACAATATAGTGTGACATAAAACTGGGAATTAGGTTTAGGAACTGGAGCTGTCTCTACAGAATGTTCAACCTTGGGAGCATTTGGAACATCTTCAGGAATGGAAGTAAAGGTTGAAACATGCTCTGGGATGGGAATAATGTTTAGTTCACTCTGAGATCTAGAGTCTGTACCACAGGAACAATGCTGCGATGATGATTCTGGTACAGGAAGAAGATGTCTGTATCACAGGAACAATGCTGCGATGATGATTCTGGTACAGGAAGAAGATGTCTGTAATTTCTCCTGTACTCCACGCCCTCAGATTCTACAAGGTAGGACTTCGGCTCGGCACATATACCTGTAGCTTGACCAGTCCAGTCGAAACCTTTTGCTGTTTGTATCCTCACTGTCTCTCCTTCCCTCAACAGATGAAGAAATCTGCTTGATTTATCATAACTGGACTTCTGGATAGAATGCTTCTTGAATAATTGAGCCTTGATGGTTCTGTTGTTCTTAGCTTTACTCCTCAATAAACTGGAACTCATAGGTAATGTTGTTCTGGTTTGCCTGGATTAATTACATTCAAAAACACATCGGTATTGTCACACTTTGACCTTTCAAGTAATTGCTTTGCACTCTGCACTGCATGTTCTGCTAGACCATCTGACTGTGGATATTCAGGACTGCTATTAACATGTACAAAGTCCCATTCTCTCGCAAATTTCTGAAATAACTGACGAGTAAATTGAGTACCATTGTCAGAAATAACTTTGTGTGGACTACAATGGACTGAGAAATGATGTTTCAACTTAGTAATAACAGTAGTGAATGTTAAATTAGGTAGTGAGTCAATCTCAAACCAATTTGAATAAGAGTCTATCAATACTAAGTAGTGTTGATTGTTCTGCTCGAAGATATCATTTGCTACTGTTGACCAAGGTAGTTCAGAAACTTGACTTTGCTGAAGTGGTTCTCTATGTAAATGCGGTTTCATACTATTGCATACTAACAAGAAAGAACGTTATCAATGTCTTTCACTAGTGAAGGCCAAAATACTAATTATCTCGCTCTTCTCTTAGTGGATGAGAAACCTGGGTGACCACAATGCAAAATCTGGATATATTCTTGTTGTAAGAAAGCAGGAACAACAATTTTAGCACCTTTGAAAATAATGTCATCTTCCATCAACATTTTATCTCTGTAAGGAAAATAGGTTTGCACTTCAGGTGGTACACTAGTTTGCTTTGAAGGCCATTCAACATTAATGTAGTAATTGAGCTTTTGCAAAACTGGATCAGTCTTTGTGTGATCTCTCAGCTCATCAAGTCTAGTGGTTGTGAAATTATGCACTGCCATCATGTCAAAGTCAAACTTCTCTGCATCAAGCTGTTCCATAATATTTCTAGGCAATCTGGATAAGGTATTAGCCAGATAAAGTAGTTTGCCTTTCGTATAGACCATTGCTTCCAACCAATAAATCATCAAGATAACCCACAAAAATTTGCTCCATTACATGCAGGAAGACTACGTTTGCTGAAATTATTCCAAATAGCATCCTTAGGAATCTGTATCTGTGGAAGGGGTACCAAAAGTGGTTAGTAATGAGGATTTTTGATCAAGCATCACTTGCCAAAATGAACTTTTTGCATCCAAGACAGAAAAAAACAGTGGTATTTGGTATCAGGGCTGTGACCTCTTTGACTGTGCCCATTGGATGATGAAATCGCTTCAATGTTTTGTTCAGATCTCTTGGCTAAATACATATTCTGATTTTGTCTGAGCCTTTTTTTGTGAGCTGCTACCATAGACTACACCCATTCAGTTGCTTCAGTAACTGGACAAATTACACCCTGCTGCACCATTTTATCCAACAGAGCCTTGACTTTATCTTGCATAGCTGTCAGAACTCTTCTTGCTGGTCTAACTACTGGAGTGACCTCTGGGTCTAACTTCATGGACTACACAACTGGAAGTTTGCCCAACTTGTCATCACAAACATCAGCATACTCTGAGAAAATGGCTTCAGAAAAATTGGAACTAAGATATGCACTTATGTGATGAACTTCTTAAGTAAGAGAAAGCAGATTCATTTTCAAATTGTCTTTGAGACCCAATAATGACTGTACTGGTCTTCACCGACATACAAGCTGTAACTGTTCTTAAGACCAGGAAACAGAATATGGGAATTAGTGCCAATGAAAACCAAAAACACCACAGACGAAGCACTAAAGGAAATAAGGCTGCAGGCACAATACAAAGGATTTATTCAGGACACACAAAATCATAAACGCTGGAACAACTCCACACTGCGTTTTCGTTCCACAATTGACTTCATCAGACAACCTACCCCTCACAAATCCCCCCTCTTAAATACATCCACCACCTTCAATTGACACAAAATTATCATCCAATTAATTAACTTAAGGTGGACCTAATGAACTATGATTTAAGTTAAAATCAACTAAAGAAACATACATCTTGTCACTCAAGTGAATAAACATCATATAAAACTTTCATGAACATAAACTATCTGTTTAAAAACTTCATTTCTAGCACTCTAATTGGCATAATAAGGCATACAAATAAGAAAAAAGTAAATAGCTAAAAACATTAATAGCTAAAAACATATTCTTAGTGCAAAGTCTGCTTTCAAATTTCAATAATGACTAAGAAACATAAACAGTACTAGCGCCATCAAGTGGATAAAACAAACCCTATCCTAAAACCATATCAGTATTACAATGCATATTACAATTCATAAAACATACAATTTCAACAATCACATAATCTGTTCCTTAATATTAATAAATAATACAAATTCAAACATTTAGACCATAAAATAAATAACAAAACCAGAAAACACTTATTAAAAATTCCTTAAAAAATACCTAAAATGTATACAATATTAATAACCTCTTATAATTTAGCTGCCCTCATTTTTAGAACCGGAGTTATAGAAATAACATCATTCAGGCCTGGTGCTTTGTTAGCTCCCAAGTGTAGTTGCCATAGTAACTCCTTGTATTCTATAGAGGTCTCCCATTGCCCACCCCTGATATCTTTCTCAACTACTTCAAGCACAAAGAAGTTAAACGTAGCTAAAGGGCAATTAGTTAGATGCCTAAATAAAGCATTTTTGGGATTATTTGTTCTTATTTCGTAATAATGCTCATAAATCCTATTTTTTAACTTCCTTTCGGATTTTCCAATGTAGAATGCATCACATATCTTACATAAGGCAATATAAACAATACCAATAGTGTCACAATTGGAAAAATACCTACTCTCAATGAGAATATCCCTACTTTTTATATAAATTGCCTTGTTTGTACATATATGTGTGCATTAACACTTCCCACATCTAAATGTCCCTACTTTAATTCTTTTGTTCCTGTGAGTTACTCTATTTCCTTCCAATATTGATTTCATATTTCTACCTTTTCGATAAGTACATCTCAATGGGTCTAAAAAAAGGTGATCCAAGTCAGATAGTTCCCCAAACTTTGCCCATTCTTCCTCCAAAATCTTTCTAATCTGAACAGCCTGTCCACAATAATCAACTAGGAAATTACTCTCTCTTTCCGAATTTTCATTAGTACTCTTAGAAATTCCCAAAATATTGTTAAGCTTGCCCAGAATAGGTTCAAACCTCCCCAATCTACCTTCCCTTACTTCCTTCTCAATATTTTTAATCATTTCCGATGGATACCCTCTTTCCTTAAACATATTATACAAAATATCACATTCCTTATTAAAATCAAGTTCCCTCGATGTCATTCTGCTTGCTCTTACAAACTGCCCCTTCACTATTCCTTTCTTTTGGTGATAGGGGTGTGCACTTTCAAAAGACAGGTAAGAGTTAGAGAAAGTTGGCTTTCTGTACACCTTAGAGAAAAAACCTGATTCACTTTTCCCTACATTAATATCCAAAAACTTTAGTTCATCTTTATCACATTGATAAGTAAATTTTAAAAAATTAGTGGAATCAGAAATATGTTTAAAAAATGCCTGAAATTCTTCATCCGAACCAATCCATAAGAAACACATATCATCAAGGAAGCGCTTGTATAACTTCCAACATGAACAAAAACTTGAATTGATGATGAATTTACTTTCCCAAGTAGAAAGAATAATATTCGCATATGTCGGCATCTAGCCCCCATAGCTACCCCTTGTGTCTGTTTAAAAAATTCCCCTTCAAAATGAATAAAATTATTAGTAAGCACTAAATCCATAAGTCTAAGAATCAAATAAAACTCGTTATTGTCAAATTTTCCATAATTAATCAAGGCTTCTTCAAATAATTTCATACCTTCCTCTTGTGGTATAGAGGAAAATAAATCAACAATATCAATTGTGTAGAATGTAATATCTTTATCAAAAACTTCTTGGGATAATTGTTGCAGAAGTTCCCATGAGTCCTTCACCACACCAGCCCCTGTAGTGGAGAGGACCTTCAATTTTGTATCCAACCATTTAGCTATCGGTGCTGTAACAGAATTGCCTGAGGCCACAATTGGTCTCATAGATGGACTAAGTATACTTTTATGTACCTTCGGTACCCCAAACATACTCGGTACCGTAGGTTTTTCAACATTCATATACTGGAACGTTTGAACATCAATTGATCCTTCCAATAATAAATCATTAAGAGCCATATAAACTTCTCTGTTTCCAATATTTATCTCATTTAACGATGCTCTATTATATCTTTCTTCATTGTCTAATATGTCCATCATTTTTTCTTCGTACCATATATGGTCCATCACTACCGTACCTCCCCCCTTATCTGGTTTGGATATCCTAATAGTTTTATCATTACTTAAACTATTAAGTAAAGTATTTTCCTCTTTGGATAAGTTGAATGCTATTTTATTCCTACCTAGCTCATTTCTTATCCTTTTTTCCATTACTGCCTCAAAATTCTTTAATTGTGGGTGCAGCGGGGGGTTATAGGTACTTCGTCTCCTCAGCCTTGCATCTCTAACCTTATTAGCATTCTGACCATAATATAAGATCTCAAAATTTTTCTTCCTAAGAAACAATTTTAAATCAATCAGTACTTTTCTAATATCAGCTTTTCTATTAGGCACAAATTTTAAACCTTTAGAAAATAGTTTAAAATGTTTCTCTTCAATATCTAAGTGGCTATAATTATAGATATTATAGCCCGAAAGGCTGTGTAGTGGTCCTTCTACCTTAATCTGTTCATAACCTTCAGAAAAACCAGACTGAGATTCATCTACCACCGTTGGTAACCTTTGTTGTAATTGCCCCGAAACCCCCCCCTCCCCCCTCTCTGAAAATTCTGTTGGTTATTATTCTGATAGTTCCTAATTCTCTCTGATCTTCTCAATGGTGGATGCTCTGACATATCATTAAATCCCCTATTTCATTACTCACACACATTTCTTCATTGTTATGCTGTTCATTCTCAGACCATTTAGTTTCAAAACCCTCATAATTCCTAACGTTATTGGGATAATTGTGGGGTTTGGGGTAGCTAACTTTATTCTTGTAATCCTGCATATCCCTCTCCAACTTCCTACTTTTCCTTTGAAAAACATTACATATACTTTTATCAATTCTTCTTAAAGTGTCAAAATACATTTTCTGACATTCATCCATAGAGAAAAGCAAGTCCTTGGTAATATTAGTGTTCACATCCTCAATAACATTACTTAAAAAATCAATTTCCCTCTCATTCTCCTTTATCATAACTTTCAAAACCTCCAACCCACATTTATTAAAAATACTGACTAATTCTAAGTGAAAATCACTACCTTCTATTACTTTGTTTGGGTACTTGCAAACTCTTAGTCCTTTCGGGACTATTTCCAACCTTAAACATTCTTTCAAATATACATTTTCCAGCTCAAGATTCTTAAATTTAAACAATATTTCATCTAATTTCTTAACATTAGTATCAAAAGTTAAATTACTATCATTCACATAAGTTATAGGCGCATTTTTATCATTAAAATTATACTGTTTATGCAGTACATTATTAAAGTCAATATTGTACCTCTGTCCTTCTGTGCTCCTTCTTACTGCTCGAGGCACAGCTTCCTTAATGTTAAAACCAACACACCTGTTTCCTAAACCAACTTGTTTAGGTTTAGTAGACAAAGGAAGTCTATTAGCATCATCTGTCCTTGTATTTGTGAGGGGAAACGCATCGCTAGATGTATTTAAAAATACCGAAGGCAGTTCTTTGTCCAAATCAGCAGATCTATCAAGCGCTGCCCTATTGAGCACACCTTCATTCGCTTTCTTCCTCCGTTGCACTAAGCCCATGCCATTTTCGTCGTCAGCCCCACGAACAAAATGTTCAAAAACGCCTCCATTTAGCGTTTGCTCTTTACTGCTTCTACACGGCAGTCCGTACGCTATCTCCCCTCTCCTTCTCATTTCCTGGTTACACGGAAATTCACTTGACGACGTTAACGTAGGAGATTCCCTCTGTGTAAGCAACTCAATAAGTTGCGTAAGCTGGTCGGACAGCTTATCCAATCTGCTGCATTGTGCACCTACATCCAATGGACTCTTGTTGCTCTGCTCACCCTCCTCCATATCCACAAAAGCCAAAGACCAGGAAACAGAATATGGGAATTAGTGCCAATGAAAACCAAAAACACCACAGACGAAGCACTAAAGGAAATAAGGCTGCAGGCACAATACAAAGGATTTATTCAGGACACACAAAATCATAAACGCTGGAACAACTCCACACTGCGTTTTCGTTCCACAATTGACTTCATCAGACAACCTACCCCTCACAAATCCCCCCTCTTAAATACATCCACCACCTTCAATTGACACAAAATTATCATCCAATTAATTAACTTAAGGTGGACCTAATGAACTATGATTTAAGTTAAAATCAACTAAAGAAACATACATCTTGTCACTCAAGTGAATAAACATCATATAAAACTTTCATGAACATAAACTATCTGTTTAAAAACTTCATTTCTAGCACTCTAATTGGCATAATAAGGCCTACAAATAAGAAAAAAGTAAATAGCTAAAAACATTAATAGCTAAAAACATATTCTTAGTGCAAAGTCTGCTTTCAAATTTCAATAATGACTAAGAAACATAAACAGTACTAGCGCCATCAAGTGGATAAAACAAACCCTATCCTAAAACCATATCAGTATTACAATGCATATTACAATTCATAAAACATACAATTTCAACAATCACATAATCTGTTCCTTAATATTAATAAATAATACAAATTCAAACATTTAGACCATAAAATAAATAACAAAACCAGAAAACACTTATTAAAAAATCCTTAAAAAATACCTAAAATGTATACAATATTAATAACCTCTTATAATTTAGCTGCCCTCATTTTTAGAACCGGAGTTATAGAAATAACATCATTCAGGCCTGGTGCTTTGTTAGCTCCCAAGTGTAGTTGCCATAGTAACTCCTTGTATTCTATAGAGGTCTCCCATTGCCCACCCCTGATATCTTTCTCAACTACTTCAAGCACAAAGAAGTTAAACGTAGCTAAAGGGCAATTAGTTAGATGCCTAAATAAAGCATTTTTGGGATTATTTGTTCTTATTTCGTAATAATGCTCATAAATCCTATTTTTTAACTTCCTTTCTAACTGTTCTTAGCCAAAGAACATGAAAGCATCATTGAGCCTTCGGTTTGAATTTCTACACCTCCATAAGCAACATGTTTCGCACTACAGGCCACATTGAGTTACTCATTAATTCTCACTTTAGCAAATGTGTCCGCTGATATCACATTACACTTTGAACCAGTGTCTAGTTTAAGCTCTGTGGATTTACCGTTGATCTGGACTGTACAAAACACCAAAATGAGCCAGCAAACTGTAATGCTGAAGCCAATACAAAATATTTTATTACATGTCAGCAAAAGAAAAAAACAAACCAGTTTCGGCTAAATTTGTTGCATAGCCTTCCTCAGTGTTAAAAAGAAAGCGACATCAAGTTTCTTTTATCCATGACATCAACCACAAAAAGCAAACTGATTGGTCAAGTTACAAGTGTTCAATAAGTCCTGGTGGAAAAAGTCCACCTAATTTAATTATCCACTTCTTTTCTTTGGCATCAAGAATAGTATGCCAACAAGCTTTATTTATTCTGTTGCCCCCAATTTTGTCTATTACCATAAATCTGAAAGCAGCTGTAGGATGTATTAAGGAGTGTTTATATAATACACTACTGGGCTTCCTGGTCCTCATATCACTGATATGTTCCGATATTCTTATTCTCAGTGGTCTCGAAGTCTGACCCACATAGAATGCTGTTCAACTGCATGTAGCCAAATAGATCACCCAATCACTACCGCAGTTGGCAAAAAATCTGACATCAAATACATTTCCAGAATTTTTGCTTGTAATTTGTTTGGACTTCATAATTCTGTTACAATGGCCACAATGGCCATAGGGAGAGCACCCAACAAGAGTATCCCCCATTAAAGTTGTTTGTGTACTAGGAGGTGTAATATAGTGACTTAGATATGAACCCACATTTCTGCCCCTATGGAATGAAAAAAGACATTTCTCCTGAAGAAATTGTGATGCTATTATCGGCCAACAGAATGTTCCAGTGCCTTTGTACACTATTCATAAGTATATCCTTATTTCTTCCATATGTGGTAACTAACCAGATATCAGAGTTGGTAATTTCTTGTTTCTCCTTATTTTTCAAAAGATCGCCTCTATTTAATGTTGAAGCCCAATTGCTAGCACCCAAAGCATGTTCCATTTTATAACCACTGTCACAAAATCTGTTAGTTAGATCTTGCCTAAAGTATTCATAAGTGGATTGCTGCGAGAAAATGCATCTCATTCTTATGAACTGTGACTTTGGAATATTCCTGGCTATATGGGGTGGATAAAAGCTGGATGCATGGAGAAGGGAATTGTATTGTGGATATTTGTGAAATACCTCAGTTCGTAAAGTATGATTGGTATTTCTGGTGATTAGGACATCAAGATATCTTATTTGTTCCAAATTGTAATTCATCGTGAATTGTAGGCCCCATTTATTCTCATTAAGATAGCCCACAAATTCCAACAAATAATCCACATCCGATCTCCATACCATCCAGCAATCATCTAAGAACCTTCTCCAAATGTCCATTTCCTCCAGGTAAATGTTATGTGCATTATCATAAATAAGATGTTCTTCAACATAAGCCATGAAAAGGTCGGCATAGATGGGGGCAAAAGAAGCCCCCATCACTGTCCCTTGTATTTGCTAATAGCATTGTTCCTGGTAGAAAAACACATTTTTAGTAAGGACATGTTCAGAGAGGAATATCAAAAAGGTGTTAAAACCAGGTTGATATAAATCTGATTTGTATAGCCAGTATTCTATGGATTCCAAACCAGCCCCATGTGGTATATTGGTGTAAAGTGTACATAATAACCATCCATGTTCCAACTGTGTTTCAGAGATAATGTGTAAAAATTCAGTAGTGTCCTTGATTCTTGAAAAGACCCATTTCAGTAGTGGCTGCAGAAATTTGGTGAGAAATTGTGAAAGGGGCTAAGTGATGGAACCTCTGCCCGATACAGTCGGTCTGCCTGGTGGATTGTAAGGATCCTTATGAATCTTGGGAAAAAGTATATATATTGGTTCATAGGAAATGACACTTTAAGATGATACATAGTTGTGTCAGAAATAATACTCTCATGCCTGGCAGATAATAAAAAAATCATCAATTTGTTTTTTGAATCAAAATGTTGGATCCAAAGGCATGTTACATCAAAAAGGGTCTTCTTGCAAGAAAAGCAATTGCATGGCTCCAACAACATAAAGTCCAGACAAAAAAATATTGAGCCAGCAAACCAGTGAGACTGGAATCAAATAATATTTATTATTTCAGTGTGAAACAAATGACCAAACCGGTTTTGGCTGGTAACCAACACAGCCTTCCTCAGTGTAAAATCAAATACATATTCATTTGTCGTATATACCTGCATATAAACCAATACAAATCCCCATTGGTTGTTCTTAAATTTGCTCATTTAGTCCAGGTGGGAATAACCCACCTAACTTGACAATCCATTTTTTCTCTTTGGAGTCCAAAATGAAATGCAACCCTGTTTTTATTTTATTTATTCTCTTTAACTATATTGATAATCATAAAAATAAACCTGGCAGATGTGTGTGTTACACAATGCTTGTATAATGCGCTTCTGGATTTTTTGTTTTTCATGTCACTCATATGATCCGAGATTCCCAGCCTGAATGGACGTGATGTTTGGCCAATATAAAAAGAGCCACAACTGTATGTGGCTAAATAAATTAACCATTCACTACTGTAATTGGCAAAGAATTTCACATCATAAACAGTATCACAATTTTTGCTGGTGAATTGTTTCGATTTGAATATTTTATTGTAATGAATACAATGGCTGCATGGAAAGCATCTTGTTAATGCTTCACCTGAAATAGTGGTTTGTATCTCCTGATAAGGTACTCTTAGATGTGAATGTTTATAGTGACTAAAGGCATGACTATGGGGGCATCTTCTGCCCCTATATATGCGGACTTATTTATGGCCTTTATCGAGGAACAACTTATTTATGATAAAGGCCATAACATGTACCTGGATGAAATAGACATTTGGAGATGGTATTTGGATGACTGCTGGATGGTATGGAGGACAGATGTGGAATATTTGATGGAGTTTATTAACTACCTTAATGAAAACAAATGGGGTTTAAACTTCACAGTTAATTATGATGTGGACACCATTATGTTTCTTGATGTTACCATTACCAGATTATCTGATAATACTTTAAGTACGAAGGTGTTCCGGAAATATCTACAATACAACACCATCCTACATGCATCCAGCTTTCATCCTCCACACATAGCTAAAAATATCCCTAAATCTCAATACATCAGAATGAGATGGATCTGCTCTCAAGAATCTACTTTTCAGGAATATAGGCATGAACTGACTTAACTCTAGGGGATATTGGATGGAACATGTTCCTCAGGCCAGTAATCGGTCCAACACACTAAAGAGGGATGACCTTTTTGTGTACAAGAAACATGTACAACAGACTTCAGAACCTATTAGATTTGTTACAATATATGGTAGGAATTCTGACTCATTCATCACTAGTGTACACAGGCACTGGAATATTTTACAGTGTGATCTTGATTTAGCAAATATGCTACCAGACAGGTGTTCATTTTCTTTTCGGAAAGGCAGGAATCTTGCTTCTTTTTTTAGTCACTATAAACATTCACATCTAAGAACACCTTATCAGGAGATACAAACCACTATTTCAGGTGAAGCATTGACAGGATGCTTTCCATGCGGCCATTGTATTCATTGCAATAAAATATTCAAATCAAAACAATTCACCAGCAAAAATTGTGGTACTGTTTATGATGTGAAATTCTTTGCCAATTGCAGTAGTGAATGGTTAATTTATTTAGTCATATGCAGCTGTGGCTCTTTTTATATTGCCCAAACATCATGTCCGTTCAGGCTGAGAATCTCGGAGCATATGAGTAAAATCAAAAAACAAAAAATCCAGACGTGCATTATACAAGCATTGTGTAACACACACATCTGCCAGGTTTATGTTTATGATTATCGATATAGTAAATGGGAAGAAATCAAATAAAACAGGATTGCATTCCATTTTGGACTCCAAAGAGAAAAAATGGATTGTCAAGTTAGGTGGGTTGTTTCCACCTGGACTAAATGAGCAATTTTAGAACAATCAATGGGGATTTGTATTGGTTTATATGCAGGTATATATGACAAATGAATATGTATTTGATTTTACACTGAGGAAGGCTGTGTTGGTCACCAACCGAAACCGGTTTGCTCATTTGTTTTACGCTGAAATAATAAATATTATTTAATTCCAGTCTCACTGTTTTGCTGGCTCAATATTTTTTGTCCAAAGGCATGTTAACATGTGTGCTTCAGTATCATATTGAGCCCAATTCATGACCACAACCACCCCACCTTTATCAGCAGAGAGGATGACCAGATCATTGTTATTTTCTAGATCATGTAAGGCCTCAAGTTCAATCCTTGAGAGGTTATTAGCCTTACAACTCAACTCTCTGGAATGGAAATGCAGATCGTTCAGTACACTTGTCTGAAATAGTTGAACATTATGGTGCATGGGTCGTACAAATTTGGACTTGTGGTAGGTGAAAACTGTATCAGAATCCCAATTAGTAGATTGTTGAAGGTGTAGCTTTAAGTTCAGTAGCCTACAAAATGCTAAAACATCCTGAGTTAAATGGTCCTCAGAAATTGAAAAACCTGGAATGAAGTTAAGACCTTTATTGAGTAAACTCACTTGTGTTTGTGACAAGGTAACATTTGAAATATTTAGAACATTGTTATAACATGTATTCATTTCTGAATTAACAGTTTCAGCAACCCCTCCATGTTGTCTGTTTTTGGAGTGTTTTCTCTCTGCTCTTTTATAGTGGGGCCTAAAGGGGCTGTGGTGTTCCTTCTTTTTGGGGTAGGTGAATCTGAGACCTGCTGTATGTCCAAGTCAGTGGCTGATGAAGTGTCATTTGTTGATGTCTCAACACCAGCCGGGCGTTATTTAAGAATAGATCTGGGATGTTTCCTTTCAGTTACCCTTGTGTTACCCTCCTCAAATCTGACATGTTTATTATAACTGAATGGGTTTCCCCATTCATAATCAGTTTTATCTCGCTGGAATTGCGGACTTTCTTCTCACGTAACTGTTGTTCCAAAGTGAGGAGGTACTTGCTTAGTCTACTAAGACCTGTGGCATAAAAAGGTTGCCCGTCAAAAATTTTTGTTTCCTCACATAGATTCATAGATTAGTACTAGGCTGACTGCTCTTGCAAGCCATTTTAAGCCTAGCTAATTATCCCTTGTGAGACTCAAACCCTGCACCTTGTGTTTGTAAGGTAAACACCTTCACCATTAGGCCACCCTTTTGGTTGTATCCTCAGTGTCCCTGTCTATAGTTCTATCATGATAATTGTCTAATCCTTCCACAAAAGCCATAGATGTTTGTTGCTGTATGATAGCCCACTGCTTTTCCAATTCTGCATCAATCTCATTAACAAGTGGTTGTATCCTTACTTTCAGCCCTCTTGGTGAGATGCTTTTGGCCAAATAGGCTTTAAAAAGCCTGGAATGCCAGACATTCAATCTCAAGGATCTCATACTTTTATTCAATTTCTGAAATAGTGCTCCACAGACATTCTCCGGTCCCTCAATAGTGGTCCTAGTGTCCCCTTGGTTATCGTTGCCTACCCCAAACACCCCCAAATCTTCCCTATCAGCAGATAGTCATGATAATATTTTGGTTAGATCCATATTCAGTGGATACACAATCAGATGTGAGTTTATGAGAAAAGACACACACTGAATATGTACCCAATATAAAGGAGTAATTGGTTGGCGGAGAAAAAATAACTGAACTATTACTTAACAAAAACCCTTTGTATTCAATGACACATATACCAACAAACTAATTAAAAATATATAATAATAGTTCAAAAGCTCTTTGTAACATTCCTTTCAAACATGACTCATTGTTCCTTAAATCAAATATGGACCATAATAGCCCTTGCCACAAAATTCCAAACAATAAGCTTTAATTTGGCAATGCTAAGTCCATATAACATCCATTAAACTAACAGATTTCATGACAGAGGTTATAAAATGGGACATGTTTTCTGTGCTAGCAATTGGGCTTCAACATTAAACAGAGGCGATCTTTTGAAATATAAGGAGAAACAAGAAATTACCAACTCTGGTATCCGGTTAGTTACCACATATGGAAGAAATACGGATATACTTATGAATAGTGTAGAAAGGCACTGGAACATTCTGTTGGCCGATAATAACTTATCACAATTTCTTCAGGAGAAATGTTGTTTTTCATTTTGTAGGGGCAGAAATTTGGATTCACATCTAAGCCACTATAAACGAGGGCCCAGAAACTTTATACCTTCTAGTACACAAACAACTTTAATGGGGGATACTCTTGTTGGGTGCTTTCCCTGTGGCCATTGTAGCCATTGTAGCAGAAGTATGAAGTCCAAACAATTTACAATCAAATATTCTGGAAATGTATTTGATGTCAGACTTTTTTCCAACTACAGTAGTGACTGGGTGTTCTATTTGGATACATGCAGTTGTTCAGCATTCTATGTGGGTCAGACTTCGCGACCACTGAGAATAAGAATATCAGAACATATCAGTGATATGAGGACCAGGAAACCCAGTAGTGCATTACATAAACACTCCTTAATACAGCTACAGCTGCTTTCAGATTTATGGTAATAGACAAAATAAAACTTTTGAAAAAGGTTCCATTTTTTATTACTTGTGACATTGCTGACCAAATGCTAAGTATTTCTCTCTTTTAGACTCCACATTGTGACAGCTGGACCTGGGTTTTGCTAATTCACATTTGTACTGCACAGAACATGCTCCTTTAACTGAACTGGTCTTAGAACTTGCTGGAAAACTACATGCTCCCCCTGGTGAGCCAGTAGGGGTTATGACCGCCATGTGCTTAGGCCTGCTTCTGTTTGCCACGTGTTGCATGCTATCTGCATTTGCTCTGGAGCCTGATGAAACCATGCTCTTGTCACTTGCAAGCATAGTTGTGTGTTTTTCTGTAACTTCATGAATTTGACAAATCTCAATGGCCTTACTCAAACTTAAATCACTGTCATGAAGCAAAATCTTTCTCACAGCAGCACTATTAATACCACACACAAGCCTGTCCTTTATTAATTCATCTTTTAAGTCACCAAACCGACACATTTTAGCTTTGTTTCTCAGATCAGTTATATAAGCTGCAAAAGTGTTCCCTGGTTTCTGATCTCTTGTGTAAAACAAATGCCTCTCTAATGTAATATTTGTCTGGGGGTTACACATTTCTCTGAATTTACACTTCAAACACTTGGGGTCTTCCTTTGATTCAGCCTGTACAACAATATGACTATTTTCACCTTCTTCCTCATATACTGCATGTACATACACAAATGAATGCTCTCTTTCAATGGCCTCTGACCCAGCTAGGTTTATTAAAATGAATGCCCTGGTACATGTATCTTTATCTGAATAAGCTGCTTGTATAAAAATATTGTACTCTTGCTCAAATATCCTCTAATTCTCTGCAATATTCTGATCAAATACAAGTGGTAAGAGCTTTTAAAATCTGTCTGCCATATTAACACATACCAGTGAAGGGTTTTGCAATTAAGCGCAAACACATACACATATGCCAGAAATGTATGCCAATATTTACGACTTTGTCCAATAGCACAACAAGCCTCTGTATAACTGAACTTTGCAAAATAAGTTTCTCGGGCACTGCAATGCTCTTGAAATTACTGTACTTCAAAAAAAAAACACCTCTTATCAGTGTAAGAAACATTTCAAATAACTGCACGATGCAAACAAACTGAGCAGAAGAAGTTCAGAGTCAGTATCATTTTGAAGCAAGTGCACTTTGTGAATAAACAGTACATAGCCCACTGAAATTTTCCCAAAATGGCGATACCTTGCTAGGCAGTTCTTTACAGTGCAAGAAACACTGTAATGGTGGCACTTTATGAATAGACACACCCAGCACAAGAAACTTTTTGAAATGGCTACACTTTGACTGTACTAAACGAAATAGCTGCACTTTGCACACAAATAACTCTTCAGAATACATGCAAAGTAATAAGCACACACTGTAAGCATTTTTACACCCTTTGAGATACTTTGGATAACTTTAGTTATGCCCTTGATACAATACAAAGTTGTAGTTATGCCAAAACACAGCACTTTGCCAAAAAACATGCAGTCGCCTTGCTCTATTTATGTTTCATGTTCTCTTTTTGCCCTTATTATATTTGTTTTGCTCATTTAATTTCTTTTCATGCTCATTTTACTTTTTGTGTGCTTGTTTTACTCCAAACATGCCCGTTTTGCCTCAAACACACTTGTTTTGCTTTAAATATGCTCATTCTGCTTTAAACATACTTGTTTTGCTTTTCTGGTAATCATTTTATCAAATATCTTAATCTTAAACATTTTGCTTAGTTAATAAACCTTTTGTGCCTCCAGCTTGTTTAATAATGTGGTTTGTGGCTTGTAATGCTCCGTTTTATCTTTTTTATAAAATAAGCAGTCTGTGCAAATTTTTATTACTTTTGATTCTTTTCTGGCTCTTTTTTGTGCTAATTTCTTTTAGTTTACATTCATTGTTATTTCTGCACCTCATGGCTCTGAATATCATTCTCTAGGATCCCGGTTCTAACACCATGTCATTCTCATATTTTGGACACAATAGAAGAGTCTTCATGGGTTCTGTTCAAGCAGCTTTATTATGTACAAACACATCACAATAAATGTTTAATGACTTTAACGTAAGTAACTCATATACAAACTAACTACTGCAATCATACATGCTCACAGTCTGGCTGCACTCTCAAAATGGCACTGGGAATAGCATGTGCCCAGTATTTATATGTGCACATTGAGTCCTTGATATGCTTCTTAAAGATGCAGCACGTGCACTGTGATCTACAGCTTTCTTCACATCTAGGAATACACTGTTGGAGACTTTCTGCATCTCTAGCTTCTTCTCCACAATCTCTCCCAGTGCAAACATTGGGTCAGTTTTGTTGTATCCAGGTCTGAATCCAGACTACACATCTCCCATCTAACTTTCTACTACTCTGTGTATTTGTATCTAAGTTATTGCATCCATCCAATCAGACTGATGGGTCCAAGAGCCACTTGTCAGATCCAAGACATCAATACTCATAAATCTTTAAACAAACAACAAACTAAGAATTGGAGCAGTGGAACCAACTGGAATAAAACTCAAAATTTTATTATAGGCTAAGTGCTTTTGTTCATCAAGAACTTCTGCAGAACAAATGAAACAATCAACTACAAGTTTAAATAGAACAAACTGTCACATGACCTAAATCAGCCAGTATAAAAATATATATTAATTAGTTACATTAATTAACCACTGTTAAAAAGTAAGAAATTACAGAATGTAACAAGCATAAAAAATAAAAAGCTTATTAATATAAAACTGTTCAGTATGAAACACCATAAATTTTTAAGAAGCACCATAATATTTTAACTTAAGCAATGAATTAATAGAGCATGTGTCATTCAAAGCAGGGTTGTTAGTGGCATCAAGTAACAACTGCTATTTTAATTAATTTTTATCTAGATGCTTACTAATAATACAACACTGGATATATTTTTTGAACTGTTCTACCACAAGGAAATTGAAACTATGTGTGTTACATTCTTCAGTGTGTTTATATACAGCACTGGTCATCTTTTTTGTTTTTAATATCCAAACAGTATTCATATATACCCTTCTAAATTGTCTTGATATGTTGCCTATATAAAAGGCATGGCAACAATTACACTGTGCAAGTAATTTTATATCTCTTATTCCTAATGGTGAAATTATCAGCACCATTAATCAAATAACATTGAGAACAAGAGCCACATTTAAATGGAGCATGTCTAGAATTATTAGATTCAACCAATGCCCTACACTCTCTTTCCATATAGGCTTTTAAAGTTTTGTCCTTCTTAATGGTAACTAGTGGTTTATTCCCCAATTTATAGCATATATCCTTGTCTATCAAAAACAGTTTCCAATATTTATTAATACATTCAATTATAAGCTTGCTATCTAATGTGAAAGTGGTAATAAAATGTTTTGTTGTACCAATTTCAGCCTTTTTTATTGTCTATCTGCTCATATCCCCAACCATTTTAGGATGTGTAGTTCCCAATGGGCATAAAATAAGTTGGTTGTTGTTTGTCTTTTTGGCTTTTCCGGGTTAGGGGTTGCCACAGTGGCACTCCGGTCCACTAATGATTGGCAGTAGATTTTTTTTTATGGTGCCGAGTTGCCAGCCTGACACCCAACCTTCAGTGAGGGCACGCCCATTCACGCATGTCTTACGGAGGCCACTCGACCATGGGGAGGACATGCAGACTCCACACAGAAGGCACTCCAGCAGTGAATCGAACAGGCGAACAAGCATAAAATAAGTTGGTAAAAAACATTATTTCTTTTACTAACTACTTCCTCTTTAATTTCACTGAGAATTTTTTCCAGATAGCCCCTTTTGTGGAACATCTCCAATAATACTTCAAATTCACTGTGAAAGGTATTAGTGAGAGAGAGGCCATCCTGGGCAGAAGCACTAGTCGTCCTTTGACAGCTGCATTTTTCTGAAATTTGGAGTGCCAGCTGGAAAAATGTAGATAAGTGTTGGAAAAGGTACTAAAAATATTAGATGAAAAACAATTTCTTTCCAAATCTTTACTGATTTCAACATCTAAATAGGAGATCTTAGCCTCATTAAAATTATGGGAAATTTGTACAAAATCTACCATGTTAATATATCCTTCCAATCTGTCACAAGTATCCACCCACTGGATGAAAATATCATCCAAATATCTTGTATAGAGTGTCCAGCAATTCACAAACTTACTCTTGAATATATAAATTCACCCTAAGGGAGGAAAGTGCCACATCACCAGAACCAATAAAAATCCAAAAAGCACTTTGGAAGGAATAAACTGGCCACAAATCAAGTAGAAAACTTTATTGCAACTACATATAGCTTTAATAAAGTTTTCTACCATTTCATGTCCAGTTTATTCCTTCCAAAGTGCTTTTTGGATTTATATAAATTCAGTCTCCCGTTGGGCCATCACATAATTAGCAAAACTGGGTACACAAACTGCCCCCATGGCCACTCCAGTGGTTAGTTTATAAAACTGACCTTCAAAACAGGTGAATTTTTTTTTTTTGCTACATCCATCAAATTTGTAATGGCATTAATTTTATTAGAACTTAGGGTTCTAGATTCAAAGAACTGCTGCATATACCAACTTAACCCTGTATCATGGGGAATGACAGAAAAACGTTTATGTAAATCAATAATAATAAAAATTGCATTGCTGTTGAATGGAAGACCTGTCACTAGCGGAGTTCCCCAGGGATCTGTCCTGGGACCCTTACTGTTTGGCATCTACTTCTCAGAGGTCCAGGCAAAGACAAAAGGCCTGTGGCTGACCAAGTTTGTGGATGACTGTAGGTTGGGTGCTGTCACTGACTCCCCAAATGATGTTACCATACTGCAAGAGGGTCTCACAGCAACTAATGACTGCTGCCAAAGTCATGGACTCAAGCTAAATGCAAAAATAAATATATCATCATACCATTCAGCAAAAACATGGCCCCTACTGATTACCACATCAGTGGCAACCCCCTAAGCACACATCCTGTGGTGAAAGACCTGGGTACTCAGATTGATAACAATCTCACATTAGACCATCTTATAGCAGCAGTGGTCAGAAAAGCCTTTTACTTGAATCATCTCATAAGTAAAGGGACTGCATCCAGAAAAAAAGGAGGTTATTACCTCTCTATACTCCTCCCTCATTAGACCAGTAATTGAGTATATAGCCCCGTTTGGTATGAACCTCTCCAAACATCTGCACCAAATGGAAAGACCACAGAAATACCTCACAAAGAGAATCCATGGCCTCCAAATCCTGTCCTATGTGGACAGGCTCAAATCACTGTCACTCTACTCGGTGTCATACAGATTGCTCAGCGGTGATCTGTATCTCGCCTACAAAGCAATCTCGGACCCTGCCCTACTAGAGATGCTCCATATCTGTAAGTCTAACTCCTTGTGCATTACCTGCTCAAAAGGCCCGAATCTAATATGCAACATCAACAAAACCTACTGTACAGACAGGTTTGTCTCCCAGAGGCTGCCCCATCTCTGGAGTAGACTTTCCATACACATCAGACAGAGTACCTCGCTGACCCTCTACAAGCACAACCCTGATGAGTGGATGGGAAAATACAAATTTGTCCCAGGGGTTCCAATTGTGTCCCTCATTGACAGGGGCGACAGGTACAGAATGAGGTTTCTTTTTGGGGATAATCTCTTGGCTAGATGTGTAAAGGCCCCAGGGCCATTATCCTAGTAACCTCCTACAATCTTATGACATGATTGACCATATTCAGAAAATGCCAAGAATCTCTACAAATGTATTTAATGTTTTCCAAGCCTTTCTTCACATTATAGTCAATCCACTGGGCAATAAAGTACACTATTATGATACTAACAAGCAAAATGCCAATAACACACTTTCTAAGCATAAACAAAATTGTGTTAAAAATACAAGTTTTATTTTTTTATATTAGAAAAAAGTGGTTATAAACCCTAGGGGAGGTCCTTGGGAGTTGAAATTGGAGTACAGGGAGATGATGTGGCAGATCAGACTAAATGCAAGTGTGTTTCCAGGGTTGAACAATGACATCTCTGTCAGTACTGCTGTTAAAATAAGAGCATCAAAATTATAAGTAACAACATTGGTTAGTAATTATTTATAATTATGTTTAAATGCATTTTACAGTCAATGGATGGTTACTATTTTATATTCAAATATTTTATTTTTAGGTGAACTTTAATGTTTTAAGGTGAAGTGCTTTTTAAGTTGCATAATTGGTTAATTAAATTGATTGACTCTAAGGAATATTTAAATGTGGAAGAACTGTGGATGAATTAGTTCTGATGAAGTCCAGATCAGTGTAAGGATGAAAGCATGTATGTATTCTTCAATAAATTGCCTATTATTTTGCTGAGACGTTGGATTCCTTCATCTTCGAATATTTTAACATATTTTCTCAATTCGCTGGGGTGACTTGGTGATTCCTTGTATTTATTGGTTATTAGTTTAGCATTGTGAGGTTTGATCCATTTTTTTGGTTACTAATTCCTCTATCTTCTAATCCCATAGGAATGGATAACTGGTCACTGATGAATGATTTATATATTACTGAATATTGTTTTTATCTATACTCAGAGTGAAAACACGGGATTCTTTTCCTTATAACTTTAGGGATACATCTGAATTTTTTTAAGTTTATGTCTTCCTTACTCACCCTCTAAGGAAGAAACACAGATGCTGGGGCTGTTCATAGGTTCAAAGGTGTATACTAGGCTAATGGCCTTGAAGCCTTTACAAGCCGAGTCCATAGGATTACCCTGGCAGCTTGCCATCTGACCTTAGTTCCCAGTGCCTCTGTTGAGTAAAGCCACTGCAGTGATCCCTGGGGTGAATTTTCTACTTCCCATCCACTCATCAAGATTTCTCTTGAAGAGGGCTAGTGAGGTGCTCTGCTTGACATGTATGGAAAGTCTATTCCATAGCATGGGCAGTCTCTGGGTTATTAACCTGTCCCTCCAGCATGTTCTGTTGATTGCTGTAATGAGGTTGAGGTCTCTGGAGTGTGAGCTTGTTTCCCTAACCCTTCTTTCTCTTAAACACAGTGTTCTCTGTTGTAATTTGCTGATGAGATGAGTTAAAAGTTCAACATATGTTTGTAAATTGGGGTCTCTCAAATTAGTTTTTTACTTATTCACTGTGAAGTGTCCCTATTCAATAGTGACATTAGAGCACTGCCTTGTTAAATGTCTTGTTCAGAGTCACACAGTAAGCAAATGGAGACTGAGGGAAGCAGTCACTGCAGTCCAACAGACAAATCATTGACTCATAGCCTTAATTATCTGCATTAACTCCCAGACATAAGCTATATAACGATACAGTCATAAAAAAACAGGATGTTCTGGCATCCTGTAAATTGCATGTAATTACACAATTTTACATTCAATGATTTGAACTTGGTAAAAGTCCTGTTGGTATTTTTTTTGCTCATTTTATTGTCTGTTCTTAATCACACACATTGGTGTTTGTAGAGTTCATATGCATGGAAAATAACTTCCAATGAGTGAACAACAAAATGGCTCTATACCTTCCATCTATATTGACAGTGGACTAGTCTAGGATGCATGCATAAAATCACTACAAGTAAATTAAAATTCTCCATGTGTTATCTTGTTCTGAGCAAATGCAAGATATAGAAGCAAACTGGTTATGAAAGGTATCTGAAGTAGATGGAAATAATACTTGTTATGATAACTGAGAGTAGAAGTTGAAAGTCTAGGTGTGCCTTGCAAAGCAAATGCACAATTTCCAAAAATAAGACATGTTAAATATAAACCAATAAAATAGTTAATACAGTTTTAAAAGTTACAGTATTAGAGGACTTGCCCTTGGAGGGGAAGAACACTTTGAAGAATTGTACAGCTGAATTAACCACACACCCAAGTGGACAATTTAGCAATCAGACATTTTGGCCACTGATTGATGCTGAGGTTACTTATGACTCATATGCTATTCACAGGGGAAAACAAATGTATAAATGTAAAAAAAAAAAAAAAACTGTAAAAAAACGCAAGTAGAAAAAACAATGAACCTTGTTTTTTCTCCTTGCGTTTTTTACAGTTTTTTGTTATTTCAGTGTTTGCAGTGCTGTTTTGCCTTCAGGTTGGCAGGTTTTTAGTTTTTGGTTTAAGTTTTAAATGTATAAATGTTACAGTTCATGGGTTAATCAACATTATCCTTAGGCCAAAGCAGCTTATTATTTTTTATGCAATGAGCTTGTTTAAAGCTTTTTGTTTGTTTAGCTTTTTGAAAGTCTTTTTGCAAAAGGATTTTTTGTGATGAAGCCCTCTCAAAAGAAAATGCTTTTCTGCTGCTGTTTTCCTGTGTTAGAAATAGGGTCTGTTGGTGTTTATACCCTTTTCTCTTGTTTGTATCAGGAAGAGAGCAACATGTTGTGCTAGTGAATGTACTTCATAGCTTTTCTGATAATTTTCTAAATAAGAAGTGTTTTTGGGAGATTAGTGTTTTGTAGTGTGTGGATGAGAGTGAGTGTGTGTGTGTGTGTGTGTGTGTGTGTGTGTGTGTGTGTGTGTACTCACGCGCGCACACTTGTATTTGTGAATGTGCACATGCACATGTAAGCATGATAAAGTGTGTTTTAAGTGATGAGGTCAATTGATCAGGTCTATATTAAAATCGCATAGAGGCATTACATCAAACACCTCTTCAGCGACACATAAAGACTGAAGTCTGAAAATAGCGAAGGCTCAGGCCAGAGATTTTTTTCCCAGGGGGAAAAAAATCACTTGGCCTGAGCCATAGCATTGTCCTTTACCCAACTGTAGTGCAATCTCAAAGTTGGTATATTTAGTTGGGGGGTGCCCCCCACATTGGGGAATGTGGGGGGGCAAAGCCCTCCACTTAGTTATGTTTTAAATAGTGTCTGTTTGTGTGTGTTTGGACTTAGCGATTTCTTTCCCAGGAAAAGAAATCGCTGTTTTGACTGTTCACGGTTTAGTGCATTCAGTCTTTATGTGTTGGTGAAGAGGCGTTCGATGTAACGCCTCTTTGCGATGTTAATATAGACCCAGTTGATCTGGTAAATGATGTCTTTCTATTAATTAGATGCACTTTCCTTTCCTTTTTTTTTTTACAAAGATAATTAAAGATATATAAGTATATATAGGAGCTTCTCATCAATAATCACCCACGCAAACTAGTGATGGTCATAACCATGGACACAAACCTTCACATACATAAAGAATCAGACATCAGCTTCAGCCTGTCATGCACTGTTGATACCTACACCCATTGTTTAATTTATTAACAAAATATATGTACCAAAAATAACTCACTTCAGCAGCAAAAACAAAAGCTCGCTCATGTAAGTATCAACATATAAAGAGACCAAAAACAAAACATCTCAGGAATTGGAGGACTAGCAACATTTTATAAAACCCTTCAGTCTTCCCTCCTTCACTGCACTGTCACATCCTTGTGTAGTGCATGCTATGGCAGCAGCAACCTGAATATGAAAGGTATACACATCGCAATGAACCCAAGCAGACGTCACTCAGTCAGGACAAAAGTAGTCTTTAAAAGCATAAATTTCCTATATGCAAACGATAATCTCAGCACAACACTAGCTCTAATGTTTATAACAAACTACTCTGTTAGTCTTTACTTTCAAATGTTCACATACATTTTTTCACCACCACATCCATCACACAAGTAATGTGAGACATGTATGCTAATTCTAAACTTGCCCCTGCCCCTAACCCTAACCCTATACATTCATTCAGGAAACCCTTTCCCTAACAGTATCATAATTCAGACAAATTTGAACTGTAGTGACTATTAGTGTTGGGATTAGTGACGAAAACGAGCAACTGTTGAAAACATGCTGGCTATGCCCTTGCAACTCCCACTCTAATATCATCCACCCCATCCAACTACTACCTTTCTTTCACCTCCACTAACTACCTTGATGATAGCAAGCTCAGATGCCCATAAGCCTAGTACTTATTATACAGCAGGAACTTCTCATTGTTACATTTGTTAATGCCTGTTATGTACTTCACAGATAAAGATTCTAGTTGTCTGCTGATGTACTATGTTCTTCATCTGTAAATATGTTGTAAGTAATTTCTATGTTAAATTGTTAATCACTATGTAATCCAATGTAACTACTGTCTGTTTATTTTACTGTGAGCTTTTCTCCCCGGGCCTCCGCTGAAAATGGACCCACGTCCAGTCGGACACTCCCGGTCAACAAATTTAAATAAATAAAAATAAATAAATAAATAAAACTGTTTCCCTTTTCAATTGTCATAGTTTTGATTCTATTTGTGCAGATTTCTTATGTGTTTACACACACACACACACACACACACACATATATATATATATATATATATATATACATTATAGCTGAGGAAGCAATTTTAGTTGTGAAAGTGCTTACCTTACTATTTGTTGTTCCAATAAATGTATGTTTTTAACTGGACAGCTTCATTATTATTCTGCTGATGCTTTTATTTTGAATATATATATATATATATATATATATATATATATATATATATATATATAGATATGTAGCTAGGTGTGTGTGTGTGTGTGTGTGTGTGTGCGTGTATGCGTGTGTGTGTGTGTGTGTGTGTGTGTGTGTGTGTGTGTGTGTGTGTGTGTGTGTGTGTGTGTGTGTGTGTGTGTGTGTGTGTATGTGTGTGTTTGTGGGAGCACACCTTTTTTTTGACAAGACGAATCATCAACAGTTGTATGAGATCAGCACAATACTGGGGTTGAAAAATATTCCCTTTCCCTGTTATTATGTGATCTCTGAGTAAGAATATAGCTGTGGGTGTTGAATGGTAGCATTGTTTTTAAATACATGCTCTAAGAATTTCTCTCAGAGCATGCATGGTATGTTGTTGATTTTTTTCCCAATTTTGTGACATTAGTGTTAGCAATGTCAACATTCAGGTGTTACGATATTCTTAAGTACAGCCATATTTATCTATCTATCTGTCTATCTATCTGTCTATCTATCTATCTATCTATCTATCTATCTATCTATCTACCTATCTAGATACACCAACTCTGAGATCAGACAAGAAGAAGGAAGTGACAAAAATGTAACCCTCACTGTCTCAAACTTCTCTAGAGTCTGGCCACCATGGCAGGATGCTGGGGATGAGCGGACAGGTGATCCGCTGTGGCAACCCCTAACCCGGAAAAGCCAAAAGAAGAAGAAGAAGAAGTGTTTCAGGCCCCACTCACCTATTCTGTATCAAACAGTAGTGCCCCCTATATTACATATTCATATGGTTTCAATAAAGTGTGTATGCACATACATGATGTGCTTATTACTGAAAAACAGGTATTAGAGTAGCCAAATGTATAAAACAAAAAAAATGTTGTTGTTGTGTCTTTCGGCTTTTCCCTGTCAGGGGTCGCCACAGCGGAACTTCGATCCGCTAACGATTGGCAGTAGATTTTTACGTGCCAAGTTGCCAGCTCTGACACACAGCCATCAAAGAAGGTACGCCCATTCACACATGTCTCCACACAGAAGACGCTTTAGCTGAGAATCGAACAGGACAACGTCTTACTGTGAGGCGACAACGCTACCGCAGCACCACCACCTATATGGGCATCAGGTATAAGATTAAAAACTAAGCAGATCTCTAGGAACGTCAGATACACAAATATGACAGCCACATTGTAAGCAGATTTAATTACTCCAGATATAAGGGAACATTAGAACAATAAAAATGATATGACAGAATGCATTACAATAAGGTGGTGTAAACAGTCATGAAAGATATAATGACTACTTAAAAAGGTAAAGTAACTCAGGGTAAATCAGGATGTCCCTGTGATTTTAATTTTAGTGGCAAGGGCTTAAATATATTTGCAAGTGAGAAAAGAAAAACAGAGAGAGAGAGAGAGACAGAGAGACAGAGAGAGACAGAAAGACAGAGATTCTAAACAACATTAGTGGAGTAGCTAATAAATTCATAGAAACGATGTCCAGATTTTAAATGAAGGGCAAGATGAAGTGAAAAGGCAATGAAGAGCTTTTATTGAAAGATAGGAATCCAATAATGTTAAACTCATAGACTGGTAAACCAATTAATGGAAAACTCCACTAGTCAAACATGGGAATAAAGAACTTGAGCACAAAAGAAAACAGTGTAATTATTAAGCAATTAGTGCAGTAGCCTAAGGAATCAACCATGTCCTTATAGGCATGACATTAATTAAAGAATACCAACAGCATTTAGAATAAAACCATCAGGATTCAATGTCTATAAAAAGTAATAAGAATTCAAATCTTTGAGCAATACATGCCCAGACCATAAAAGAAGCATTGAGAAAGCAACTGCAGTAAATATTTAAGGTCTGTCAATACACCTAAATTATAGTGCCTCAAACAGAACATCTAAAATGCATGAAGTTTAGAACCACCAGACATTTCTTGATAGTGAATGTGAAGGCTCATAGCAACATAAAAAGCTTCTTCTCTGACACTTGTGGCATGTGGTTGTTTTATGTATATCATCACTCTTCATTTTTTATTACTGACCTAGAAGAACATTCATCTTGCAGTTTATTTCCAGAAGACAGATTTAATTAGGGGTGGTGAAACCACACTTCATTATGAAAAAGCAGATTTTAGTTAATAGTAAAGGAAAGCACAAAATGCTGTAACTAAGAGCCAGTCCAATCTGTGCAAAAAATGTATGGTGCATGCTTACACTAGAAGTTCTCAAAACACCTTTTTTTTTGCACCTTGGATATACAAATCTGCGAATAAAAGTCAAGCATTATCTTGAATGAAAATACAATGGTACGCGCGCACACACACACACACACACACACACACACACGCACACGCACACGCACACATGCACACACACACACACACACACACACACACACACACACACACACACAAACACACAAACACACAAACACACACGCACAGAATATGCATGCACTTGAGCACACATATTCACATATACCCAGAGATACATTCACAAATGCTACCATGTACTTGTAAAGATTGATGGATGTTAGGTTTGTATTCAAGAAACTTGTGATCAAATTAATTTTGCAAACATGACTGTGTGACTGGATGGCTTTTTCTCAGAAGAACGAATTGACAGTATACTGGGAACTTCCCCTTTCTCCACGATGGTGTCACCTCAGAGTTGGTATGTATTAGTAATGGGGTGTGAGTGGGTGCAGCCTCCCCATATAATGGAGTGCAAAAGGGCATGCCCCATGGAAAAACTTTTTAGTGTGTTTTTTCACTCCCAAATGGCTCTTTACATTCTGTAGATTTTGTTCACATATGATTACACTTGTGTGAGGCGATCACAAATGAGCTACATTGTAATCAGTGATCCTTCTCCACTGACATGTACACTGATAAGATGTTAGTGTATACATGTACTCTTCCCTTGGTAAATTTGTTACATGGAAATGTAATGAAATGGGACTTGTGGCAGGTATTATGTGAATGAGAACTGGAAAATGTTAGTGACAACTGTGCAACAACCTCCACACAAGACAGAAAGAGCACACATTAACAATTAAGGCAGTTAAAGCTAGCTTAGAAAAATATCCATCTTATGCTTATTTCTTTCACCAACAATTTTTGCCAGGAGTAGATATAGCATATCCATGTATTGTAAGATTTTTTGTTCACACCACTGAGACAATCTGAACAAAGTATTTGATTACTTGTTTGGGTCCTCATTCATCTCTGAAATGTATTGCATTCCAATGGATGGATTAATGGAAGAAGAACTAATTAAAAAAGGCAATCTCCACTTGCAAGGGGGGGGGTTACCATTCTAGACCTGTTAATATGAAGATGAGGTAGGAGGGAGAAGTGAGGAGAACTAGAGGAATGGCAGAGTCCCTGCCATAGGGTTGTCTGTTGGAGATATAAAGGAGTTGAGGTGGGTAACATGAGAGTATTTTTGAGAGTACATAGCTGGGAGGCAAAACTATGAAAGGCAGTGATACATTGAACAATCAGTAGAAGGAATGAGAGAAAAAGTGGCAGTGAAAGGGTTGTTATCTGTTAAGTATGTGCAACTAAGTTTCTTCAACATTAGTCCCTTTATAGGTTATCTGAATACCTCTTTTTCAGGTATTAATCTATGCAGTAGGGCTGTATTATGAGGGTGGGCAATAGTTCTGGGTAAGGTACTATATATGTTGTGTTCTTTATGCATTTCCAGTATATTTTTGACTTAGGCAAAGAACAGCTGGTCCAGGAAGGGGTAGCTATTATGCAGATGCAGTGAACAGGATGGTGAGGCAATGCACTTTTCCAACATGCTTTAGTGAGACATTAATAGTCATGGGGAGGGATTGTTGTTCAACACTGTAGTAGACGAAAAGGAGGGTGTGGGCATCCTAACTCTGACAAAATAATATAGTTTACAGTATAGGAGGAATGTTGGACTTGCTAACAGGATACTTAACCGAATAAAGATGGCTGAGTACAATAATGGCATTTAGTTCATTCTGTGACTATGCAAGGCATTTGGAATGCTTGGATTTAATGAACATATCACAGTACAGGAAGATATAAGCTAGGTGTAAACATATCATTGTTCCTTTGTACTTAGATCTCATCACACAAATCACTGAGTATAATGCCACCTTCAGTATGTACCTGATCAGGCACATGTAACAACTGAAGTGTCCTTAAAGGTTAATAATAAAAAGAATACATGATGTAGAAAACACATCCTTTGTGGACTGCTTTAAAGCCTTTCTACAGACTGCTGAGGAGTGATCTATGCCTGGCCTTCAAAGCAGTCTCTGATTCAGTCCTTATGGACTTATTGCACATCTGCAAAACAAATATCATCAGAAACACCTGATTTAATGACCTGGTGAGGATAGTGAAGAAGTTTGCTGTGCTGGACAAAGCACTGGCTGCACCATCAGTATGTGTTCTGCATTGTGATGTAAAATGAAACACTGTCCAAATAAATTAATTCAGCTCCTACTTCTTTGTATTGGAGCAGTTTGGTACAGTGATCGACCTGTGACATGACACTTACATGATGTAGGAACAAGGATTAAGCATACTCTAGGTAAGCATCATAAAAGAAACTGCTTATACTACTGCATTCTGTCAACTTAGCAATGTGCATTTTTAGTATATCAGTAGGGAACACGCATCTTTTTTTTATCAAAGAAGTTGATTGTGGGTTCAACTCCTAAACCAGGTGCTTGGATTATTTTTCAGTAGTGACACATACATAGGGCAACATTAGACATGCTGTTTTGTTTGTGTCTTTCGGCTTTTCCCGGTTAGGGGTCACCACAGCGGAACTCCGGTCTGCTAAAATTTCTCCAAAACTGCGTCACCATGAAAAGAATGGACCACATTCCTAAGACAGGGTCTGATTAGAGTGTAAAATAGTATTTTTTCAGCTTTTAATATTAGGAAAGAGTTCTCTTCTCAACACTCACAATGTATCCAGAATTGCCCCCTTCTGTAATTCATATGGGGGTACATGTACCGGTAGCATATTTAATTATGATTGTATTTTTTGTTTTATTAGACCTGTTGCTTCTACTACTGTTGGAACTATCTGGGTATCCTTTTTCCACATTGCTATAGTTTCTGCCTGCAAATCCTGGTATTTTATGACTTTTTATCCCTATATACATAAGACGTAATCACTGGATGTAGCAATTTCAATAATCAACACTACTTTTGTTTTGTTTCATTGACTACTATATCGGGGTTTCCTGCATCTATTTTTTTCTACTATTGGTGATGGATGATCCCATGTGATATAAACTTCATCATACTCTATAATACTTTGTGGTTCATGTTTCCAATCCATCTCAGTTACTTTATATTGCAGTGTTTGCACAATCCCCAGTGTAACAGTCTTGTCACATAATTGTGCCTTAAAGTATAAAGGCCCCCTGCCATGAGTGTATCACACCCAGCAACAAGACATGTGACTGTTTCATTTCTGTTTTACAAAACCTCTATTTGTCTATTTCAACCACATTTTCAATGGATTTTGTAAACCAATGTTTATGTAATCCAGTATCTTGGATTGTTACTATTATTAACCTCATTTTTGGTTTTAATTCACCTCTCCTTAAACATTCCGTTGTCAAATATTGGTCAACATGAGATTGTTCCTGAAATTCTCTGTACTCGACTATATTTGTGAACATTCCAATATTTTTCCTCAGGTTTGATCCTTTTCTTGGGATTCTTTATTTTCTTTTAGACACACTTAGATGCAATCTGATTTTTGTATTCTTCTGGTTTGATTTCCATTGCCACTTGATTTTGAAATGCTTTTATTAAACTATGCATCTGTGTCATCTTAGATTTCTTCTCATGTTTTAAAACTTTCACTGTGTTTGGATCTGATGAGGTCAGCAGTTATATATGCAGGAAAACAACTTCAGATCTATACATGTAGTCAATTTCAACGAGACTCATGCCACCATCAGAGCGAGGAATATATAATTGTGATATATAAGGACTTTTATTTATCATTTGATAAGCATGAATCATTTTTCTTCTTTTTGTACACATTTGATTCTACACATTTGGAGACCAGTCCAAAACTGTTAAGTTAGAACAGGAAGAGCAAAGTGATTTATAGTTTGAACTTTATTCTTAGATGTAAAGGTAGTTTTTTTAATCTTCTGGAGTTTCCTTGCTGAACTTTATTCTCAAGTGTCTGTGTTTTATTGCCAACACTTCTTCTTTTCCCAAATATGTATACACTCCCTGCTGTTCAAGTTCCTTTATATGACATTCTTGTCTTGGGTTGACATTTCTTTGGTGCAGAAGCTTTCCCCTTTTTAAATGTTGTGTTTGGCATTTATCAAGACCATATGACATTGTTATATCTGAGAACTTTTTAACCACTTGTAGTTGTGTTTCCAACTCCTCGTCTGATGAACTGTACAATTTTAAGTCATTCACAAAACAGACATGTCCTTAAAGACAGTTGGTTTCTGAGAGTCAAACTGTAACCATAGCCCAATCTGTTAAGGAGATGGATTAATCAGTTAAGGGCAAGACAAAACAGCAGTGGTAACAAAGAATCACCCTGGAATATCCCCATCTGAATTTTTATTCCTGTGGTAATAATTTGTCCTTTATCATAGCTCGGCTGCAAAGTGGTTTCCCACTGATTGATAGTCACAGCAATGTAATTAGTCAGTGTAGGGTCCATCTTAATGCACCTGTAAGCATTACATTATCCATGAATGGGAGATGGTTTCACATGCTTTTTTACAATGTATTCATGCCATACTAAGGACAGTTTTCATAGTCCGGGGCTTTTCAAATGAGTCATGGTTATCTGCAAATAGTGGTATTACACAGTTACGTAAATAAGATCAGAGAAAAGCATTTGTAATGAATAAAGAAAAGTGAAGCACTTCTTAAAAACGCACCCAATTTTTGCAAAAGAGTAAGTTGTATAAAGTTCAGCATTATGAACTTGTGAATTACTTTACAAAATCATGATGGTTGTCATTACTTTTTTTTTTTCACATATTGCGGTCAAGCACACCTGAGAGCAGTCAAGTGTTTGAGGAAAGCTGTGGGGCTGTTCATCACTTAAAAGGGATTTTTTAAAGAAAAAGGTTTATTTTTATTTTTTATATATGATAGTTTCATTACAGAACAGAAAGGGGGTGATAGGAAAGATTGAAAAAGAGGAGACAAAACACAGTGATGAAATCTCAAGGGAAACATCAAGAGGGTTTTATGCTGGAGGAGGCAGGAGAGGAAGGGCGTTATGTTCTTGTCATGGGATAGACACGCTATTTTATCAATTTTTTAATGAGAGGGTAGTGTGTATGGGAAATAGGGTAGAGGTTGAAGGGAATAGGGTAAAAAAGAAGGCTCAGGAAGTGCCAGCTGGAATGCCAATCTACAGAGCCTCCAACACATCCTCTCCCAGATGGTATTGCAGTGGAGGATGATGATGTTGAGGAGGTAGAGGGCCTGTTTTAGTGATATGGTCAGCACCAATTGGTATAGCATGTCTTCTACACACTCTGAAGAAGGGCTTCAACTGGCTGAATTCTCCTGTCCAGTACCACTACCAATACATCCTTAATCAAGCTCCAAAGCCTCCTTTCTGTCAGGCTTGTTAGGCTGCCATGTTCTGGAGTGCCTGCAGGACCAGCACTTCCAAAACAGCCCTCGGAGGATGTCCCCAGATGGGCAGAGGGTGGTCTGTTCCTAGCCTGGGAGGTATGTGCCCAGTTTGCACCTAAGAGATTTGAACTTGTAAAAAAAGGAAAGTCAATGGGAGAGAAACAAAGGAGAAAGAAGTACATAAACAAACTAAGGAAAAACAGAAAAAAGGGGTGGGGAGAGACAAAACAAGAAAAGCATAATAAACCCACACAATACTGTTTGCATGTCATTTCATACACTGTTGAAATACTGCATTCAAATCTTTATTGAAGTATAACTAGATTACAGGACATGTTTATGCATAAAATGGAGGTAGTGATTTGGGATGTGCTCTTGTATTTTGGAAGAATAAAATAAGTAGTGCTTATGCATACTTGTAATGAATTCAAATGGCAAGGGCTTTTGAATTTTTTAAGTTTTTTGTGTGTGTGTGTGTGTGTGTGTGTGTGTGTGTGTGTGTGTGTGTGTGTGTGTGTGCACGCGCACGCGTGTGCATGCGTGTATGTGTGTGTGTGTATTTCTCATATTATGTACTTGCAATACATTGAATACAGTACCAAAAGTACTCTTTGTAATTACTCAAAGTTATCGTATTAAAAATCAGGTAAAAAACATTAGCTTGGACTGAAAAATCATCAGTTTGAACTTCTTTCATCTGCAAATCTATAACAATGTATGAGTGATAAACAGTTGTAGAGCACTTGTTTGTCTTAGTATAATGATTTCAGTCCCTCAGCTAGAGCATCTTCTGTGTGGAGACATGCGTGAATGGGCATACCTTTGTTGAAGGTTGTGCGTCAGAGCTGGCAACTCGGCACGTAAAAAAATCTACTGCCAATCATTAGCGGACCGGAGTTCCACTGTGGCGACCCCTAACCGGGAAAAGCCGAAAGACACAACAAGTGTATATTTCTTATACATGCTATGAACTAGAGAGACAAAACTATTCTCTTGGACAGTTATACTTACCAGAAGATTCCACCAATCTTTCTTTTTTTCACTGTTGCTGCTGGCAATTATAGCTAATTTCTTCATTACCTATGATTAATAGAGAGAAGGCAATTGCTCTTTACCTGTCTTTGCAATTCTTATACATATAAATATAAATATAAATATGCCTTTATTCCTCTTTAAGCGACAACTCCTTTTTGTTTTCTTTTTTTATTCTCTTGCTTATACCTAGCTGTATGAACTAGGGAACACTGGCATGGTATTGTGCAATCATTCAAGTGGAAAATAAGTAGTATGTGTGGAACATTGCTTTCAAAAAACATGCAACACTGTGTTCTGGTATAATTAATTTACAAACACAGAAATGCAGCATTTCATGAAAAATTGCATTTCCTTTTCTGCACAAGTGTTTCTGATTTAATAGATAATATTGAAGTAAAGCAGCATTTTCTCACTAAAGTTTGTGCTGGTCATTCACGTAGCAGAGCAACACCCACCCCTCCCCCAACCTGCAGTCTAACTAGGGTGTGGAGTGTGAGATTTCAGCTATGTTGTACATTGATGGACAGTTGACAGATGAGATCAGACAGGAGTCCCCGTGGACTATGATGTTTGCAGATGACATTGTGATCTGTAGTGAGAGTAGGGAACAGGTGGAGGAGACCCCGGAGAGATGGAGATATAGTGTAAAATAAAAAGGCGTGGTGGTTAGAGAGTAACAAAACACACTTTTATTACCAATAAAATAAATAATTTAGGTAAGCGCTTTTGAGGTAACCCTCTTCTTCCGACCTTAATAAAAACTTCTGCAAGCATTCAGTTTAAATACAAATAACAACCAATAAAAACACTTAATGAGAATTAATGTGGCAAATCTTTTTTTCTTAAGAGAGGTTTTAAAGAAACAGCGCTGTTCAGGCCAGAAGAAACATAAGCCTTAAAATCAACAATCCATCTCAACTCTATATATTCAGTTTCATTACGTAGCTCTCCTTTTCTTAAGCTCTCATTAATTTTTTGTAAAACTAAGAATTTAAAGTTGTACTGTGTACCATAATCTGATACATGTTTAGCCAGTGCATTTGTTGATTTATTATTACGTATTTCATTGAGATGTTCCATGACTCTCTCCTTCAACATACGATTCGTTTTGCCTATATAAAATGCACTGCATGAATTACACTTAGCAAGGTAAACTATGTTCTTCGTACAACAGTCTATGTACAAGAAATAGTCAGTGTCCCTGCTGAATGGTTTTCTCACCAAAAAAAACTCCGGAACAGTAGAAAATCGTAGTGAGATGCCAACCACAAAGGAGTAATGTCAAGATATCCAATATAAATCACTTGTAACTAGTCAAGAAGACTCTGGCGACTCAGAAAATGTCCAAAACTTTTATTGAATGTACAAAAGATGAGCGCTTTCGCGTGGTCCATCCACGCCTCATCAGATAACATTTACTGAACAGCTGTTGTGTTTATATACATCCGCTAAGCGCGGGAAAATTTCTAATTAATTAAGATAAAATAATTCTTTTTAAAACCTTCATTTAAAATAGCGCTTATTTCACAAACATTATTGAATGGCAAAAATGAAATTAAAAGATCTCTTTCTTATTCAAATATTCACTGAATAAAAAATATGCAGATGGTATAGATAAAGTCATGTTACTGTAAAGATATACGTGTATATTCATTCTGTTAGAATCTCATATGATGCTAATTATGCAGAAAAATGATGATTATATCTACTGATATTATTAACTGAACCATCATATAAATCTATATGAATAAACCATATAAAAAATGATATAATAACGAACATAGACAAATCATTAATACAATTTATAAAGAATATATATATATATAGTACAACAGTCTGCATAGAAAGAAAATTCTACTGGTTTCAAGTGTACCGGATGCACAACTATACAGGTTGACCATTTATTGCAACAAATCTTGCAAGCCCTGCATTCATATGTTCCTTTGCGTTGTGAAATAAACCTTTCACTTGTTCTGTTGTTCTTATAGCCGTTGCTTCAGATTCTTGCTGTTTTTAAAACTAAGGCTGGGAGTGGACCTTACAACCCTACTAATTTGGGGGTCTGTGAGTAACATAGGCCAGTTCTTATTAACTATCTCACAGGTCCTATTAACATCACTGGAAAAAGTTAAACACAGCCTATTCCCCATCTCAGCACATTTTCTCCCTTCATCATGTACATTTGCAGGGAGTTCTTCAGAGAAATAGGGTCTAGTTATATTACTTTCAAGAGACCTCACTTCTTCCATAGCCTTATCATTCTCATATGCTTTGTAGCCCCTACTCATAAGATCTACATGCAAACTATCTAACGCCTCTTCAAGGTCTCCCCCATTAGTATGTAATCTCTTACAAAGTAATACTTGATTCTTAACTATATTCCTAGTTATGTGTCTGGGGTGCATGCTGGAGTGATGAAGAATATTGTTTTTCCTACAGCTTTTTCTGTGTAACCTAGTTGAAATGTTATCAAACATGTTTTTGTTCACATTAATGTCGAAGAAATCAATCTTAGTCTGAGAGTACTGTAGAGAAAAAGAGAGATAAGAGGTGGTATTCCCTAGAAAATTCACAAATAGAGATATGCTCTAGAGAAAAGAGGAATGAAGGTCAGCAGGACTAAGACAGAATATATGTGTGTGAATGAGAGGGAGGATAGAGGAATGGTGAGGATGCAGGGAGTAGAGGTGGCGAAGGTGGATGAGTTTAAATACTTGGGATCAACAGTTCAGAGTAATGGTGAGTGTGGAAGGGAGGTGAAGAAGAGAGTACAGGCAGGATGGAGTGGGTGGAAAAGAGTGTCAGGAGTGATTTGTGACAGACGAGTATCAGTAAGATTGAAAAGGAAGGTCTACAAGAGGGATAGTGAGACCAGCTATGTTATATGGGTTGGAGACAGTGGCATTGACAAAAAGGCAGGAGTTAGAGCTGGATGTGGCAGAGTTGAAGATGTTAAGATTTGCACTGGGTGTGACAAAGGTGGACAGGATTAGGAATAAGTATATTAGAGGGTCAGCCCAGGTTGGAAGGTTTGAAGACTAAGCCAGAGAGGCAAGATTACATTGCTATGGACATGTGCTGAGGAGGGATGCTGAGTATATTGGGAAAAAGATGCTAAGGATGAAGCTACCAGGTAACAGGAAATGAGGAAGGCCTAAGAAAAGGTTTATGGATGTAGTGAGAGAGGACATGCAGGTGGTTGGTGTGACAGAGCAAGATGCAGAGGACAGGAAGAAATGGACACAGATGATCCGCTGTGGCGACCCCTAACGGGAACAGCCAAAAGAAGATGATGATGATGATTATGATGTACATTAGAACTACTGTGTTAAACAACTATTGTAGTTACATTTCTATGGGCTACACAAAATTGGCTTCATCTAATGTAATTATTATAACTATTTTCATGCAATGGTAATAAACTACAAATGTTTAATCACAATTTTTATTTCATAACTGTATAAATCCAGTCGAAGTATATCATTTACAGAGTTACATATACAGATAATGATTTTAATACACATATGTGAGATTTGTATATATTAAAATCAATTCAGACTTTGCTGATATTTGTCTTTGTTCAATATGATTACAGACATGCTCATGATTTCCTATGCATTTCATAATAGCATTACAAGTACTGTTTTCAGATACACAGATCTGTCTTTACAAATACCTGCATTTATGCAAACTTATTAACTTTTTTTTAAATATGACTCAGTTAAGAAACCAAATGTTTTACTTACTATAAAACGTTGTCCTTCTCGCTGCAATCTAGTCTACCCACTTAGCCAGCTGGTCAACCCAACCCTTCTACAAGTCTTCATACCAATGATGGCACTTCTGGCTGAAATGGGTTATGCCTGTCAGTGTTGACAAGTGGTCACCCAACACCTGCCAAATACGGATTTTTTTTTCAAATTGCTATTTTTTGTGCATGTCTGAGTCTTATCCAGCTATGAATCATACAAAAGTTAAAGCACGATCAAGTTCTCCTTATCTGATCAGCTAGGAGCACAACCTCATGCCTTCACAGGAGTTGCCATCTTTCAAAGGGCCAGAGCAAGAATGAGGAAAGTAGGGTCAGGAATGTATTGAGCAGGGTTAGAACCACTTGCTGTAGGGTGTTACATCATCTTAACCAAACCCTTTTTGCTAGCATGGTCATTACAACATCTATCAATACTATTGGCAATGATGTAACTAAAAGTGCTTTGCCACATAATCATTTTTCTTAAAGGAAAACATTTCCCTTTCCCTTTCATGTTTTATAAAAATGTTAATATATGATTAATAAGTTGCATTGACAATGCTTATTGGTAACAGTTATTTATTTTGTACCCACAGCAGTATGTGGCATGTAGTACATCAGACATTATATTTATTTATTTTTGTGTGTGGGAGAGGATAAATGTCAATATGCATGTCATTTTTCACTTTCATGATTCTATGATTTATCTGAGTCACTAGGGTGTGACACACAATGCTGGATGGGCAAGGATTAAGCTTCATATTGCAGCAAACATGACCTCTAGATGACGCCATTCACACATTCCTGCATTTGCAAGGAAGGCTTGTGAGAAATGCAGAGTGCATATCTGTGTTATTTTGAAATAAGATCATGTATAGTAAAATGTACATTCACAACAGTCAAAATGCCAAAATTCACTGATATACCACATTCATAGAGATGTATATAAATTAGCCTAATTTGCATATAACAGATGTAAATGGCCTTGAGTGTTCACGATTAAGTTGTGCATTCCCAAATTAATTCATGAATAGCTGATATAGGTGGCAAATGTATTAGGAAATCACAGACATACTAAAGTAAGGAAATATTTTTTAAATTATTATTTATAAGAAACTCTTAACAATTATTTCAATATTGATTTAAGCTTCAGTTGGAATGGACTTAGCTTTATGTTATGCTTGTTATAACAGCATTAACTGACTGATAAAATTATTTATTTATTTATTTAATTATTTATTTGCATTTGTTTACTGTGATGGTCCAGCTGGGCCAGAAGTACCCATTTTCGGTGGAGTCCCGGGAAGAAAAGCTCCACATATAAGACATTTCACATACAATACAGAATTTACATTAATAAAGACATTTAGTACATATTATTGGCAGCTTATACAATTGGAGAAAAAAAAACAGTGCATAAGTAATCATGCTCAAATCAAAGGTACTATACAAGCAATGCAAAGTATATACATGAGAACATTCCATATGAGTAGTTTTCAGCTAGCAAAATTTATATAGGGCACTTCGTGTAGTGGGTACAAAGCAGATATCGAAATTAATCAGAGACTAGGTGATTGGAGTAGATTTCAATGGGCATGTTGATGAAGGGAACAGAGGGGGTGAGGAAGTGATGGGTAGGTATGGTGTTAAGCAAAGGAATGCAGAAGGTCAGATGGTAGTGGATCTTGCAAAAAGGATGAACATGGCTGTGGTGAATATGTATTTTAACAAGAGGGAGGAGCATAGGGTGATATACAAGAGTGGAGGAAGATGCACACAGGTGGATTTTATCTTGTGTAGAAGGGCCAGTCTGAAGGAGATTGGAGACTGTAAAGTGGTGGCAGGGGAAAGTGTAGTTAGGCAGCATAGAATGGTGGTTTGTAGGATGACATTGGTGATCAAGAAGAGGAGGGGGAGTGTGAGGGCAGCACCAAGGATCAAATGGTGGAAACTGAAAAAGGGTAATTGTGAGGTGGAGTTCATGGAAGAGTTAAGACAGGCACTGGGTGGCAGTGAAAAGTTACCGAATAGCTGAGTAACTACAGCAGAGCTAGTAAGGGAGATGGCTAGAAATGTGCTTGGTGTGACGTCTGGAAAGAGGAAGGAGGACAAGGAGACCTGGTGGTGGAATGAGGAAGTACAGGACAGTATACAGAGAAAGAGGTTGGTGAAGAAGTGGGATTGTCAGAGAAATTAAGAAAGTAGACGGGAGTATAAGGAGATGAGGTGCATGGCAAAGAGAGAGAGGTGGTGAAGGCTAAGGATAAGGCATATGAAGAGTTGTATGAAAGGTTGGACACTAAGGAGGGAGAAAAGGACCTGTACCGATTGGCTAGACAGAGGGACTGAGCTAGTAAAGATGTGCAACAGGTAAGGATGATAAAGGATAGGTTCATAGGTTCATAGGTAAGTACTAGGCTATCTGCTCAAGGGCATTTATAAGCCTAGCCAGAGTGTGTTGGCTTTCACCACCCCCTTAGATTATTTCCCTGTGCCCCTGACCAGCAGAGCCATTAGTTCCCTACATCTCTGTCCAACAGAGCCACTGCAGTGATCCCCGGGGTAAACTTTCTGTTTCCCATCCACCCGTCAAGGTTTCTCTTGAAGAGTCCTAGTGAGGGGCTCTGCCTGATGTATATTGGAATCTTGTTCCAAAGCATGGGGAGTCTCTGGATCAGGCATCTATCCCTCCAGCATGTCCTATTTATCATTTTGATAAGGTTTATAACCCTAGAGCATGTGGCTCTCAGGGATTTGTTTTTTTTAGGTGGAGCATATCCATCAATTCTGGGTTGGACATGGCCTTGTATGTCAAGCAGAGATCACCTCTGAGTAAGCAGTATGCAACCGAGTACAGCTGGAGTTTCTTTAGTCGGGCTGCATAAGTCATCTGTTTGAGGCCAGTAATCCTCTTGGTGAGGTACTTTTGTGGTCTTTCCAGGTGTTTCAGGTGTCTTGTAAGGTACATCCCAAATGGGGCGTTGTATTCTATAATGGGTCTAATAAGTGATGAGTAGAGAGGCACAATAACCTCCTTTGTTCTGGATGAGAACCCTTTTGAGATTAGGTGGGCCATGTAGAAGGGTTTTTAACCACCTTAGCAATATGATTATCAAAGGAGAGATTGCTATCTACTTGGGTCCCCAGATCCCTTATTACTTTTTCTGTATTTAGGGGACTGCCACCTATGTGGTAGTTCACGGGTACTTTGTTTTTTCTAAACGAGATGACTATGCACTTTTAGGCATTCAGCTTGAGGCCATGATTTTGACACCAGGTATCTGTCTCAGTGAGACTCTTCTGGAGGGTGTCTGTATCAGCCAGAGAATCAATTATGGCCCCTAGTTTGCAGTCGTCTGTGAACTTGGTCAGCCATAGTCCTGCTGTGCTTATCTGTACCTCTGAGAAGTATATACCAAACAGGATGAGTCCTAGGACTGATCCCTGGGGGACGCCACTTGTAACTGGTTTAGAGTCGGACCTAGAGTCTGCAACTCTCACCGTGTGGGTTCTGTCCATGAGCCAATTTGCAACCCATCTCATGATGTAGGGGTTAATGTTCAGGTTGGTGAGTTTGTCTATAATACCAGAATAGGGAATGGTGTCGAAAGCCTTTGCAAGGTCTAGGTAGGCTGTGTGGACCTCCTTACCCTCATCTAATGCCTTGGTAACTGTCTCAAAGAAGTCCACCAGGTTTAGGAGGCATGATCTGCCCTTAACAAAGCCAAACTGGGTGGGGTCCAAAGTTTGGAGGTTCCCAATGTCTCTGTTAATGTGTTCCATGATGATGCACATCATAGCCTTGCAGACCAGGCTAGTCAGGCTTATAGGGCAATAGTTCCCAGGGTCTGTTGTGGCACCACCTTTGTGGAGTGGGATAACTGTTGCTGTGCACCACTCTGTGGGTACGTAGCCTGTAGAAAGGCTGAGTTTGAACAGTGTGTTTAGGTGAGGGGTTAGTTCATTTTGGAGCTCTTGTAAGACAGAGTCTGGGACACCGTCCAGTCCCATTGAGGCTGTGTTTTTGGCTTTGGATAGGGCTGTTTTAACCTGTGTGTTGGTGATTTCCGAGGCCTTACATTCTTCTGGTATGGTTATGGGCCCTTTAGGGGGTGAGAGGGGTGTGAAGTTTGCACTGAACCTGTCTGCCAAAATGTTGGCATTATCAGTCAGTTCAGTGTATTTTGTGCCATTCCACACCAACTCAGAGCAGATCTGAGAGTTTCCACTTAGGTTCTTGACATAGCTAAAGAACACTTTTTGGTTATCTTTGGAGTCCGTGGCAATTTTTCTTTTGAAGCTAGCCTTGGATGATTTAATGAGGGATCATAGTTTCTTGCTGATACTGATTAGGGATGTCTTTCCTTCTAGGGATTTTGCTCTTATCTGTACTAGTTTCCTCCTTCTATTGTAGAGCCTGTTTATGGCAGGGGTCCACCAGACTGGTTTCCTTTTCTTGGAGGAGTGAGTCTTGGTTTTACTTGGGATAGCACAATCCATGCATTCCTGCAGATGATCATAGAGTGCCTTTGTATAGGTTTCAGCAGCTTGGACAGCATTGTCCATTGGCATGGGGGCTGTGATCCTTTCCACCTCGGTCTTAAGCAATGTGAAGTTTGCTTTTGAAAAGTTTTTCACGGTGGTTTCCTTGATTGGGGTTGGGGGCGGAATGTGAATATCCAGAGTGGTTAGTCTATGGTCTGATCTAACCAGTGAGTGGTTGATGTCAGGTGTGGAACACCGGTCACCCATGTTGGTGATGACCAGGTCCAATATGTTGTTCCCTCTGGTGGGGGTGTTGACCAGTTGATCCAGGGTGTTCGAGTTTATAAATTCTAGGAAGCGTTGGGCAAGGGCGTTAGTACTTGAGTAGTTCTCCCAGTTAATGTTTGGGTAGTTGAAATCACTCAGTATTAGGGTGTTTGGTAGGACCTTCATATTTTTCAGTGTCTCCAGAAATGCGGAATGGGGGTCCTGTGTCATGGTGGGTGATCTGTAGCAAGCTACAATTTGGATTGCAGTTTTGCCCGTTGTTACTTGCACTTGGATGATCTCTGATGCATCGTGCTGTGCCACTAACCTGGGGGTGTGAGTATCCTTGATGAATATGGATACACCCCCACCTTTTGTGTTTCGGTCCAGTTTCTGAGGCCCAAAGGTATGGTATGAGTTATAGCCTGGTAGTGCTGGGGTGCTCTCTGGAGCCTTAAACCAAGTTTCTGTTACTGCACAGATATCGATGTTCTCCATACTGAGGAGTGCCTCAAGTGCATGCATTTTGAGGTTTAGACTTCTGGCGTTGAGTAGCATTACCCTCAGTTTTTGGTTACTTGTGGTATTTACAGTGGTGGGTTTGTTTTTTGAGTCTTTCCTAAAAAAGGCACTATGGGGGTGGCAAGAGTCTTTCCCAGTATTTGAAAGCCTAAGGGTGACAGGTGCAAGCCATCTCTTGCGATGCAACGTGGCTTGTTAAGCATGTCATCCCAGGCAGACAGATACTGGATCCCCTTTGAATGACACCAGAAACTTAGCCAATTGTTGAAGTTGATCATTTTTTCTTTATATGGTGGCATCATTCTTGGTGAGGTTAGGATGCTACTTAGTATCAGGGTCATACCTGTCTGGGCTACATGATCAGAGAGCTCTTGCATGTCTCTTTTCATGTAATCCAGGGAGGTACATCTCAGGTCATTCACACCAACATGTACAATGACAGAGTCGTATTTGTACTTGATCTGGAGTGACCTGAGTGCTTGTGTTATGTGGCGGCTCCTGGCGCCTGACAGGCAGCTAACTGTAACCTTCCCCTTGTCCAGCCTAGTTAGTGGGACATCAGTGTGCCTGACTATAGAGTCACCTATCACTAATATGTTAATATGTTATTTTGCCTTAAGGACTGTGATTGCATGGCAGACTGATTAAGTGTAGTATGTGTTTCATGGCTGGTGATGGGATTGTGGAGGCTGCTTGGATGTATGCTTTGGAGGTCTCTGTTACTTTTGCAGATTTTTATTTAGAGCCTCCGAGTATGTTTTTGTGTATTTATGTGTGTTATTTCCCTGTGTTGGTTTGTTAGGTCTATGTGCGACAGGTGGTGTGTTGCAAGTATTACCCTTTTCCTCTTGACAGTCAGTTACAGTCTGGGGTTGAGAGAGCTTTGCTTCCATTCTGGCTGTATAATTGCATCTCATGCATATATTAGTGTTTGGTGGTAGGAGGAGAAGGTTGTCTGCGTACATGAGGCAGTTGTAACATTTCCTCAGAATGCCCAAATTCACCAGGTGGACTGGAGAGTACACCAGAAACTGCCCTTTGGACATGCCTGAATAGGTAGAGTGAGCTGTTTTTCTGATAGACTGGTGCAGACGAATAGAGAAACTTTTCCTTCTGGGCAGTATAAGGGGGGGGTTTAGTGCTAGGGGTATTTAGTGTTTGTTATGAGTTTTAAGCACGTGCTGGGCTGTAAAATGAATAGTTTGAGTGCTAAAGTTGAAGGTTTGTCTAGATCCAAGGGAAAAATTGAAGGGTAGACTTCGTAGAGTTGGGAATAGTTTAAGCCTAGCTAACCGGAGCTGCCCGGCGCGCAAAACCACACAAACGCAGTTTTTATATCAGAAAGATTAAAGAGATAGAAATTAGCCCAAAATGGCCAATAAAACTACAGTTTCTGGGCAGAAACCACTCCTCCAAGGGCAAGTAGGCTGTTCAGAGCTCCCCACTCTCACTGGTGAACAAAGAAACTTCCTTTTTGCCCAAGTAAGGTATGGCCAAATACAGAAGCTTAAACACAGTCCAGGTATCAGCAGGTATCTGAAACTGGATTTTTCTAGCTTAGTAAGGTGGAAAAATAGCAAGATTTTTTTTTTTGTTTTGTTTTTTTTCAAGAAAACAGTAGAAACAAATTCGAAAACACTTTTATAGTGCAGTAATGGCTGTCGCACTTGAGTGGGAAGCCAGTAACAGTTAAAAATACAATTTACAACAAAAAATGAATTTTAAAGTGCAGGCACAAATAAATGCAATTTCAGTGTAAAATGAGCGTTCTGAGAAGCAATAAATGCCAGAAAACTAGCGTTTAGGCGGAAATAGCAATAAGCTACAAGACAAAACAATAAAATGGTACTTAAACACTCCAAAGTCTCTCCTTTTGTCTCTCTGGCATTGTAGGTCTCTGCAGGACACCTGGCCAGGATCTGCTGAGCCTATACAAACACAAAATTGCGCAAATACGGTTTTTATATCATTAAGATTAAAGAGAAAGAAATTAGCCCAAAATGGCCAATAAAACTACAGTTTATGGGATAATGAGGGAAATGTACTCACAAGCAAGGAGAGTGCGTTGAGCAGATGGAAAGAATACTTTGAGGGGCTGATGAATGAAGAGAATGAGAGGGAGAGAAGGTTGGATGATGTTCGGATAGTGAATCATGAAGTGCAGTGGATTAGCAAGGAGGAAGTAAGGATAGCTATGAAGAAGAAGAATGGAAAGGCTGTTGGTCCAGATGACATACCTGTGGAAGCATGGAGGTGTTTAGGTGAAATGGCAGTGGAGTTTTTAACTAGATTGTTTAATGAAATCTTGCAAAGTGAGAGGATGCCTGAAGAATGGAGAAAAGTGTTTTGGTACCGATTTTTAAGAATAAGGGTGATGTACAGAGCTGTAGTAACTACAGAGGGATTAAATTGATCAGTCACAGCATAAAGTTATGAGAAAGAGTAGTGGAAGCTGGGTTATGAAGGGAGGTGATGATTAGTGATCAGCAGTATGGTTTTATGCCAGGAAAGAGCACTACAGATGCGATGTTTGCTCTGAAAGTGTTGATGGAGAAGTACAGGGAAGGTCAGAAGGAGTTGCATTGTGTCTTTGTGGACTTAGAGAACGCATATGACAGGGTGCCTAGAGAGGAGTTGTGGTATTGTATGAGGAAGTCGGGAGTGTCTGAGAAGTATGTAAGAGTGGTACAGGAATTGTATGAAGGTAGTGTTACAGCGGTGAGGTCTGCGGTGGGAGTGACAAATGCGTTTAAGGTGGAGGTGGGATAACATCAAGGATCAGCTCTGAGCCCTTTCTTATTTGCAATGGTGATGAACAGGTTGACAGACAAGATCAGACAGGAGTCCCTGTGGACTATGATGTTTGCAGATGACATTGTGATCTGTAGTGAGAGTAGGGAACACTTGGAGGAGACCCTGGAGAGGAGGAGATATGCTCTAGAGAGAAGAGGAATGAAGGTCAGCAGGAGGATAGAGAAATGGTGAGGATACAAGGAGTTGAGGTGATGAAGGTGGATGACTTTAAATTCTTGGGATCAACAGTGCAGAGTAATGGTGCGTGTGGAAGAGAGGTGAAGAAGAGAGTACAGGCAGGATGGAGTGGGTGGAGAAGAGTGTCAGGATTGATTTGTGACAGATGAGTACCAGTAAGAGTGAAAGGGAAGGTCTACAAGAGGGTAGTGAGACCAGCTATATTATATGGGTTGGAGACAGTGGCATTGACAAAAAGGCAGGAGTTAGAGCTGGACATGGCAGAGTTAAAGATGTTAAGATTTGCAATGGGTGTGATGAGGGTGGACAGGATTAGGAATAAGTATATTAGAGTGTCAGCCCAGGTTGGAAGGTTGTGAGATGAAGCCAGAGAGGCAAGATTACGTTAGTTTGGACATGTGCTGAGGAGGGATGCAGAGTATATTGGGAAAATGATGCTAAGGATGAAGCTGCCAGGTAACAGGAAAAGAGGAAAGCCTAAGATAAGGTTTATGGATGTGGTGAGAGAGGACATGCAGGTGGTTGGTGTGACAGAGCAAGCTGCAGAGGAGTGGAAGAAATGGAAACAGATGATCTGTTGTGGCAACCTCTAATGGGAGCAGCCGAAAGAAGAAGAAGGTACTTAAACTTTTTACACGCTTAGGAGGTGTAATAGCTGAGCAATAGGCTATATGAGTCCTGTTGCAGGAATCAGCAAAGTCAGTGGATATTGTTGCAGATATAAGTGGTGGTATGATATTAAGGTAGGCTGTAAGAGTACCTGAATGTCTCACCTGGTTCAATGATAGATCTATAAGGGTTAGGAAGAGAAGGAAGCAGGCAGGAGGGATTAATGGTAGGATAATGAGGGTTAGTAGAAGAAGGACTTCCATCATTTGAAGCTACATTTCATGCCAGTAACAGTGGGATTTTTTAGTGATTACAGAAAATGATCTTTACTTATTGAGCATACATGGCTATAAATGCAGTAAGTTAATCCAATATTTTGTTAGTGACAGTGAAGGAAAAATGGCAGCATTAGCAGTACATGACAATTGGAGAGGATAGGACAAGAATGCCTTTTTGGTGACAAATGTTATTGAATGAACTGTGGTTAGCATATATTACACATTGGCATGAATATATTGAGATTTCTATTAGGTAGTCATATTGGTTTGTATTAAGTAGCATTTACTTTGGGTGGTAGGAATTATTGGCCAGTGTTTTGTACTTTAAGTGTTATTTACATAAAGATATTACTGTCACACTTTCTGACTGTAGCTGCTTTTTTTTTTTATGTACGACTGACAGAGAATAAGGAATCAAAGCACAAAAAGGAAAACTTCAGCCATGAGGAAAATTGTCTCTTCATGGTAGCACTTAGAACATATGGGAAAATTATTTTTGTAAAGGGGGGGCCAAGATAAGCCTAGAGGAAAAAGGCTGGGAGTCAAGTAGTTGCTGAAACCAATGCAGTTGGAGGCAGAAACCAATCATTGGCATAATGCAAGGAAAGGGCAAATTTTATGATAGCATTTGCTAGAAGCAAGGCCAGACAAAATGTAATTCCCCATACCAGACCAGTACATGGGACCTCCAAATCATATTCAACATATCATGAATACATTCTGTCCATTTGTGAGGATGACTATGACACAGTAGATGGTGCAACAGGAATAATTAGAGATGGTATGAGCACTGCTCCAGCTTAATGATATCTGCAAAAGCAACAGTAACACACATCTGCTTATTAATGTTGGTTTAATATCAGTAACACTCAGTTTTTTAGAGATAATTGAATGCTGACAAGAAATTACGTAATTAAGCATGCCACAATTTATTATTATTAAGTGAGTCTTTTACATCAACAAATAATGCAAATGAAAGTGTGCATGGTAGTGTCCCACTCACCCCCGTATAAGCATACTTTACTGCATGCTTTTGCATTGCATTATTATTATTATTATTGATGTTTTCTATTTTTTACAGAGTCAGCATCAGAAACAAACAGTTCAACTATAGCAATAAATTTGGATGATGTCAGTAGCAGATTGGGTGTTGCTGCCGCTGCTCATTATGATAACATAGTTATATTTATGAGGGAGCCTGAGGGAAGAGGCCAGCAATCTCCAAGTTTAATGGCAGATTCTCTCACTACTCATGTTAAGAACTCTGCAGAGAAAGAAAGTGCAACTCAGAATTAAGCACAACTTGACATAGCAATCATGGTTGTACCACAGGAACACCCCTACACCTCTATACCAGTATCTCCAAACACAAAGGAACACTTTGAGGATAATGGTAGACATTCAGATTCCAAAGTGTCCACATTGACAAATTTACAAAGGGGAATTAGGCAGAGTAATTTCTTACAGTTACCCCAGGAAACATACAAAGTATTGGCTGCCCAACAAGAGCATTGTGAGTGCTCAGAGCACTACCACAGAGAGTCAGCTGGAAATGATCAGGGTCATCCAGGGTAAGAGTGATGATTTCCACCACTACTTCAAAATGGCAGAGAGCAGGGATAATGCCATGGTCACATCGATGCATGGTGTGGTGGCACACTAAGCATCAGTGGCCATTGCTATTTTTACTCTAGTTAGGACATATCAGAGGCAAGTTTTAATCAGTCTTCACAGGGCAGAGGATGGGATATATCAGGACACATTGGGGGAGATCAGAGAATATTACTGATGCTTCTCAAGACAGAAATGTAGGTAGTCAAAGTGAGCAATCACAACACATTTCACACAGGCCATGTTATCAGTCATCTACATCTAGCAGAACATCAAATTCAATGTCACGGTCACACAGTAGTTAATGTCAGGTCAGTGAAAGCAAGATCACCTACATCAAGTAGGTCATGACATCAGACTAATTCACCTTATATTTATCATGGTATCCCCTCCTCCAAATCAGTTGCACCATCACCTAGCCTATCAATTGAAGATGAGTATGACTCATTTCATCTGGAACTCTGGAGCTACTGTGAACTAGCTTCCCTGACACAGCTTTCTGTTTAGTTGAAATGGAGGTTTGAATGGGGGGGGGTTGTGTGTGTGTGTGTGTATATATATATATATATATATATATATATATATATATATATATATATATATATATATATGGGTCCACTATAGAATTTTGAAATTCCACAATCCCAACCTTCTAAATACCAACACTCAGAACCTCGATATTGTGGAATCTCAAAATTAAAAAAAAAAACATAAAAAACAAAAAACAAAAAGAACACATCAAAAAACACATTTTTGCAGGGGGGCAAGACCCCTGCAACTTAAATATACTAACTCTGAGATCGCACTACAGTGAAGAGAATGGTAATGTTCGCATTCCACACTGTGTGCCAATCTCCATTTACAGACTTTGAGATCCCACAATCTAGAGGCTCTGAGAATAGCTATTTAGAATGTTAGGATTGTGGAATTTTGAAATTCTATAGTGGACCCATATATCTATATCTATATATATATATATATATATATATATATATATATATATATATATATATATGTATATATATATCTCATCCATGTAAAACCAGTATGTACACCATCAATGAATATTTGACAAAAACAGTGTTACATGGATTACCATCCCTACAGTAGCAAGCACCTAAAAAATCAAAATATTAATGAGCAAACATTTTCAGGAGAAATATATCATAAGCAAATGGCACATTAAAGTCAGTATCCTTCCATGTAAACTTACAATGCTACTACTACACCCTCCCCACTGCACAAATAATAGCAGTTTCTGAAGTCAGAGTTTATTGTGTATGACACTATAAAATTAATCTGATGTGTAGTACAACAGAATAAAGTAAGAAGAACATTTGCAAAGCTTTCCTCATGAAGTCTTTCACTGATGTCAGTATTTCTTACTTTTGTATAGTTAAGTAATCATTAAAGCAGACAAAAATATAAATTACTTCTTATATGATGCCTTTCAACACCACTGAACAGGAAATAGGTGAACAATAAGGCGTGTCGACAAAAATTAGTATTATTCAAACATATAATAAAAAATATATATATTTTAAGATGAGAGAGAATGTTAGATGAACTGTGACAGCAGACCATGTACCACACAGCATAGCCCACAGATATCACTGCATTTATCAGTATTACTCCATGTGTTTTTTTACAAGAAAGGAAACAGTAGCCTGAATGTCATTGCCCATAGCTGTGGAATAGATGCATCCTCTTTAGCTGTGCAGCCACATTCTGTGTACGTGCCAGCTACATGGGTTCCTTCGCTACTGCTTACAGCTGGTTTTCAGTAGTCATAGTGGGACTAGAACTAGGAGCTGCAGTGACAGCATGGGTCACTTCACTGTCAGACCTCTGCATGATCATGTTCTGCATAATGCAACAGGCAGTAAACATCCTACAAGCAGTAGCTAGGTTATATTGAACGGCACCCACCGACTCATCCAGGAACCAAATATGGCTCTTCAGTAGGCCGAAGACCCTCTCAGTGACAATATGGGTCTGGGACATGGATGTGATACATGTCTCCTCTGCAGCTCTACTTGGATGTCTCACTGGAGTCATGGGTCATGACTCCAGTGAATATCCAGCATCACATGAAAAAAAAAGAGAGACAGAGAAGAGGGATCAAAACAACAAGAAAAATAGTATTCAGCAATGCACAGTAACAAGAATAACTATGTAAAAAACAATATAACAATTATTTTTATGCTTACCAGTAAGATAACCACTGCTCATCCTAACATGCATGAAGAGACAGTAGAGTGAGCTAGCGGGCTAAATGAGGGAATCATGTGCGCTGCCAGGATGCTGGGCTGAGATGTTGGTGATGCACCCCATGCATCATACACTACCTGACAATTGAGGGAATGGTAGCCATACCTATTGTGATACTGCTCTCTCTGTGGATTAGGAGGAGCCGTAATTGCAACATGGGTGCACTGAGTACCTCAGGGCAATGTGCCAACTGATAAAAGGCATACATAGTCCTGGCTTGGTCTTGGAGTGGCACAGGAAAATAAATGTACTAAAGAATGTACTAATCCACACATGCCAAAGTATATCTACAAACTCCTGCAGTATCTTTGTGGCAGAAGCTTGTGAGATCCCCAACACGTCCCCACTCTGTCTCTGGAAGGTCCTGTACCAAGTATAGTGAGGGCTATATCCACAGTCTCTGGAAAGTTCCATAGCAGGTATAGTGAGGGCTATACAAACTTTGGTATCCACAAGAATACGAAGTTTGCACATTCCTCAAGTGCTCTTTGGGGGTCAAACATTCCTACTAAGACCCTTATAATGTCTTTGTCCACTACGAACTTATTAAGGATTGTCTGATTTTCAAAGTTATAATGAGTAATCCTTTGTTTGTATTTTTACCTTTTATCCAGCAACTACTGTTGGGCACAAGCAGTTTTGGCCAAGCCAAGACAAGCAACGCAGACCTGGAAATAGCAAAGTTTGCAGCATTTTCAGTGATTGCAACCCTGACACATTTGGCAATACTTCCCTTTGTATAGCACATCTGTGACCAACCAGTGCGAAAAAACAGGAAAATCAGATTATAAATCGCAAACAGTGAAAACATACTTTATTAGCATGCAAAGATTTACATCACTCCTCAGTTCCATGTCATTATTTGCACATCTGCATAACCACATTCATTGTCATTGCCATTGGCAAAAATTACCTCTAGGTGGTACAGTGGTGCAGCAGTTAATGTTGTTACCTCACAGCAAGAGGTTCTCCGGTTCGATTCTCAGCTGGACTGCCTTCTGTGCGGAGTCTGCATGTCCTTTCTGTGTTTGCGTGGGTTTCCTCTGGGTACTCCAGTTTCCTCCCACATTCCAAAGACATGCATCTGGAGCATTTCTCCCCGGGCCTCCGCTGAAAATTAGGCTCTGTCCTAGTCAGACTTTCCCGGTCAACAAATAAAAAATATATATATATATTCAGGATGTGCATATAAGTAATTCTTACTCCAGGCTAAATGAATTTGCAAGGATGTTAATAGATTTAGCCAGGAGTTAGGTACTGAGTCTGGGCCTGAAGTTTTCCAGTTAGTAGTTTTTCTTAATTCTGTCTCAAATTTTCTGACTGTTACTTCATTCAGTTTCATAGCCTGTATATTACAGTCCTGAAGTATGATCACAGTCCTGAAATATGATCCTTTGAATGAGGCAAGACATTCAGCTGATTAAGTGGTAATGCTAGTGCTTATAAATCATCCACACTTTATCAAAAAGTATGGCAATTTCCCAATTGTCCTAGCAAAATTATCCTGACCCCGATATGAATTTCACCACAGATCTTCTCTAAAAAATAACTGTAGGTCAAGTGGAATTACCTTGGTCAACAACATAAATGATAATGATAATGTATGTGACATGAAAACTCTATATTCCTGTGTAGACAAAGCAAATCTAAAGTTAGCTTAGTGAGGGACAGACGAACAAAAAGAATTCCGTGAGTGTGCACCAAGCCTCCATTATATTAAGCAGGAAGAGAGATAAATCTTTTGTGGGAAAGGAGTCAAGCAGCTGCTGGGTACACACTGAAGAGCTATATACTATAATACTCTCCCATAGCACTGGCTTTGTGTAGCATAGTCCTCAGGTCTCTGCATTAGAAAAAGGAAGTCCATAGCATAGCAAAATAGTCACTAACATCAGTGCCCTAAATAACAGCTGGGAAGATAGGCCCTAAACTGCTTATGGTATTCCACTGGTCCTATAATGAGATATTTGCAAATTTTGCTAAAAGAGATTTGTATGAATCTTTATAAACCATTGTGCCTGGAACTGTCCTTTTAAGTCGAGGATTTCCTATGCTGACACCCATTTTTTGTTAGTGCTAATAAAAGGTTAGGTATGTATAAACATTCATTGATGTAATATTTTTTTTTCCTTTATAATTTTATTATGCTTTATAAAATATAACATCACAATAACAGCAATATATATCGATATATTTATTTTATTCCCAAACCACAACACCCTTTATTATTTTTGCTATTTGACAATACTGGACCTGATCATGAATACTTATCAGCTGAACAATTTTTCAGCAAACCAATTATATTTGTACTGAGCATTTCAAACGTTTACCTTATCTTCTATCATTTTCCTAGTTTCCAACACTTTAATGTAAAGTTATCAAATCTAGATCCAATACAGTCAACTCTTATATTTTCTATCTCCTTGCCACTTATTAGCTTGTTTGCCTTCCATGAACCAAGCCACACTTTTGTAAACCAGTTTAACACAGCTTTTTGCTCCCAGGACTCAACCACCACCTCTTTTTAGAACTGGGCTATAATACTCATAAAACCTTTTCCTATCAGTAAGATCACTTCCCTGTTTGAGCTCTTCCAACATGGCCACCTTGTTTCCAGCTCACAGACAAAAAGGCCTTATTTTCTTTGCTTTAATTCTCGTACATTTTGCTCAAACTTCCAGAGCTATGCTCCACACCCTCTAAGCCTTCTTATTCTCCCACCACATATGTAATTGTTCAGATCCCCCTGCCACATACCAAACAGATATATTCAGGCCATCAGCCCTCCCACTGCACCCTTACATGACTGCTATACCATTTGTACATGAAACTCCAATAATTATCTCAGACAGGACCGCAAACTGTTACCTTCTTTGCCAATCTGCAAAAGTCATTCTGACCTCCTTATTTCATTCATATGCATCCATCATTCACTAAATCTCTCCATTCATTCTTCCAGTTTAGTTTTCCAACAAAGACCTGAATACCACATGTATCCATACTTCCTGGATATTTCTTCAATCCATTTTCCTATTTCTCTCTCACTTTCTCTTCTCTAGCCCCCCCCCCCATACATTCTTTTCCAAGTCACCTGTCACTTTCACTTCTTTGTTATTCTTCTCACCAGCCCCCACAAACAGCCATTCCTTGCTTAACCTAAACTTTTCCTTCAACTCCTTCATCTCATTAAAACCTACATGTCCACTGTCCTCCCTTCATAATACGTTATTGACTTTTTCTATCCCAGTCTGAAGCCAATGACAGTCCTTTCTTTTCCAAACCACATTCCACTCTTGTAACCCTGAAGATCCCAATGGAAATTTCTGAATCTGTATCATAATTATTTATTTCCTCACATACCTATGCATTGTGTCATTTGCATCATTTTTTTACAGACTAAACATTCCTCTCTGGCGTCCTATCTACCCTGCTTCCCACTTAACCCATCTAACAATCGAATTACCAGTCTCATAACCCCTTACACTTTGGCTTGTATTAATAGCATATCTGCCTGTCTATCTATCTCTGTATTTATCTATCTATCTATCTATCTATCTATCTATCTATCTATCTATCTATCTATCTATCTATCTAGGGTTCATTATCCCTAAACTTATTTTTGATTGGAATTGAGAACCTTATACAGTAGATTAGATTACAGATGAGAAAAGCAACACAATTCAAAGGAAAATGACTATGTACTGCTTTCCAGATGATTGTATGATTTTAATATGATTTTACTGGAGGATGTGAATAGGTAATAACCAGTCATGCTGGATATTTTTCAATAGTATATAAAGAAATCACTGTTGAAATACAATCCAAAGAAGTCAATGGCAATGGAGTTAGAGCTGATAAAGGGATGTCTTGAGTAGAAGGGTGACAAATATGTGGGATTTAAGGTGTATAGCAGGGCAGATTATATTGTGATAGAAAAATTGAAGAAAGCTGAGGGAGAAGGTGAAGAGCTTGCTGGATTGCTGTCAGGAAAGATCTTTACATTGAGTGGGAGATTTAAGGGACAAAGTATTCACCATTAACCCTCCTTTGCTTGCATGAGCTATTTTGAACTGAGGCAGGACTATATATGTTCTTCTGTGAGGAACTGGTTAGTTAGTTTTTGTGGTGGCCCATTCCTAGAAGATCCTGACCAGATAAGGCTAGCATACTAGCTTCAGCAGAGGACTAGAAATACATCTGAGATATTCTGCCAGAATGCTTAGTTCTTTGGAATGTGAGTATCTGAAAGAAAAGCTTCTTGCCCTATTGCTCACTGTCAGACTAATCCTGCTATCTGCACAGAGGTACAATTATGTGCTCCCTGTTTTAACAATTCACTCTGTGTCATGGGTGTCTAACTTGATCTGTAGGTACTCTGGTTTCAGGTCCTTTGCTGGAGCTTGGAGGGTGAATTTTTCCTGAAACAACAGAGGATGCCAGGTACCCCAATATATTAATGAAGCTTCTGTCACCTGACACCAAGACAGGTTCATCTGCAACAATAACAAATCCATACTGAGCTTGGTCAGCATAGTGCTCTTCTGTAGGGCCTGCTGAAAGCAGTTTCAGACTGGCAAAATGTCCATGAGCACATGATGACTTCCAGCCAATGGAACTGCACTGGCCTCAGAAATACCTTCATGTATGGTAAGCCACACTGTAGAGATAGTAATTATCATGAGTCCCAGGAGGTACAAAAGCATTCATGCTTCCCCCCACCTTGTTTGTCATCTGTGAGGGAGACAACTGTATGACCTTCTATGTGCTGTATGTTATGAAGAAGACTTGACAATGAAGAGTACTACTTCAGCCATTAAAAAAGCAAATCTTCTTTGCTGGGACAAGAGAGTACTTCTTCCAGTATATGAGGACCACAGTGACTGCAACCATGAGAGGTTCAAACCAGGGTTACTACTAGGCTGTCCCTCAGACTAGTCAGCATGAGATGGTTACCGAATGGAACAAAATACTTAGCTTTTCCTTTAAAGACTTTTATCATAATGGCTAGTAACTTGCTAAATAATCTTGGGGTAGAAGATATTCTAAATGGCAACACTTTCAATGTAGCATGTTTGTTCCTGGAATAAGTATTTTCCATGTGGCTATACCTGTACATTTAGATATCTACAAGAATGTTTGCATTTACAAATATGTGATTCTTCCACTCTATTTTGAGCATCATAAGATTTACTGTATACTTCATAATTATAGGCTCATAGTTTTATAGTAAGATAACAAACTCTACATCAGAAGGAAGAAGCTGTTGCAGAAAAGGGTGAAGTCCCAAGACTGGAAAAACTCCCTTATTAGCCTCAACAAAAAGCTGAGATCCCTCATCAAAAACTCTAAAGCTAGCTATGATGGCAGAATTGCACCAGACAATAAAAATAACCACAAAGTCTTCTACAGTTTTATCAAGAATCTCCACGGCAATACCCAGATTTGTTCTGAGTTACTGCACAATGGTACCTTCTATACTGAGCCAACAGATATTGCCAACATACTGGCCGACAGATTCAGTGCCAACTTTACCCCTCTCACCCCCCCAAAAGACCAATCACAATACTGGAAAAATGCCAGGCACCCAGGATTACTGCAGCACATGTTAAAGCTGCATTGTCCAAGGCCAAGAGTACAGCTTCCACGGGACCCGACAGTATCCCTGGCTGTGTTCTACATGAAGTACAATGAACTGGCACCACATTTGTGTTCCCTGTTCAATTACAGCCTTGCCTCTGGCTTTGTCCCTACAGAATGGCACACTACTACAGTCATCCCTCTCCATAAAGGGGGAACAACTACAGACCCTGGAAATTATCGCCCCATTAGCCTGACAAGTCTGATATGTAAGGCTATGGAGCGCATCATCATAGAGCTAATTAACAAGGATATAGGGAATCTCCAAACTCTGCATCCACTCAATTTGGTTTTGTGAAGAGTAGATCATGCCTGCTCAACCTGGTTGACTTATTTGAGTCAGTCACCAGAGCTGTAGATGAGGGTAAGGCAGTTCATACAGCCTACCTCGATCTGGCCAAGGCCTTTGATACCATTACACACTCAGGAATTATTGATAGACTCTCCAGACTGGGTCTCAACCCCTATATCACTAGATGGGTTGCAAATTGGCTCACAGATAGAATCCACAGTGTGAAAGTAGCAGACTCCAAGTCAGACTGCCGACCAGTCATATGTGGAGTCCCACATGGATTGGTCTTAGGTCCTCTCCTGTTTAGCATCTACTTCTCAGAAGTCCAGGTCAACACAGAGGGACTCTGGCTGACCAAATTCACTGACAATTGCAAGCTGGGAGTGATTATTAACTCTCCAAGTGATGTAGACATCTTACAGAAAGGCCTCACTGAGACTGACAACTGGTGTGGAAACCATGGCCTTAAGCTTAATGCCAAAAAATGCGTTGTCATTCCCCTTGGGAAAAACTCAGTTCCCACTAATTACCACATTGATGGTAGCCCACTGAACACTGAAGGCATTATAAGAGATCTGGGGATACAGGTTGACAGCAACTTCTCCTTCGACCACCACATTGCCATTGTGGTCAGAAATTCTTTCTATGTGGCTCATCTCATTGCCAAGGGTTTTTCATCCAGGAAGAAAGAGTTCATCATCTCTCTCTACCCTTCCCTCATTAGACTAATCTTCGAGTATAATGCTCCATTTGGCATGTACCTCACTAAACATGTGCAACAGCTGGAAAGGCGACAAAAGTACCTCATGAAGAGGATCCTAGGCCTTAAACACATGCCCTACATGGACAGACTCACAAAACTCCAGATTTTCTCTGTCTCATATCATCTTTTAAGAGGTGATCTCTGCTTGGCTTACAAAGCCATGTCTGACCCTGCCCTGTTATGTTACACCTAAAGAAATCCCAATCCTTCCACACCACACACTCAAGGGGCCTCAACCTTATTATCACAATCAACAGAACATGCTGGAGGAACAGGATCATAACCTAGAGACTGCCCATGCTCTGGAATAGACTTCCCATAAATGTCAAGCAGAGCACCTCACTGGCCCTTTTCATGAAATCTTGATGAGTGGATGGGAAATAGAAAGTTCCCCCTGGGGATCACTCCAGTGGTTCTACTTGACAGAGGCACCAGGAACTAATGGCGGCATGATGCCAGGGAACTTCTATAGGATAGGCTTGTAAAGCCTTCAGGGACATTGGCCTAGTACACACCTATGAACCAATGAACCTATGACAACCATCACCAGGGTCTTAACAAGCCTAGTGTTGCAACCCAACCCAGTTCTGTCCCCAAGATACATGAATGCCTATATGGTGGGGTATGTTAGTAAAGAGGTAGCTAAGGGTTATGTTGGGGGAATATTAGCTGGGGATTAAATTACTTGCTGTCGACCTTGGACATGGGGCCAGACAGGGGGTGAATTTGTGATTTCCCATCCAGTGATCAAGGATTCTTTTAAATAGGGTCAGTGATGAACTCTGCTTCCCATAGATGGGGAGTTTATTCCATAGTGTGAGTATCCTTGTATCCTTTGAGAAACATATCACTCTCTCCAACATGTTCTATTTATGTCTCAGGTAAAGTTCAGGTCCTTGGATCTAGTGTTTTTGGCACTGTTTGTTTTGCCTATGTGGAAGAGATCCATCTGAGCTGGATCTGAGGATGCATTATACACTTGGCATAGATCTCCTCTCAGTAACTTGTAGGACACTGAGTACAGAAACAGGGCCTTAATATGATTTGTGTAGGACAGAGAATTCATGCCTTTGATTCTTCTGGTGATAAACCTTTGAGGATATTCCAACTGTTGCATGTGCCTGGTTAGGTACATGCCAAAGGGGGCATTGTACTCAATGATGGGTCTGATAAGCATTGAGTAGAATGGTACTATAACTTCCTTGGACCTGGATGCTATACCTTTGCTTATGAGTTGGGTGACATGCAATGATTTTCTTACTTTCTTGACTATGTGTTGGGCAAAGGCCTGATTACTGTATACTTATGTTCTCAGATCCCTAACTATCTGTTCAACTCTTAACGTTGTTTTATCAATGGAGTAATTAGCCTGAGTGGATGATTTCCCAAAGGCCACTATAATACATTTCTTCACACTGAGTTTTAATCCATGGGTTTGACACCAAATCATTTGTTTGTGTTAGACCGTCTTGTAGGATGTTGTTGTCATAGGGAGACTATATGGTAGCTCACAATTTCTATCATCTGTGAACTTGGTGAACCAGAGGCCTTTGACATTAGCCTTTACTTTTGAGGGGTAAATGGCAAACAGAAGCAGGCCCAACATGGAGCCCTTGGGTACTTCACTGGTAACCGGTCTCCTAGTGGAAATGGTCTCACTGATCCTGACTTTTGGGACCTCTCTGTGAGCCAGCCAGCAATCCAGTGAGTTATGCAGGGATTTATGCCTAGTTGTGAGAGTTTGTCTACAATACCTGAGTGAGGTATTATATCGAATGCGTTGGCCATGTCAAGGTAGATGGCATGGGAGCCTGTCAATGAAGTCTACCAGGCTGAGTAGGCAAGACCTTCCCATAACAATGGGATGGGTCAAATGACTGTTGGTTGCCAATATCCTTGTGGATAATTTCCATGGTAATTTGTTCCATGGCTTTGCATATCAGACTTGTCAGATTGATGTGTCTGTAGTTCCTGGGGTCTGCTGATGGTCCATCCTTATAAAGAGGGATGACTGTTGTAGTCCTCTATTCACCTGACAAATAACCTGTTTTGAGGCTGTAGTTGAAGAGTCCCTCAAGAGGTCCTGCTAGGTTTTGTTTTAGGCTATTTAGGAGACAAGGAGGGATATTGTTGGGGTCCATTGAAGCAGTGGTTCTGATCATAGTGAGTGCCACCAGGACCTTATCCCTGTTGATACTGGGGGGGATATGCTAGAAGGGATTTCAGGGGGATAGTGGGGGAAGAGGATGGTGAAATTAGAATTAAATTTATTAGCCTGTAGATTTGCTATGTCACCCTGTTCAGTGAAAGTTGTACTAATTACAATCAGTTCTACACACTGCTGAGTGTTACCTTTAAGATTATTGACATAGCTGAAGAAGGCCTTGTGATTGTCATTAGCCTGGGAAGCTATCCTGACCTTCCAATTGACCTTGTTGGACTTTAGTAGGCCTATTTTTTCTAGTTCTGCTGAATCAGAGAGCTCTTATCTCTATGAGAGCTGCTCTTTCTGATTTTGGCCATGACTGTTTTTTTCTTTTGTTATATACCCTATTAAGGTAAGGATTCCACCAGTGAGATTTATTTTTGGTGTTAGATATGGGCTTACTTTTGGTAGTTAAGGCAGCATCAATGCAAGCATTTTCATGTTTGCACAGAGTTTCTGTAAATAATTTTGCAAAGGTAGTTGTGTTCTTGGAGTTTTGAGAAGCTATGACTTTTGATAAACTGTCACTTAATAGGATGTAGATTGCTTTAGAATAGTTCCTTATTGTTACAGGTGTAGTTGGGTTTTATGGGTTGATTTTTATTTTGTGGGAGACAGCTTTGTGTCTGACCTCACCAATGAGTAAGTGACATGGGGGGAGTACAACACTCTCCTATGTTAGTGACTATATGTTTGATCGTCTTGTTGGAGTGAAAACTATGTAGTCCAAGGTATTTGTGTTAATAAAGTCCAGGAAACATTGTGCCTGTGAGTTAGAGGCAATGTATGTTTCCCAGTCTATAGAGGCATAATTAAATTCTCCAGTGGGGTCTATATTACATATCCGAATGCTTAAATGTTCGAATCGCTAAAGATCGACCTTTAGCGATCGGACATTCAAATGTTTGAATATGTAATAAAATAAAATTAAAAAAAAAAAAAGGAAAGGGTTTAAGCAGGGGGCAAGCCTCCCTGCACCCCCACACCCCCCACTACTTAAATATACCAACTTCGAGATCGCACTTCAGTGTGCTACAGTGCGGAAACAGGAAATTTCCCATTCCCTACACTGTAGTGCGATCTTGGAGTTGGTATATTTAAGTAGCGAGGGTGTGGGGGATGCAGGGGGGCTTGTCCTCCTGCTTACACCCTTTAGTTTTTTTTTTCTTTTGTTTTTTTAATTTTTATTCATATTCGAACATTTAAATGTTCGATCGCTAAAGGTCGATCTTTAGCGATTCGAACATTTAAGCATTCGGTTATGTAATATAGACCCCTCCAGTGAATAGTGTATTTGGTTGAATGGTGAGCACTTCTAGGTCTATGTAAGAGTTGTGAGCTTTGTGACTCATAGAGGATGAAGTGTATCTAGCCAGGACATGGTAAGGAACCTTGTCTATGGAGACTTGAGTGTGGATGAACTCCAGGGCATCATCCTGCTTAACCAACCTGGAATTGTGAGATATATGACTTAACATTATCTGTATCCTGCATAAATGTAAGTAACAACCAGAATGGATGCATTCAATATTTGCTTAGTGTACCTAATTTGTTCCAGGTTTGCCTGAAAATATTTCATGGAGGACCAGCTCTCCTATACATTCAAAATATAAATCAATTGAAATAATTGCATGGACTGAAGGTGAAAAACTATTTGTGCCCAATACATAATATGTGTATATGATGCAGTTCTGAAATGAATGCAAATGTAAAGTGCAAGTCACTGAGTTTAAGGTTTAATATCTCATTTGAGATAGTTACTTTGCTGTTAGGAATGATAAGATTGTTGATGTTTCATCAAAACTTTAACAAACAAAAGCAGAGTAATAACTTGGAAATGATATGAGATCTGGCAATGAAAATGTCATTTTAATTTAATACATTTCTTATTTAGGTAAGCCCGCAGGTCACACATTTCCCTTTCCAGGTTTAACTCAGGAACACTATCTACTTAAGAGATTGAGTCACACGGTAGAGCAATGGAGGTTCACAGAGTTGAACACTATACACCAAGCTGCAAGGGACAGCATTGTAACAACACAAAAACTTAACCCTCAGTGCTAACTGCTGGAGGATGTGACACTTTGGTAATTTTTGAAGAGGCAGTTTTCATCTCTTTAAAAGTATAGTGCACCAGAGGTCTCACAATGCTATAGAATGCAATGAAATCAAGCCTGTGGATGTTACTAGGTGATGTGTTGTGCTGTGTCCAAGATGCTGCATTTACAAACATAATTTGGGGTTAGAAGTTTAACACTTCCCTTATCATGCAGCATAACAATCAATGGAAATTTGACAGTCTGGAGTCTTCATAATGTACACAACTCACATGACAGAACATTTTTTCAAATCTGACTGTGGATATATTCATTTTCTTGTATGTTTTTCTTGCCAGCTTGAATCTTCATATTTTCTGCAACTGCTGTAAAGACATAATTTGTAATGCAGAGTCTGAATTTTTATCATGAACAGGTGAATTGTCTCTTATGTACAATCCATAATTTTGAGTGTAATGTTAGTGAACTATGGGATATCTCCAAAGTTAAATAAAATGCCACTTTGAATTTTGGCTCTAGTCATGCAAAATATGGGGTTAATTGTTCTATGTATATTATTTATTTTACATTTGTTAACTGGGAGAGTCCGACTGGATACATGTCCATTTTCAGTGGAGGCCCGGGGAGAAAAGCTCCAGGTACATAACAGACATATGAACATTGTTAATGCAAAAAAGGAAGATAGTTGAGTTCTAAATACAATATAAAGATACATCACATCTTGGGAAAAAAATAACAGCAGCATATAAAAAAAAAAACATAGGTCAGTTACAAAGGCGAGGCGCCTTGTTAAAAAGCGGTTAAGGATAGTGAGGTAAGAGAAGGGTAAATGATAGTGGTTAATCAGGTTTGGAACAGGGACATTGCCAGAGAGTATTGAGATGGGGTTTAAGCTTTTTTTTGAATTGTAGGAGTGAAGGTTCTGAGGTGAGCATGGTCGGTAGGGAGTTCCACATTAATACACGGAAAGTACAAAGATCAAGTTTGAGGGGTTCAGAAGCTGCGCAATACCATTATAATAAAATTAACAGTACCTCAAAAGTTGGTGTAGGAAATAACTGCAATTCAATATATAGTATTAACCCTAAATGTAAATTCTTATTCAAGCAATTTACACGGATATGATTCTTGCTCATCTGACATCTGCCCATTTCATTATTGTCTGTTCATTTAGAACTAGGTCGTGAGAGATTTTGGAAATTTTATATTATAACTCATTCTACAGTTTGCGACAGTGGCATTAGGATAAGTAACTGGGGGCATAACTGGCCCCCCTCCCTGAGAAACCTTTAATTCTGAAAACTCCACTCAGAGTTCTATTGAACAGGTTCAAAGTGACCGTATATATATATATATATATATATATATATATATATATATATATATATATACATATATATATATATATATATATTTACGCACACACACACACACATATATACATATATATATATATATATATATATATATATATATATATATATATATATATATATATACATATATATATATATATATATATATATATATATATATATATATATATATATATACACATATATATATATATATATATATATATATATATATATATATATGAATGCATATGTATGTATGTATTTATATACAAATATAATGTGTGAGAGACAGAGTGCACACATTCTGCTCATATCAGCTACAAAGTTATAACTATCTTTTTCTTTCATTTTCAGAAACTTTTATTATATTACGATGCTCCGAGATCCTGTGTCAAGGTATCTGAGTGAATGGAAACATGTGCAAAGAGGTGCAACATGGAAAGCATCTCTTCACCTATGTGATGGAAGAAGCCCCACACCTGATGAACTGCCCACATGCTATATTGGAGATGACTGGTCTGGTGTGACCCTTCAGGAATTTATGGACTGTTCTTACAACTTAGCCAACAATCGTCAGGTCCGCATGCTAGCAGACCTCAGTTTGGTTGGATGTTATAATTTGACTTTTATGAGTGAAAGTGAAAGGAATGAAATACTATTGCAGAGTGCAAAAAACAACCTGAAAAACATGGCATTCTTTGGCCTGACAGAGTTTCAGAGAAAAACACAGTACCTGTTTGAGAGAACATTCAGCTTAAAGTTCATTTCCCCATTCACACAGTTCAACAGCACTAGAGCCTCAAATGTAGATATTAATGAGCGAGCTCGAAATCGAATTGAGGAATTGAACTTTCTAGATATGCAACTGTATGATTATGCCAAGGACCTCTTTTTACAGCGCTTTCAGTACACTAAGCAGAAGGAACACCAGCAAGAACGACAAAAAAGACGAGAAGAACGACGACTGCTCCGAGAACACAAGGCCTACCAAAGGCAGCATCCAGACGAAACAGTACAGACTATCACGGAAGACTATAATAGTCAAGTTATTAGGTGGTGATAATAAAAGGGGAAGCTTCCTAGTTACCATGGACAAATACGTATTTGGAAACATAACTTAATACCTCACTATAATGTGAGATTTGTTTCAGTTATGATTTGGACATGATGCTGCAGGTGTTGTGGGTTGTCATAGCTTCCCTGCCTTGGAGTAACCTACTTGTCTTAATTTTTCAGTCCTATAGATAGACATTTTTTTTTTACATTTTCTCTGTTTCTTTACTTTCTTATCCAGCACATAGCAGATAATATTTCAAATATTTTATGGATGGGAAAAATATGACAAATTGTCATACATGTGCTAATAGAGCTGACGAAAAGGTCTTCTAAGTAATGAAAACAAAGAGTTAATTTAATCTAACGGATACGCCTGTGCATAGTATGTTTTAAAGACTACTGATGGGTTTAGTAACAAAATCTGCATCATAATGGCATATTTGTAATCACTCAGAAAGTTAAGAAAGCAGTACATGAAAAAAAAATAATCATTTATTAGAAACCCTTTAAAAATACAAGATTCTGCAATGCAATATATGTTTTAGATGCAGATTTGTTTACAGCTGAATAAAGGAAAACAGATTATGACTGATCACCTTGATAGTAATATAAACATGAACAATTATTAAATGATTTCTTTTAAATGAATGTCCATGATTTTTAATCATTATGTGTCCTTAACATATTTTTAATACAATAAACACCATCTGTATTATTTGGAAGTTAGAGTAATAAGGCAAAAATTGGTTCACAATATCTATCTGAGTGGGATAGTTGCCTATGGCCTCTACTAGTAACATGTTTGAATCATAGCAAGCCTTGGCTGAAGGTCCCCACAAATATGTAAACTTCACCACCTGTGCAGCATAAATCAGAAATCTGTCTACAAGAATTCAGAAATTAATGCGGTATTTTATACAAACAATGTTTTGATCTTCTTAAATGTGTGTTTGCATTTGTCACATCAGTCGAGTTATGACAGATTGTATAATGAACATTTTAAACCACCAAGTGTTTGACTGTTGTTTTATTGAAGATGTGCTTCCTTGAAAATATATGAGGACATTAAAGGAACCTTTGGTCTGAATGCATGTTCACCATCAGAAACTACTTCTATCAAAATCTAACCACTGCCAACTGCAGAGACATTTTTGGTAACAAACATTTCCAGTGTCTACCCTTTACAATGTCTTGTTGTGTTCCTGTTTAAATAATTGTTCTTATTTTACACCAAGACATCTATTTAATGAAACGTTGCAGCAGAAATAATTACATAAGCAATATGAGTGGAAGCTTTTCTTACTAATATGGTTAAATTGGGATTAAATACATTGATGAAACTGTAAAAACTGAGTCAAATTTATCAAATAATTATGTCAAACATTTTTTTTTTGCTGGAGGATATGGATCCTTCAGCATGTTCTGAACTACAGTCATAGGTTTCAGATTTACAGTTAATATATATGCAGTATAGTTCTTAGTTCTTTCACTTATTCATTTAGCCCTTCCAGGGTCGTGGAAGTTAGAACTTATCCTGACAAGCAATAGGCATAAGTCATGTAATGATCCTGAAAAATGGTACCAGTCTGTCATGGAATGCATGAACAAACTCAAATGTACACAAACACAATATCTTAAGGAAACGTTAAGCATAACCACCTCCCCTAGTCACATGCCTTTGCACTATGAGTGCTGTGCAAACCAGAGCCCTGCAAAAACCCACATGAAAACAGGAAGGACATGTAAACACCATGCAGTAAATGCTCCAAGGAAAACTGAATCTGAAAATTAAGCTCTTTACTAACTATTGCACAACTCTGCTGCCCTGCAGTATAGTTCTGACTCTCAAAATCTTAATGGAAATACCAGTCATATGTTTTGTATGTCATTGAAAACAGCTATGATGCTGTGTTTGCTCTCTACTTCTTAATGTTCATACGGGTTGCAATCCAGTGGACTATTGAACAGCATGGCCCAAATTGTTATTTATCTCTAAGCACTGTGTCTTACTCTAGGTCACACAGCAGGCAAATGAGAGCTGAGGGAATCAAACTCTGTACTGTGACTGAGCAACTCACTTAACCAGACAGTGCTTTGGAGCAGTTAAGAATATGGGCTGTGCTCCTTAAGGGCCTTCTGGTCTGCATGCCTAGTAACTACCTATGAGCCTAATATGATCCCAAATCTTTAAAAATAATTAATACAGTATCCATCCTGATATATGTTAGAAATCTGTTGCCATTCAAATTTTGATGCTAAAAGTTAAATATTACCAACCAATCTTTACTCTGCACTCTTCAAGCGCATACACACACCACACACACACAAGTAGTGGCTTCTAAAGCATTGTAGTTTTATATTCCTTGATATTCTGAGGCAGCACCACTGCATTACCTTTGGTAAAGTAGAATGCTTGCCAGTCATATCAAAAGCCACTCTTTTTCTAAACTACATGAGCTTTAAAGTACTCAGAACCTCACACTTTCCCCCCACTAAGCTTAAACTAAGACAAATCAGTTGCCCACTCACATCTAAACCAGCTGATGCTAGCATGCTCTTAAGACCCTCATTCAAAAAGATTATGAGGTAGAACGGCTTGTATAATTTATTGCCAGTAGCCTAGAATGAAATGTTACTACATTAGAAAATTTGCAAAACTCACTAAGTTCACAAAAAACCTTTGCTGCAACAGACATCTATAGAAAACAAATGCCAGTGTCACAACACCGATAAATTAACACAACACAGCAGCATATACAAGAAGTTATTTGTCTCTATATTCTCAGCTGCAGGAAATAGGATTCTGTAAGTGGACTTTGGGATACCTGTCCTGCAAATAAATGACTGCTTTAATGAGCATTGCTTCTACCTTTGTATTTTAATATCCATTTATACACTGTAACTTCCTAACTGGACTGAGTCTTGTCTGAAAATAGTCTATGGACCATTTCACTTAGCCAGTTAACTAAGAAAATAAATGAAAAGAAAACATATATTATCATAGTTAGATAGATTAGTGGACAATTAATCTTGTTTAAGTATCCTTTCAAAGCATTTCCAAGCACACTAGTTAAACAAAAACACAAATATATATAGGGTTATTATCACAAGCTGCCTATAAAACTAAATGTCATTTTTGCAAGAAAGGCACAAGACACTCTTCTAAACAGACACTAAATGTGTAATCAAGCATAATGCTTAAAGATAGATTAACTGTGTAAATGTATATGATTTAAATCAGTCCTGAATATTGACAACAACCTTCCAGGCACTCATCTAGAGTCATACTGGTAAGTTAGTTTATTTTGCCTAGAGCTTCTGTAACATCAGTTTTTATTAAAGAAAGGACAGATAATATTTCCAGTTAATAAGTCATTTCATTTAATATCCTTTTATTTCGTGGAAGTCTGGCATATGTTAGCTAATAGCTCACCGATATCTTTAAGATCTTGGTTAGTGTTAATGACACAACTACTATCTGTAATTATTTTTTGGGTCTATATTACAACATCAACATAAAACAAGTTTGAACATTGTAATATCGAACCCTAAAGTCTGTAAGTTGAAAATAGCAAAGCCACGGCACATCGACTTTTTTCCCAGGGAAAAAAATTGGTGGGCCATTTTCAGGGCTTTGATATTTCCTCCACTGTGGTGCAATCTCAGAGTTGGTATATTTAAGTAGGAGGTATGGGGGAGCACAGCACCTGACATTGGGGGTCACCCCTCACTTTAGTTTAAGGTTAATTTTCTTTTTTGTCACGGAACAGCGATTTTTTTCCCTGGAAAAAAAAATTGCTGTTCTGTGTTTTCGGTTTTGTTGGATTTCAGACTTTAGGGTTCGATATTACAATGATCAAACATTTGTTAGTTCGACGTTGTGTTATAGACCCTTTTTTTTACACCTGCCAATAAAAACTGTAAGAATAACTCAGCCAAGCTAGAGTTTTCACTGCGTGATGGCTTCTGAATGTCCATTCATTTTTTTTTACTTTTTATGCCTTTATGGTTACGTTCAGGCGAATAAAGCTAAATCCCACTAGCTGTGGATATGTATGTTTCAGCTTTTTTTATTGACCTCATCAGCACAGTGTAAGTAGATAGTTTGTCTATATTTCAAAACACATGGTCTTTAAACCCAGCTGATGACCATAAAGATTAAGGTGCCTACAAAATAACCCAACTAACATCCAAACCAGACATTTGATGTCTTTAAGGGGTCATTTGCATATATCTTATGGGAAACCTTTTGACCATTATAACTTACATAATCAGTAAGAGCAATGGCCACATAATTTGTTTTAAACCTTGTCTCACTTTTAACACAAACATCTGTGGTGTTTGAGTGCATACAAATTGCATTTCATCAGGTTTATTATGTTACTTTATTACTTTTGCATTCAGTAATAGCAGATGTAGGATCTTATTCAAATTAAATCTTGAACAATTTGAAGGATGACTAAAAGATTTTTTTTTATTACTTGCTTAATAACATTGAAGTAACACCTAACTCCCAGGGAGATAAATGTTAGTCATTAGCTGCAAAAAAGTACTGCTTTCAAATCATGTCTTCCCACCTGAAAAATTATCCTCAATCCCATTGAAAACACTTTAAAGTTAAGTGCATTAAACATAAAGGTAAACTTGGGAGGTGCACATTTCACAGAAATTAATACCCACCGTAAACTGATTTAAACTACTGAATAGGCCAACAAAGCTATTTTTTAGTTGGCACATCAGATGTAGTATCATGTATTTCTCTCTGTTGGGGCCACAAGGTTTAGTTAATACATTTACAATATTTACATGTTATTAACCAGTAGAGCGCCAGGGTGATTCCATAACATATTCTACTCTATACGGTAACATAACACTTCTTAGATCATGGATGCAGATGTGTGAATGACGTTTGAGATGAGTAAACTTTACTTGGCTATAGGTGCTTAGAAAGCTGAGTAAAATGTATTGAACAATAATTTATATTAAGTTCTATTATTTCACTCAATAGACTATGTGAATAGTAGCATGAGAATTATATGATTGGAGGGAAAATTAGAATATCAGGCACATAACTGATTTGAGGATGCATAAAACAAAGAATAAAATGCATCACATAACAGAGAAAACAAATGCAGAGTGTATGTTAAAAAAAGCTAGCAATGCTTCAAGCATGAATACTTCACCATTTATGTTTGGAAATTTACTGCAAAGGCTTGTAGATAGGTCGGTGACAGGGCAATGATATAAAGAAGAAAGAAACAGAATGTGGCAACAGGTGGCATACATAGGCCTAGTTTCACCTAAAGGTCTTGACAGAAAGGAAACTTGGGATAGCTATGAATTATTGTGGGAGAATTCTTTGATGCTACTACTAACTCCCTTTACAGCATTCATGATATTACAGTAAGACTCTTTATTCTCATTTAGTACTTAGGCTCCAGCCTATCATGCTTATGTGGCAAGGGAACCAAATCACCTAAAGGAAGGGGAGCTCATATCTATTTGATCTCTCCACTCCTCACTTTATCTCATAGTCAACAAGGTATGCTTAGGTGGCAAGAGAACTAAATCACCCAAAAAGGAGCATTCCTGTATGATTGCTCCATCCCCTCTTTGAGTTAACCCCTAACACTTCTGTTACAGTAAAGTATTGGCCTAGAAAAAACGGTATATAGTGGGCAGCATAACTATTATCTTGCATCTTGCAGTGAACATTGTAAAACATCCCAGTGGAAGGTTATGTACATTGATGAAGGCTGATATTCACTGAGGAGGGACTACTGTGATGTGTGTATACCTCCAGCTGGTTGCCCCAGGTTTCGGGTAGATGACCTAGCTGTATCCCTGTAAAAATATACCTGGCCATGGCTTTCTTGCCTTTCACGATGTGTTTGGTTAACTCTAGTTCTGTCACAATTGTCAGCTGCTTCCTTTCTTCCCCTTCCTTTCTGATTTCCTTCACCTATTTCAGCATTATCAGTAACTTTACCAAACTATATCAGCGCAGATTCATGGACGCAGACATTTCAAAACTGCTTTCTTGTTATCCATTCTTCTTTTATTCTGCACTAAAAAACTCATATCGTCTGCTAATAACCTGTTATGCTAGATTTAATAAAGCGGCATTTTTCAGCATTACTATTTTTACACACTTATACAATGTGTTTACATTGCATTTTGTGTCTTTAAATCACTTTGGTGCTATATACTTGTTTTTTCTGCTCTTACAAATGTTTACACTACATTGCATGTGCTAAGCTAGAGCAGAACATTTAATGTACTTATCCTCAGGGTAGTGTCACCAGTGAGGCTCATTATTTTGAATACAGCAGGCCAACATATGAATGATGCACGTCTGTCAAGGTGTACATTAGGAAAAGAAAAGTTATGAAATCATAGGAAGTCATTCTCAGTTTAAGTACTCAGAGATTCTGACATTTTTTATGTCTTTTTGACTCCTTTCAGACAACTATTCATTGCCACTAACTCCCTTCCTAATTCTCAGGACTACCAGGCCTACTTTAGACTCCTTTGGGTTCTACCCAGCCCATGTTTAGAGCTAATGAGGAGACTGACGACTCTGTTGAAGTGTTATCCTGCTGTTATCCTTTCCACCTCACGTGGGGTGAACTTGCAATGGAGATGTGCTAGCATATTGGTCAGGCTGAAAAGCAATTCAACCAATGTCCCATTCCTATTCCCCCACAATGATAATGCCCCTTCCATTTCCCCAACTTTCATCAGTGAAGAACTACTTGGTGCTCTTAAGTGTGCCACCCCCATGGGTACACTCATCCTTCCCTCCCAGTGCCTCAGATGCCCAGACAGGTAATCAAATTTTGGTCAGCTGGGTTATAGTGAGAGCTTTATCTCTCTAGGCCACAGTGCTGACTGAAAAATTCTTTTTATAAAGATTCCTTTGTAAGCAGCATGTATGCTTTTTAAGTTTTATGCAATTAAAATAACTATTAGTTAAATTCTTAATTTGCTAGTTTATTAAATATGGCAGCAAGATAACAGCATTGATCCACATAATCATTTTACATTATAACTTAAATGGTTCCATCAAGGAATGGTAGGATCAGGCCAGAAAATGAGAAAAAGTCCATCAGTTTTACTGAAAATATTTTGTGGAGTCTTCTTAACCCATCTGAACTATCTTCAGAAGGGACAGAAAGGAAAGAGATTTAAAATATCCCCTAAATCTGAGCAACTCCACAGTGTAGCTGCATACACACACACACACACACACACACACACACACACACACACACACACACATATATATATATATATATATATATATATATATATATATACATGCATACACACACACACACACACACACACACACACACACACACACACACACACACACACACACACACACATATACATGCATACACACACACATGCACACACACACACACAGATATATACATGCATACACATGCGCGCACACACACACACACACACATATACATGCATACACACATGCACACGCACACACACACACACACACACACACACACACACACACACACACACACACACACACACACACACATACACACACACACACACATATATACATGCATACACATGCACACACACACACACACACACACACACACACACACACACACACACACACACACACACACACACACACACACACACAGTGTATAAATTGTGAGCTAGCTAAAATAATGTTTTTCTGTGTTGGGTCCTCAGGTGGAAAAACAACAGAGAATCATGGCTAGCACAATATTTTAAGTGGTCAAGTATGACAAGATATGTCAGAAACCAACAAAAAGACTGTTTTCTCCATCTCTGCCAAAAGTTAAGAGGGATCCATCTGAATATGGCAGCAATAAACTATTTACATATTGGGTATGTCCACCTTCTGCAAAATATATTATTATTAAACAGTAGTAAAGTAGTCTTCATAAAAGCTGATAATTGTTTCCACTTTTATGTGTCTCCAAGGAATAACCTGTGGTACTACTCCTTAAAAGGGAAAGTGTATCCATTTAAAATAATCCCTCAGGAAAAGGGGGAGTGTTATAAACATTCACTTAATGGAGTGACAGCTAACTCAGTATGCAGTGAAGCACTTAATCACCTCTTGAAGAAGAAATAAATGCTCATGCACATGACAGAAATCCCATGATCCAAACTAACTACATTAATAAATGTCAAACTTAGCATATATTTTCAACAATCTCTCTCAGAGGAAAGTTTTCATCACAATCAAATTTCAGCTGTACTAGAAAATCACAACATGAACCCATCCTCATGCTCCTCGTGTATATGAAATGGCAGCTTTCACAGCTACTTCATTTATTAGCCCTTAATATATGCACCAGGTTGTAAACTTACCTCACCCCTGAAACAATGCACAAACCAATATTTGGAAACAAAAAAGGACCACCATAACCAAAATTAGTTTGGTCTTATGGAACATAACATAAAGGGGTGGGGGAGGCTGAGTGAGGTAGCTAGCAATGGAGGCAGATAAATGAAGTCTGGCATTTATTGTTGTAATGTGCACCCTACACAGCTGTGGTATGATATTCACATTATTAATGTCTTCCTGATGTCATAATAGCCTACATATATGAAGGCTGGATGGAGACACCAGTCCACATATAGTCCTGCTACTAGTGATTATCAGATATGTGCACAAGAACTTAGTTGCAACCTCACAGGTATGCCCCCCCCCCCCCAAATAGTGAAAAGAGGAAAACTGAGCCTTGATAAGTCCCCTGGTATTTGTTGCTATATGAACTTATGTATTCATCCAGTCCTTGACAATTCTAATTTTATTATAAACTTTGTCAAAATGAGCTTCACTAAGAATGGATTTGCCAGCAGTCAAGCGTGCACTTTCATAGGTTCATAGGGTCATAGGAAATCACTAGGCTAATGGCTTAAGACTTCTTAAACCCTAGCCAGTATAATCCACTTTTACTCAATATATGGCCCCTAGGTGCAAAAGGATGGCATGTGGTTGTGCCTGTGCCTTCAGTATCTTACAGAATGCCCCTGTCCATGAGGGACACAGGCTCTACCCCAGGAGTGAGTTTGTGATTTCCCCATCCATTGATCCAAATTGCATTTGAAGAGTGTCACATTAGGGCTCTGCTTAACATGAATAGGAAGCCTGGTCCAAAGAAGGAGCAATCTTTGAGACACATGTCTGTTTCTTCAGCATGTTTTTTTTAAGTCACTGGATAAGTTTAGATCCCTAGATTGGGTGACCCTCAAGCATTTTGACTTGCAATTATGTAGCAGCACCAACAGGGCTGGATTTGTAAATGCCTTGTAGATCAGGCATGGGTCGCCCATTAATAGTCAGTAGAAGACAGAGTAAAGGGATTGGGCTTTTCATCTATCCACATAGGACATATTGTTTACACCCTATATGTTCTTTGCAAGGAACTTCTGAGGTTGCTCCAGCTGCTGTAAGTGCCTAGTCAAGTACATGCCAAATGGTGCAGTGTACGCTGTTATTGGTCTAATGAGGGCTGAGTACAACAGGACTTTAATTTCACTGGATCTGGATGCTATGCCTTTATTTATAAGTTGTGCCACATAGAAGGACTTCCTCACCACTGTGAACACATGGCACTCAAGGTTCAGGCTACTATCTATTTGTGTACCTAGATCTCTCATCCCTGATTCTACTCTTAGGGGTGTGCCATTGATGTTGTCATTTGCAGGGGTATTTGACTTCCCAAAGGGTATGATAATGTATTTTTTACATTTAGTTTTAGGCCATGGTTCTGACACCAGTGATTTGTCTAATATAGACAAATCACTGGTGTCAGAATCAGTGATTTGTCTAATGTAGACCCTCTTGAAGGATATCTATATTATTGGGTGATTCAATAATTGATCCCATCTTGCAGTTGTCAGCAAACGTTGCCATCCAGAAGCCTTCCACATTAGCTTTCACTTCAGAGAAGTATATTCCAAACAGGAGTGGTCCCAGCACTGAGCCCTGTGGTACACCACTAGTAACTGGCCTCTTGCTGAATTCACCCACTTTAACCACATGTGTCTTGTACATGGGCCAATTGGCTATCCACTGGGGATGTGTGGATTTATGTTCAGTTTTGTGAATTTTTTATAAAACCTGAGTGGGGAATTAGATCAAATGCCTTAGCCAAGTCGTGGTAAGCACTATGTACTATTTTACCATCACCCATGGCCTTCATGACTTTCTCAAAGAAATCCACCAGATTCAGTAGGCATGACCTGCCCTTGACAAAGCTGAATTGGGTTGGGTCCAGTTTTTGGGGGTTTCCTGTGCCATTATTTATCAGGTCCATGATTATTCTTTCCACTGCCTTACATATAAGACAAGTCAAACTTATAGGTCTGTAATTTTCTATTTCAGTAGATGGTTCTCCCATTAAGCAGATGGATGACTGTTGCTAGCCTCCACTCTATTGGGACAAAGTCAGTCTAAAGGCTGTGGTTAAATAGAGATCCTAATGGGCCTAATAAGCCCTGTTTTAAGCTGTTTAAGAGGCAGGCCTCAATGAAGCTGTGTTTTTAACTTTAGAGAGTGCAGTGGCAACCTGTTCTTTGGTGATAAATGGTCCTTGAGTGGTGGAGGGTATTTTGTTGCGGAGAACCGAGGATGATGGGGAGGTAAAATCTGAGCTGAATTTGTTGGCCAGCAGATTTGCTATGTCTTCTGGCTGAGTATAGGTGATACCATCTACAAGTATTTCCACACATTGTTAGTTGTTACCCTTTAGATTGTGGACATAACTGAAAAATGCCTTATGTTTATCCTTAGCTTTGGAGGCTATTTTTACCTCAAAGTCTGCTTTCAGAGACTTGACTAGTTCTTTGATTTGCTTGTTTAGACTAATTAGGGACTTTTTACACTGTTGTGCACATTCCCTCTTACTTCTCAACAAGATTGTCTTTCTTTTGTTGTACAACCTATTAATACCTAGGTCCACCAGGGTGGCTTGTTTTAGCAGTTTGGCCTGGGTTTATTTTGGTCTGGCACTGCCATTTCTATGCAGTTGTTTATCTAGCTATGCAGGGCTTTTGTGTATGCCTCTGCAAAGGTTTCTGTATTTTTTAGATTTGAGGGAGCTTGGAAAATAGCTATGCCATCCCTTAATAGGTGGTAATTTACCTTAGAGAAGTTCTTGAAGTTTTTGGAGTTAGGTGGAGGGACTAGTTTTACCTTTATTTCAAGGGAGACCATTTCATGATCTGATCTCACCAGTGAGGACATTGAACTGTGGGGGAGGGGGTGCAGTGCTCTCCAATATTTGTAATTGCCAGATGTAGAAGTGCTGACTAGCTGCTCCAGAGCATTTGAATGTACAGTCAAGAAATATTTGAGTCTGCATATTAGTAGTCATGTATACCTCCCAATTAATGGAGTAGTTAAAATCATCCATGAATATGGTATTGGGCTGGATATTGAGTGATTCTAGTAACTTCAGGTATGATATATGGGTTCCCTGGTTCATGATGGGGATCTCTATCTAGCAAGAATATGGTAATGGATTTTTTCCATGGTTAATTGGACATGGAGTAGCTCAAGCATATCATATTGTTTGACCAGCCTTGAATTGTGCTTATCCTTTATGTAGATAGGTACACCTCTGCCTTTTCCTCTTTCATGTTCAGTGGATGGTCAGAATGCATGAAAGGGATTATAGCAATGCACTGCCAGAGGGCTTTCAGTGGCTTTGAATCATGTTTCAGTAACTGCACAAATGTCAGCATTGTACAGAGTGAGGAGAGCTTCTAGGGTGTGCAGTTTCTTTTTGAGACTCCTGAGTAGCTTTGGGTATGTTGAAAGGCTTATCTGTCTGTCAATGGCTAAAAAAGGCAGTCTAGTGGTGGATAATGTTTTGGACAATATCCAAAAGTCTAGAAGTGACAGGCGAATCCATCTGTGGCAAAGCAGCATGGCCGATCAACCATGTCCTCCCAGGCTAACAAGTCTTAGACCCCTTTGGAATGACACCAATCAATAGCTAAGCCAATTGTAAAAGTCAATCATTTTCTGCCGGTATCATGTCATCATCCTTAGAGATGGTAGAAGATGGCAGAATGCTGCTCAGTGCTAGACTCATACCTGACTGTGACGCATATTCTGAGAGCTCATTCATGTATCTCTTCATATAGTACAAGGAGGTATGTCTAAGCTCATTCACATGAACTATGACTGAGTCATACCAGTACTTAAAGGTAAATCACCTAAATGCTTGCATGATCTGGTGGATGCTGGCAGCTGCCAGGCAACTAACTATAACCTTCTCCTTATCCAGCCTGGTAAGAGGGACATCCACGTGTCTTCATGATGAAGTCTGCTATGACGAGAATATTGGTTTGTGGAGTGTTTCGTCTTATGGGCTTGGTAGCTGAGACACCACAAGATGTAGCTTTATGTGTTATGATGGTAATTGTCTTATTTGTGTGCATATGGAGTTTCTGATTACTGTGCCTCAGAGGCCTTTAAGGTTTGTGTAAGTTACATGTGAGCACCTCCGCAGATGTTTCTTATGTAGAAATATTTCTGCAAATATTCAATGGCATGAAATCAGTGGTGCATGATAAAATAGAGAGAGAACCAAATAATTATTCATTATTATTGTGTAACCTACACTTAGGAGTCAGTTTATGGGGGAGAGGTTGGCAAAGTCATTAATTCACAACTTATTTAATATTTAAATATCTTGTGCCAGGATAACCACTAATTTAGAAATAGTCCATTTCTCAACAGAAGACCCTTACTTGTTGCACAAGAAAGAATAGATTATCAGACGTATTACTATCTTTGGTTCCAAAAAAAAACAAGCAAAGATACATACGAGGCATTATCTTTTCATCTGAATACGAAGGATGAGAATAAAAGCAAGAGAGATGGATTTTTTAATTAGAACATGGTAATCATGGAATAATGTGTAGACTAAGAATTGGAAAACAGTACTGCTTAACCTTTATGAGACAGTGAAAACTGAGTGGCAGATCAATACTTGCATACAGACACCATTTTGGCTTATTTAATATTGTCTGTCTTATAAGAAAGAGATTTCAGAAGAACAAAATGCCCCTGGTAGATAAAGATTTTATCATGAAGACTGTGCTGTGCTTTCTATCTCAAAATTCAATCTTCAAGGAAGCAACATCACTTTATTGGGAGAATTAGGATGTATAACTCAGTTAAAAAAAGTTTAACAGCAGGAAGAAAAACTGCTTAGTTCTCCAAGGATAGAAACTGACCTAGAACATCAATGAGCTTTAATGTTTAATGAAAGAATAGTGAAACACAAAGAAAACCACACATATAGCCAAGTGTATCTCAAGGGGAATAAAGTTCTTCCTTTGCTACAAAAAGGTAAACCTCTTCTATTCAAAGATGGTTTTCTTATCCTCAGCTTTCCAGATGTTTGCATATCATGAGTCAACAGAGATAAAGTCATATTAACTTTGAGCAACAGAACAACTGCATCATTGCTGTATTGTGAAATATGAGAATAGTTTTATTCATTTTTTTTTGTTTTGTTTGGTTTTAACAAATCTTTTTAGTCATCAGCACTAGAAATAATGCACAGATCAGTTTTCCTTCCAAGTCTTTTAGGAAGGGATCGTGTCTGCTCATCCAGAATGGTAGAATGTATGTATCACAAAGAAAGGCAAAAGGATCCCTTTTTGGCATTGACCAAGTAAGATCCCCTCTGGAGTGAGATACACTCATACTACATGTACAATACCTCACATATTTGGTCTGCTAGGTCAGTGCAGCTCCTATGAAAATGAAGTACCATTAGTTGATGTTTTAGAGACAGATCCAATATCCCTAATCCCACACTATATAACTGATACAATAATGTGCTGATTATTTGCATTCATGCAATGTTATCCATGGCTGCATACAAACTACTTGGCATTATAGAGTGTTTTATTTTTAATGCTGCCTTGACAATGCTTATTGCCAATGCCTCATTAAAGGTGATATGCCTTTTTCGAATGAGAAAAAGGCTGGGAAGATTTTGTGAGGAAACTACAAACTGAGTCATATACATCACTTATCAGGATAACTGTGATTGAGGAGAAGGCTCACACTAGCAGTCTAACTGCCTTGTTAACAACCAACAGTTTAATTCCTTAACAAATGGTATTATTGAACTTTCATTTCAATAGGATCCTCTAGTTGAACCCACAAATTACTTAAATAATGATGACATTTTTTTAGTAAAGCATCAATATTCCAAACCTAATTACTTCTATGTGTATGTAGTAACTGGAAATGCTCAAGAGTAGTATAAATTTACCTATATTTTCTAAGAAAAATAATTTGGAATTATAAAAACTCTTGCCTTAAAAAATGAGAATTGTTCTTATCCCTTTAACTTGAACAAGTTTTGCACAAATGATCATGATGTGAGAAGAGCGCTAGAAGTCATAGAATCCATACCAGATTTGTTATGGACAAGAATTCTTGTCTGTATCTGCTCTCCCCAGAACATTTCCCAGACACAGTCTGCGGAATATCTTTTCAGCTATCCTATTAGTCTTATTTTGCAGCTCTGCATATATTCCTACCCCTTATGAAAAGACCATTTCCTACAGCCAGAAGAACAGATAAGAAAGAGGTTGTGGAATAAACATTATCTTATTTAGATGATGTACCCACAAACAATTTATTGCTTAGCCTTTCATCAACAAAAGCTGAAATGAACCCTCTTCTGTAGATGAGCACTGTAATAATATTTCAGGTCTCAATGGAAACTTTTTGTCATGATACAAACTGGTATACAGAAATTTGCTCTCAAAAAAACAGAAATCATATTATCCTCACAGACAAATAAGAATCTGTCTGAAAGTGGCAGGTTTTTAAGTTAAGGATGACTCCTGATCCAGACTTGTGCTGTAACCTGCAAACTTAAAAGAATAATACATCACATAAAAGAAAAAATTACAAAGATTAGGAAACCATATGCTCTCAGTAATCACCATTTTAAGAAAGATACTGTATTTATCAGATGCTAAAGACATGTTGAGAATCATAGCTGAAACGATGATAAATGTCATAACATTTTAGCATATCAGCACAACAAATAAAAGATTCTGCATTTTAAAAGACACAAAGATGAAAAGGTGCACCATTTTTCCAACACATCATATTGTTTACTTTCATCTTAAAGGAGGAAATATCCAGAATAACTTTTTTTGTTATTAGGTGCAACTATAGCAGTCTGGAATAGAATTATGGAGAGGGATTTTAACCATGATCGAAGATGTCTAACACATAATATGCTTCCAAACCATTTAATCTACTGCAAATAAAATCAGGTTACAGAAAAAAATGGTATGATTTGATGAACCAAGCCCTAATGCAAAGGTAGGTGAGAAAACAAGGAAAAAAGAGAAGCACAAGGCACTGAAGCAGTTGCCTTATGAAAATCTGTCCCCTCCCCTCCCTCCCATTTATAAACCTCACAGAATGCCATTCGGAATGTTTAAATCATTAATTATAAAAATGTACCAAATTTGCATCCTCTGGACAAACATCATTAACTTCCTAGTCTTGACTTCCAAAATCATTACATTAATCATACTCCCCTCCAAATTAAATGCTGTGATATGGGAGGGGACCTCTAATTTTAGAAGATGATTGTTCTAAATTAATTGAAAATCTGCTTCATTTTAAGAACTACAAAAATGTTAGTAAAATCAAAACCACCCATTAAAGCCTGGCTTGGAACTAGATTTTATCACTTTTACAAAGAGAATGTGGTTTGTTTCAATAAGAGAAAATACATGAGAACTCAAGTCTTTTGGGATGCTAAGGTCATTAGCATGCTTTAATTTTACTGATGAGTTCATACCTATAATCTAAAACTCTTAAAAAGGCACTATAATGATTTTTTGTCACATTTGATTTTTCCACCCCAGATGCATCAGAGACGTGAAAAATAATCACTCTTATCTACAAGATGCAGGGAAGAAGCACAGAACAACATTCATTTCCTTATTAAAGTTTGTTTGTTTGTTTTTTCGGCTTTTCCCGGTTAGGGGTCGCCACAGCGGAGCTCCGGTCCACTAATGATTGGCAGTCGATTTTTATGGTGCCGAGTTGCCAGTCTGATGCCCAACCTTCAGTGAAGGCACGCCCATTCACGCATGTTTTTTGGAGGCCACTCGACCATGGGGAGGACATGCAGACTCCACACAGAAGGCACTCCAGCCGAGAATCGAACAGGAGAACCTCTTGCTGTGAGGCAGCAACGCAACCGCTGAACTATTTCCTTATCAAAGTGAATTCTTAAATTACCACATGTAGAAAAAAATATTTCAGAAAATAGTTGATATAATGGTTAAGGTGCGAAAAAATGCACTCAGAAAGCAACTACAAAATCCAAAAGAGCGCAGTAGGCAAAGGAGGGGCACTCCAACCAGTATGCGAAAATCACTCGATTTATTGAGTATCCACAAACAGCATCTGCCTACTGTGCTCTTTTGGATTTTATAATGGTTAGGGTGTTTACCTTAAAAACACAAGATATAGGGTTTGATTCTCACACGGGATAATTGGCTAGGCTCCAAATGGCCTACAAGGGCAGTTGACCTAGTAGTAATCTGTAAACCCATAAACTAATTTTTTACTCAATTTGTTTCTTAAGGTTGAAGCACAGAAATCTGTCAAAATTAGTCTTAAAGGAAAACTGAAATCACAGAGACTATCACACAAGTTAAACATTGTTGCTATTGTACTGCTGGCCCAGGTAAGCATCTGTGAGGAAACTGACATAATACATATAACAACAAAATAGCAACTTGGATCAGACTCCACTTTATGCACAAACAAAGCAATATATATATGATTAAAATTAAATACATTTCTCACAGACTACTGTTCTTTCTACAACAGTCTCTCATACAGTCCAGAAAATATAAAGTATTTTCCTAGGATCACAGGTTCATTAGCTATATTAGGTATATGACCTACTGAAATAAGAAAATCTTGACTTTCACAATCTCATGGCATTCAAACATATGCCAATCCTGTTTTTAAAACTAGTTACTAAACTGGTTTATTGTAGGAAACTTTCTCCAAAGTTTATGCAGTCACTGTACAAAATGTTTATATTTCATTTCCTTAGTGTTGTTAATGTTGGTATTTAATAAGATATTACTTTACCTAGTGTTTGCTTTAAAAATGAAAAAGTTTTACCTCAAAAACGTTTTATTGTCTACTTCTAGAGAATCACAGAATACCATTTATTTGAGATAATTAGAGCTTTTTTAAAGCCCATGATAGGCAAGTCACAACATGCATGCTGGATACAGGACATGACCTAATGCCACTGTAGATACTGTGGTAACATTCACAACTTTTGGTGACAGTGAACAAACATCTGTGGAGCCATTCAGTGGTTTTCGATAACTAAATTATTTATTGCTGAAGAATTCCTACCCCACGGACTGTCCCTTCAAAGGGCTTTTACCCTTGTGGTCTTATTTACTGTAGAATCATAAATTAAGGAACTATCATGTGGCATATTATTAATGAAATGAAATTTCCAGAATGTTTATTTTATATAATAATTTAATGGAAGTACTAATGCATCAGTTGGTATACTTCCCCATAAATCTCTTAATGGAATTTTATTACTGAAATATAGAACTTATTTCTGTCATCATGATTGTAAAAAGGTAAATTTAACATTTATTTCTCACCTTTCCCATTACCTTTCCCATTTTCTCTGCATTTGTGCAGCCTCAGAGTTGGTGTGTTTATGGACTGGAGATCTGGGTGCAGTGTTGTCATATGCGAGATACAGAGAGCTTTGTGTCCCATTACATGATTATTTAGGAGTGTTTGGTCATCTTGTTACTGTCACGTGTTTTAGTACATGATATAGTATTTGAATGTTTTAGATGTGATTATTTGCATCTTGATTAAACAAACTGTAATTATAAATAGTAAATCCACAGGAATTCAAAGTTACTGTGGAAGTAAAACTCCAGAAAACTACAGTTCAAAAACATTATTAATTTAATAAAGCAATCCTGAGGAAGAAACTAATGCCCAAGAACAAGAGGGAACTGACTCAGCAGGGGAAACACACCTTCCACAGCTTGAACAAGCAAATTAAATATCACGTGAAGACCTCTAAAGCCAGTTACAAAGCTAAACTACCATCCCCAGCTAAGGATAATCACAAGGTATTCTTTAGCTACATCAGAAATCTAACAGGGAAGGCCCAGCTTTGTGTCAAACTAGTAGTGGACAGTACCACTCACACTCAACCTGAGGACATTGCCAACCTGCTAGCAGAGAGATTTGGTGCAAACTTCACTCCCTGTCCCCACCAGACATATTACAAAGCATACCTGTCACCAGTCCTCTACCTAGTAACTCCAAAGAGCAGGTCATAACCACACTCTCCATGGACAAAAGCACAGCTTCTATGGGACTGAATAACATCTCAGGCTGCCTAATAAATAATCTAAAGCAGGACCTAATGGAACCACATGACACTCTCTTCAACCACAGTCTAAGTACTGGCTTTGTCCCAGCAGAGTCTTAAACAGCAACATTAATTCCTTTGCATCAACCAACCCTGGGAACTATAGATGCATAAGCCTAACCAGCCTTATCTGCAATGCTATGGAGAGAATAACCATGAACCTTATCAACAAATACATAGGTGACCTTCAAACTCTTGACCGACCCAGTTTGGCTTTGCTAAGGGTAAATCATGCTTATTAAACCAGGTGGACTTCATAGAAAATGTCATCAAAGCCCTGGGTGAAGACAAAACTGTACATACAGGCTATCTTGACTTACCAAATTGAGAAACTCACCCAACTAGGAATTAACCCATATGTCACTAGATGGGTAGCCAACTGCCTGAATGACAGAATGCATACAGTCAAAGTTGGGGATTCCACTTCTTCCAGCAGACCAGTTACCAGTGGTGTACCACAAGGATCTGCACTGGGCCCCCTACTGTTTGGAATATATTTCTTAGAAGTCCAGGTGAAAATAGATAGCCTGTGGCTTATTAAGTTCACCGTTGACTGCAAACTAGGTGCAATCATTGAGTCTCCCAATGATGCTGACATACTACAAAAAGGGATTACACAAACAAATGATTGGTGCCAAAGCTACGGACATAAACTAAAGGCAAAAAAAGGCATTATCATCCCTTTTGGGAAAGGGTAAGTCCCTGCAAATTACAACATTAAAAGTACCCCCTTTAATTCAAACCCTGTGGTGAGGGATTTGAGAACACAGGTTAATAGCAACCTTAGCTTCAATCACCATGTGTCCACAGTGCTAAGGAAGGCCTTATATGTTGCACATCTCATAAGCAAGGGCATTGCATCTAGAGCTAAGAATGTTATAACTCCCCTGTACTCTTCCCTCATCAGACCACCAATAGAGTACAAAACTCCCTTTTGTATGTACCTCACCAGGCACCTGCATCAGCTGGAAATACCTCAGAGGTTTCTCACCAGGAAAATCCAGGGCTTTCAACATGACATACTTGGACTTACTTTGACAGACTGAAAGCCCTGTCACTGTACTCTGTATGTTATAGACTGCCGAGAAGTGACTTGTGCCCAGCCTACAGAGCAGTCTCAGACCCTGCCCTAATAGAAATGCTGCACATCTGCAAGTCAAATGATACAAGATTCACTCACTGTAGGGATCTTAACCTAGTCTGCTAGTCTGCGACATTACCAGGACATGCTGGAGAGATATGTCTCCCAAAGATTGCCACTCCTCTGGAACAAACTTCCATTTCATGTAAAACAGAGCTCCTCAATGACCCTATTTAAGCATAATTTAGATAACTGGATGGGAGACCATAAATTTACCCTGGGGCTGTCATTTATGTCCCTCTTGGATAAGGACAGTTGGTGCCAATCATAGACTCACACTGCAAATATAGACCATACAACTTAGTCAATAAGGGAACAAGGGTATAACATGTCTAGGCTTATAAAGGCTCTAGGGTCAATAGCCTAGTATCCTCCTATGAACCTATGAACCTATAAACATAGTAATATGTTATTGCCATGGAAATTTTTTTTTTTCACCTAAATATACTCTAAAGCTAATAGCATATGTTCTTTGTGATTACAAATTTTTAAGCTTTACATCCTAGTATATGATTAGACACTTGTTTGTCATCTTTATGCAATATATTAATCTTTTTCTTACAAAGTTCTTTAGCTATAAATTAATTATTTGATCTTTTGTGTCCTTTCTAGACAGACTTATTACTGTAACTGCCATATCTCTGAAGAAGTAATTTGTGAACAACACTCTAAAATTATCATTCAGTTGACTGTGCTGCCCTTGTGAGAAACATTAATTACATTCATAGATGACAGTTCTATTTTTATCACATTTTAAATGATGTACTTCAAAAAAATCAGTTATCACGTTCTAAAATCCCTGCATATTCCAGGAATCTTAAAATTGCTGACAATGTTACGCAAATGGAAAAAGCACATTTCTTATTATCAGTTTGCAATGGATTTCATTGTCCCTGGCATCCAAGAAAAAGGCATCATTAAAATGTGGCCATATTGGTTATTTTTAAGCCGTGTTAATTTAATTATATGACTGAAAACAATTTGTTCCATATATAATGAAAGCTGAAGTCTTGATACTTTTAAAGCACTTATATATTTTAAAACTTTAATTTATTTGTAATGAAATACTAAGTTCCATAAGTTTAAAGCACTTAAAACCATTTTAGAACTACTGCACTGTATACATATTTTACATGAGAATTTAAATGCATTGTATTTCATTGCCAAAAACATACTATATTTTAAAATCAAAGAACTGTTAACTCAATAATTTAGCCATTGCTAAATGCATTGACTTTTATTACTCATTTTGAATTGGTGTGACCTTTTATTAAATCTCCTGTGTTAGTTTAAATTCTTTGTATGACTTCCTTTGCCATCAAGCATTAAGATCTCGTTGTCAAATCTGAGGTTAGACAACAATTACAAAAATTACAAAAAAGTAAGTTTTATGAACTTTTTAAGTGAATGAGCAAATACATGTAAGCATAATAAACTAGTTAACATTTTTGATTTAATATGCTATGCATTTCTGCTATTATTATGTTACCTAAAATCAAAGGAAGAAACATTTTTATTATGAACTGTATTTGTTTCAAGAAAATTTCAAGACAACAAAATTATGTTTATTTTAATGTGCAATAAGAACAGAGTTTTGCTCAGAATTACATTGTGAACAAATAATTGTTCTTTTGCTTTTTATTAAAACCTAGTTGATAGATTTTAATGTGTGTGTAAAGCACAATTTTATGACTATTTAAACACATTTGTTTTGGGCTTTGTGTTGTAGATATGATCGTTTTGCCAAACTAATTTATTGTATTTATTGGTAGTTTTGTGTACAATGAGCGATGTTGATGGAGTATTTAATGGATCTGTACAAGAAAAATTAATAAATTCCAAAATCAGTAATGCTTTCTGTCTTCTGAATCACTTTTCATGTAACCATCTGTTAAGTACAAAGCAAGTTCACTAAACAGAAGTTACTTTTGTATTGGAGTATAGGAAACTGTTATGTATATTTTACACCACAAGATGTTGCAAAGTAATTGTCTCAACTACACAACAGCATAAATCCAGTGAAAATGACAATTCACTATAATCTGAAAACTAATATTTGAGAATATAACAGAGCAAAATCAGTGGTAGATAAAGCTGATGGTGCAGTCAGAAACAGGATTGTGTGTTAAGAGCCATAATAATTCCTGCACAGAGTACAGTATGTTGCATAACAGCAGGAAACAGTAACTTGATCAGTACAGTGGACATGAAGGATAACAATAGTAGCAATGGTACTATCTTACAACGATAATTTTTTTTAACATTTGCAGACATTTCTACACACTGATTGATGTTATCACCATCACATAGTGATCTGGAAATTGGGAAAAAAAAAAACTACCACAAAACATACAAGTGTTCACTTTCCTAAGGGCAGTTGCATGGAGTGATTGTTTCTTAACTTTTCAAATGCAGGGGTTCAGAGAAGTGTAAAGTTAAGTTATAGCTGACTGATGTAACCCTCTCCTCCTACCACCCAACACTATGATCTGTGAGAGATGCACTTATATAGCCAAACTGGAAGCAAAGCTCTCTTTACCGAAGACTGGACTAGACAGTCAAGAGGAGAAGGTAAACACTTCCACCGCACCACTCATCACATAGTCCCTCAAAACCTACACCACCAAAACACACACACACACAAGCACAAAACACACACCTACATTCGCGGAGGCTCTCAGTAAAAACCTGCCCAAACAACAGAGACCTCCAAAGCAGAAATGCAAGCAACCTCCACCCCCCAACACAACCCAAATGACACATAGCCCACATACTCAGTGTGCCACTCAACTACAGCCCATAAGGCATAATGTACCCAACACTCTAGTCATAGTTGACTCTATAGTCAGGCACACTGATGTTCCACTCACCAGGGTAAACAAGGAAAAAGTTACTGTCAGCTGCCTGTCAGGTGCCAGGATCCACCACATAATGCACGCACTCAGGTCACTCCACAACAAGTACAAATATGACTCTGTCATTGTCCATGTTGGTGTGAATGACCTGAGACATACCTCCCTGAACTACATGAAAAGAGACACGGAGGAGCTCTCCAATCTTGTAGTCCAGGCAGGTATGACCCTATCCCTGAGTAGCAACCTGCCATCACCCAGAATGATACCACAGTACAAGGACAAATGATTGACTTTAACAAATGGCTAAGCTTCTGGTGTCATTCTAAGGGAATCCAGTATCTGTCTGCCTGGGATGACATGATCGACAGACCATGCTGCTTTGCCAGAGTTGGCCTGCACCTGTCGCCCTTGGGATTCCGGATAATGGCAAAGGCTCTTGCCACCCTATAGTGCCTTTTTTAGGAAAAATGACAGGTGACAAATTCACCACCATAACAGGTATAAGCAAGCAAAATCTGAGAGTAATGCTACTCAATGCTAGAAGTCAAACCTCAAAATGCACTCACTCAAGGCACTCCTTAAAATGGAGAACATTGACATCTGTGCAGTGACCTGGTTCAAAGCTCCAGAGAGCACCCCTGCATTACCAGGTCATAATTCATACCACACCTTTCGGCCACCAAACCCAGACCAAAACACTAAAGGTGCAGGCATGTCCATATTCATTAAGGATATCTACACCTCCAAGTTAGTTGCTCAGCATAATGCATCCGAAATTATCCAAGTTCAACTAACTCTAGGCAAAACCGCAATCCAGATTGTAGCTTGCTACATACCCCCCCCCCCACCATGCCCCAGGATTCCCACTTCTCTTTTCTTGATACACTGGAAAATATTAAGGTACAACACAACACTCTAATAATGGGTGATTTCAACTACCCTACCATTAACTGGGAAAACTACTTATGTACCAACTGCTTTGCTCAACGTTTTCTGGAAATCATCAATTCCAATGCCTTGGATCAACTTTTCCACACCCCCACCAGGGGCAGCAATATCTGGTCATTACCAACATGGGTGACCAGTGTTCCACACCAGAGGTCAGCTCCTCGTTGGTCAGATCCGACCACAAGCTAATCACCCTAGACATCCACATCCCGCTCCCACCCCCCATTAGGAAAACAACCATAAAAAATTTCTCCAAAGCCAACTTCACGCTTCTTAAGACAGAAGTGGCAAACTTCATGACACTCATGCAGATGGACAATAGAGGTACGACTGCTGAATCCTACACAATTGCACTTTATAAGCACTTACACAAGTGCATGGACCATGCTATCCCTAACAGAACCAAGATACTATCCTCCAAAAAAGGAAGCCAATCTGGTGGTCTTCTGTCATAAACAAACTCTACAACAGAAGAAAGAAACTGGTGCAAAAAAGAGTAAAATTCCATGATTGGAGGAACTCCCTGGTCAGCTTCTGTAAGAAGCTGAGATCCCTCATAAAATCCTCCAAAGCTAGTTATGAAAACAAAATCGCCACTGATTCTAAAGACAACCACAAAGCATTCTATAGCTATGTCAAGAATCTCAATGGCAACACTCGGATCTGCTCTGAGTTTCAGCACAATGACACTCAATATACAGAACCAACTGATATTGCCAACATCCTGGCAGATAGGTTCAGTGCTAACTTTACCCCCCTCTCACCCCCTAAGGAGCCCATCTTTATACCAGAAGAATGCAAAGTTCATATAATCACGGCTGCACAGGTAAAAACCTCACTCTCCAAAGCCAAGAACACAGCATCCATGGGACCTGACAACATCCCAGGCTGCCTTCTACATGAACTACAGAATGAAATGGCACCCCACCTAAGTACTATGTTCAGTCATAGCCTCACCTCAGGTTATGTGCCCATTGAATGGTGCACCGCGATGGTTATCCCACTCCACAAATGGGGGGGGCCACAACAGACCCCGGTAATTACAGTCCCATTAGCCTGATGAGCCTGACTGCAAGGCCATTGAATGTATCATCATGGAACTCATAAACAAAGACACTGGAGATCTCCAAACTCTGGACCCCACACAGTTCGGGTTTGTAAAAGGCAGGTCATGTCTCCTAAACCTGATAGACTTCTTTGAAGTAGTCACCAAAGCCATAGATGAGGGTAAGGTAGTTCACACAGCCTATCTAGACCTTGCCAAGGGGTTTGACACCATCCCCCACTCTGGAATTATAGATAAACTCACTAAACTAGGTATAAATCCCTATGTCACAAGGTGGGTTGCCAACTGGCTTACTAACAGAACCACTTTGAAAGTAGCAGACTCCAAATCAAACCTCAGACCAGTGACAAGTGGAGTACCACAGGGTTCAGTCACGGGTCCTCTCCTGTTTGGTATCTACTTCTCTGAAGTACAGGCTAACACAGAAGGCCTTTGGCTAACTAAATTCACAGATGACTGCAAACTAAGAGCCATAATCAAAACTCTTAATGATGTGGACATCCTACAAAAAGGCCTCACTGAGACAGATGCCTGGTGTCAAAGCCATGGTCTCAAGCTCAATGCCAAAAAGTGCATTGTCATCCCCTTTGGTAAAAACTCTGTACCCATGAACTACCACATAGGCGGTAGTCTACTTAACATTGAAAGTGTGATAAGAGACCTTGGGACACAGGTGGACAGTAGTCTCTCCATTGATAATCACATCACCACAGTGGTCAGGAAATCCTTCTACGTGGCACACCTCATCACAAAAGGTTTCTCATCCAGAAAAAAGGAGGTCATTGTTCCCCTCTACTCATCACTCATTAGACCCATTATAGAGTACAACACCCCTTTTGGTATGTACCTCACAAGACATCTACAACAACTGGAAACACCACAAAAATACCTCAGAAAGAGGATTACTGGCCTCAAACAGATGCCTTATGCAGACCATCTCAAAAAACTCCAGCTTTACTCCGTAACATATCGCCTACTCAGAGGCGATCTCTGCTTAACATACAAAGCTATGTCAAACCCAGAGCTGTTGGACATGCTCCACTTAAAGAAATCCCAATCCCTCCAAGCTACACGCTCTAGGGACCTAAACCTTGCCACCACAATAAACAGAACATGCTGGAGGGATAGATTCCTGTCCCAGAGACTTCCCATACTCTGGAACAGACTACCTATCTATATCAAACAGAGCTCCTCATTAGCACTCTTCAAGAAAAATCTTGATGATTGGATGGGTAATAGGAAGTTCACCCTGGGTATCACTTCTGTGGTTCTGCTTGACAGGGGCACAGGAAAATAATTTTTTTGGGTGGCGAAAGCCAGGGTACCTTTTTGGCTAGGCTTATATAAGTTCTAGGGCCAATAGCCTTGTACCTACCTATGGACCTTCCTATGAACCTATTATGGTTTCCATCTGATAAAACTATATTATTTCATATCTACGGGGATTATCAGTATATGAAAATTAAGTAGTAGTACAAACAGAACGAAATGGAGCAAATATGGATTGAGAGCTACTGTAAAGTTACAAATGTTACTATATAGTGCATCCACATTTTAAGTAATATCCTTTACAAAAAGTAAAACATGAGTACAAGGGTATCTGGATATAGAAGGAATAAAACAGTAGTTAAAGGAAAATAATGAAAAAAGTGAACTGAAGACCAGTAAGAAATGTTTACAGATGTCTTTTGCAGATAAAGATGAATAGTAAAGAATGTCAAGTCTGCACTGCAGGTGATAACAGTGACTGGAGTTTACATTAATGAGAGGAGGGTGTGGAAACAAAGGATTTTATAATGATCCAAAGGTTACAGGGCACAGGATATATATACTCAGCAAGCAAAAAGGTATCTGGACAGAGGAGCTACCTGGCTTGACAACAGGTAGAGTAGATCAGGACCTACTGGCATGCAATTGGAAGATAATCTGCCAAGAAAAATGGGTGAATGTTATACAGATGATGTATGTGATATCTAGGAGGTGTATGATGAAATTTTCCTAAAGCAGTATTTTTAAGGATATTGCTTGTCCTATTCCTCAACAGAGTGAAAAAAGGTAGATGTGGCTCTTAACACAGTAGTTAAGCATGTGGTATGATTCCAGAGTATGTGAGGTTATAGACTAGTGATGAATAGTTTGGATAAGGCCAACATAATTGGAGGCCTTATTGGCATGAGGATGGTATGACGAAACTGCTAAAGAAGATTTTGCACTTTTGAAAGATTTTACAGTTGGGGATGTCATTGTCTTTGGTCTCATTGGAATATAGGACACAGAGTTTTCTGGTTATCAGCTATTCATTTGCAATGGGAAACCATGAGAAGAAAAAAATATGTGGTTATAGTAAATATGAGGAAGGTTATTTGGTGCAAAATGGGAAATTAATTGAAAATGGAAGCTATACAATTTCTGAAACCAAAAAAAAAACATAAAATGATAGTACTATAGGATATGCTTTTATCAGAAATGGTACTCATCTGAATAGCAGATAAGCTAATGATTAGATATTTTATCATCATGGAAAAATTGAAGCCTATCTGTCAGTGTAAAAAATGTAACTTCTGGAATAAATGCAATTGCTGCAAATGTAGCAACTCATTGCAGTTCACACATCAGACCATGCTATATATGATAATTAAAACCAGTGAAAATGTAAATAATTAGGAAAATCATTCTTAAAACCAGTGAATACTGTAAAGCGTTAGAAAAAATATTTTTCTATAGCATATAAATCATAGAACTGCATGTCTGATTCAGGAATGGTATGTCTAACGGAGACCAAGCTGAGCCTACTGCAATTAAATGAAACATTCTGTTATGATAGGAGAACTTGCATGTGAAAGGGAAAGTCTGTGGGAGTCAAGCTATACTGAAAAAAGGAGTTCAAAGAAATAGTAAGAGAGAACTGCTTTGCAAAGAAATTAGGAGGAGTCACAAGGAGGGAGACACATGGGAATATATCTGACATAGGTCACAGATAGGCAAGAGATATAGCCACAGGATTTCAGAGGAGAACATCTTTAATAAATAATATCAAAGAAAGTAAGAGAAAATCTGGAACTATGAAATTCTATAAAGAAATACAAGACATATTGTAAAAATAATGTGGCAGAAACGGATGTGCTTCTTTAAGAAGAATTCAAATATAGACAAAACTTACTTCTATTAAGTATCTAAAAGAGAAAAGAGGAGGGAATCTTAAGCTGGCAGGAGGGCTGGTGAATGAAAGGAATGATAAATGAAATTGATGACTGAAGGAAAACTACATTCATAGGAATCATAGGTTCAAGACATGCGAGCCTTGCACCAGTTATGTCTTACCAATTCCCCCATAGACTGTGCTTCTCCTGTCAAGGAAAACTAGGTCAGTCAAGCCTAAGATGTATTTATGAATACAAATCCAGTTATGCATCACACTGCTTTATCAGCAGAGGGAGTCTTTTCATGAGGTGAAGGAGATGCTGAGTAATGAATCTGTTACTCTGTCTTGTTTTAATGATCTGCTAAAGCAGATTTAAATCCCTTCTTCTGGTATTTGTGGGACTGTTTGAGTTCTTAAAGTACAAGAAATCATGGGCTTTAAGGTCTCTGGTTTCTCAGAATGCAAGGTAGAAGTCTCATTTGAGAAGCCTATATGACACAGAAAAGAGTGACAGTGTTTCTAGTCTTTTCTGGTAGCTAAGGAATTTTAAGCCTGTGAACTTATTTGTTATCAACATCTATGGTCATGGCAACTATTTGATATGTCTGGTAAGTTACATCACTAAGGAGGCTTTGCATTCTATCATTGAATACAAGAGGCAATAACATATTTATTTCTAGATGATATTTGATTAGGGATCAGATGCTCCAAATAGAAGACATTCTTGACAGCTATAACTACATGCTGATCAATGGAAAGGAAATTATCAACCCAGTTTCAGATGCAACAGTTTCATTCTGAAGTGGGGTATTGTCAATGCTATATCCTGTGAGATGGTTTGCCAAATATGAATACATTTCATTTTTAGCACTTAATTTAAGCCCTTTTTCAATACACCAAAAACGTATAAGTGTAGATTCCTGCTGGAGGGTTTATGTGTCCGCTGAGAGATTTCACAATGAATCCCAGTTTGCAACTCTTAGTAACTATGAAACTTGACTAGCAATAGGTCTTAGTTTTCAGTCTGTATGCCATGAAATGCATTATAGTACCTTTAGGGAAGTCGGCGACCCCAGGAAATTACATCATCAATAAAAAATCCCTAAGATTTGACCAATTAGTCAGGGATCTAGGAACATGTGTAGACTGTAACCAGGCTGTCAACCAACATGTATCCATGGTAGTAAGGAAATCCTTTCATGTCATTCAACTTTTAAGCAAGTGCATGGCATCTAGGTCCAGGGAAGTCAGAGCCATCAGTGAGTATAATGCCCCTTTCAGTATGTACCTGAGCAGACACGTGCAACAACTGGAACTTCCACAAAGGTTCCTTACAAAAACAATACAAGGCATAAACATAATGTACTATGCAGATCACATCAAAGCCCTTTTTTGATACTCAGTCTCCTAGACACTACTGAGAGGTGATCTATACTTGGCATACAAGGCATTCCTGGACTTCACTCTGATGAACCTTTTGCACATCCACAAAACAAACAGCATCAGAACAACCAGATCTAAAGACCTAGTTTTGCTAGCAACATAAGTAGGACATGTTGAAGAGACAGATATATATCTCAGAGAATTCTCTTCCTCTTGAGCAGGCTCCCCATCCATGTGAACCGAAGTTCCTTCCTAGCCCTATTTAAGCATAATTTGGACCACTGGATGGGAAATTGAAAATTCACCCCTGGTCTGGTGCCTTTGTCTCTGATGGACAGAATCAGTCATTAAATCATGTTGTAGCTAATAATCACTACCTATATAAACATCTAAAACATATAACTTGTGCGTCACATTTGAGCTGCACAGCTAGGTTTATAAAGGCCCTAGTGGTCATTAGCCTAATATACACCGATAAAAATAGCTAAAGATCTGACCAATACTATTTATCTTCCCCAGAACTGTGGCAATTACCCTCCTGCACAACAAGCAATTAAAAGGCACAACAAATACATACAACAACACTGATTAGTTTACTTGACAGCCCAAAAAATACTTAAAATACAGTGCAAACTGTAAAGGAAATTCAGATTATAGCTGCTACTTCAAACTCAGGGAAAACCCAATACAAATGCCCCAAAGCTGATATAAATCATTCAAAAATTATTTAAATAGGTGACTTTAAGTGCTGCAGAATAAGATACTTTTCTGTTTACTTGATTAAAAATGGAGTCAAAATGCTATTTTTTTAAACTTGTGCACTATTTGTGGCTGGTAACTAAAAGCAGTTTTGGAGCAGTTGAATATATTTGCAGATTCTGAGAAAATTGAAGCAAGTAATAATAAGACCCCTGCAGACCTAAAGGAACACTATAGTTATTGAGGGCTAAACTAAAATAATTTGTATAAAAGTGGATCTGAAGTATTTTACTTTATTTGGCCTTCAACCTGGGGGAATACAGATCCGTTTTCGATCCGAGATGGCAAAAATGACTAGCATCAGCTCTGAGCTCCAGACTCCTCCCCTTACCCATAATACACCTCCACTGCCTTCCATCCCCAGATCTTGTTTACCCTGATTTGTAAAACATTGTGTCTCTAGAGCTCCAGCTATCAGGGTGATTCTGATTGTAAGTTTTTCTAAATTTTCTGTAACTTTCAGACATTTTAGGTTAGTATAGGTACCCTTTCTTCCCTCCCATCGCTTTGGCATCGAGTGTAGGTTTGTAGTTGTAGTTAGTTTAGAGTAGTTTGTCTGTGGTGCCCCCCCCCCTTAGTCAGTCTAGAGTGGTGAGTGGGTGTGTTATTAGTCTAAAGAAAGAAAGTGTTTGGTCTGTCTCTTTTCTTGTTTTTAAGGCTTCTTGTTTGATAGTATGGCTGAAAAGCTTATCTTTTAGCGCTGCACAGAGTGTGGCCATAAGCTCTCCCCAGCGGATGGCCACACTCTGTGTGTGTTGTGCTTAGGTGTGGCCTACCTTAATGTGGAGTGCTCCATTTGTGCGAAGTTCAACCATCGAGCTTTGAAGGATAGAAAGGCCAAGTTGGCTCTCAAATGTCTTCTGCCTAGCATTGATCCTCCTTCCTCATCCTAGGCTTCAGTCACAGCAGCTGCTATGGCTGCCTCTCCTGCTTCTCTCCCTCTGGCTTCCCCTCCCTCCAAGGCTGGGACTCAAACTCCTGCATCTAAGCCTGTGGTAGTGGAGCTGAGGAGAGGCAAAGAGCAGCAGAGAGAGACGAAGATGAAGGAAAAGAGGAAGAGGTCTCCAGACATCTCGTCCCCAAGCAAGTCTGCATGGACCCGTGACTCCCCTTAGCTCCGGTCTCCGAGGTTCTCCCTGGAGCTGGAGGAGGCACGTTCAGTTTTCCAGGCCTCGGTTCCTTGATTGGCAAGGTCGGAGTCCATAGCCTTGTCTCAGTTGACCCGTTCTTTATCGAACATGGATCTGGATAAGATGATGAGGCACTTTATCTGTACACAAATCCAGATGGGTTCTTGCCAGCCTCTGCCTCCTGAGGGAGGGGGACCTTGCTTCCCTTTTTTCAGCCCATTTCTCCTTCCCCGATCTGACCTTTGGCTTCAGAGTTCTCGGATCTGAGGTTGGCCTTAGTCAGTGGGTCAGTGCAGATGGTCCTTGCATCCTCGATGCCGACAGCTGCCTGGAGCATCTCGGATCTGACCAGTTCAGATCTGAGCTGCTCTCAGAGCCAGAGCCTGGGTGTCGGATCTGAGGGAGTGGAACCATCCACTTTGGTTCTGGCTCCAATTTTTGCACCAGATCAGGGTAGACCGGCCTCCTTATTAGCTTCCCAGGAGTTCTGCTCACCTTCGGCATTCGATGTGGTAGAATGGGTCCTCTCCATCAGATCGAAGCCCCTGACTGCCCTTTCAGACTCTGCCCAAACCCCATCAGCTCTGTCTACAGTCCCCATTGTCTTAGCAGAGGGACAGCCTATGCCTGAAGAGCCCCAGATGGTTCCTCCAGAGGAACAGATGGCTTGTGAGTGCTCCCCAGAGAGCCCCACTGGAGATGTGCCTCACAAGCATACGTGCAAGAGGAGGCACTTGCACTCCCCTGAGTCCCAAACAGATTTAGATGATGGGGAGGGGTCCCCAAGAACAGCTCTCAATGATGTCTCCTTTGGAGACATCATGGAGATCCTGCACCAGTGGGGAGGTTGGTCTGCCCCCGAGCCCTCCTCTGATGATTCTGTGTTTCTGGAGGCTTTCAGCATGGGCCCATCCACGTCTTGGGTGTCCCCTCCTGCGGATACTTTAGTGGATTTTATCACCTCATGGGCATGGAAGAAACCAGATACCATGGAGCTGATCCCCAAGTGTCCCAATAAGGTTCTGAGTCCCCCTATTAACAGGCCTTCCTGGAACAAGGGATCCCCAGTGGATGCCATGGTGGCAGTCACAGCCACGAAGAAGGAACTATCTCAGGAAAGTTCCTCTGTCCACCCTACTGACCGAGAGTCGTGGATGATGGACCGCCTATGGAAGTGGGTGTATGCTTCAGCTACCTTTTCAATAAGGGTGCTGAACTACTTGGCCCATGTCACAAGACTCCAACACGACCTAGTGAAGAAGCTAGAAGAGTCTCCACCCAAGTCCATGTCACAGGAGGACAAGGCTTCGTTCTCCGCGAAAATGGCCATTCTGAGAACAGTATCAAATACGTCCATGCGACTCCACTCCCATGCTATGGAAGGAGTGGCTAGGGTGGCTGGGTCCGACATGTCCATGAGGTGTATGGACTGGCTCAGGTTGTGCCAATTCACTGAACCTTTTAAGGTAACCTTTGCTAATGCCCCTTATGACAGCTCGACTCTTTTTGGTTAGCCCATCAAGGAGACACTAGTCCAGAGTGAGAAGGATGGGAAAACACTGTCTGCCATTGGGATCCACTTTTCTAACCCTCAAATGTCCTTTTCCCAGAACCAGAGAGGGAAAAAGAGGATGTGGCTCCAGAATTCTCATTATTCCTGGGACACTCAGGGCTCTTCTTCCCCTAGAGGCAGAAGGGGACAGAATGGATGCCAGCCCAGAGGCCGAGGAGGTCTGCAAAATTTCAGGTCTCGAGAACCATTCTTGGACAGAGCCGGGCAGCAACCCTGAGGGGTTGTCTGGCTACTCTACTCTGGAGGCAGTCAGGGGAAGATTGTCCTTGCACCCAGAGGCATGCAAGTCCATAACAATGGACTGCTGGGTGCTTCAAATCATATCCAGAAGATATTCTATCCCCTTTGTGGGTTCCCACATACCTCCCAAACACCTCCTGGATGTTCCACCCATGCAAATGGAGGCAGCAGCGCAGGAAATTTCCAACTGCTAGGAAAATAAGCCATCAAAACCGTCCCCTTACATCAGTCTGAATTGGGCTTCTACTCCAAGTTCTTTTTGGTGCCAAAGAAAACGGGGGACAAGGCCCATCCTGGACCTCTCTACCTTGAACGCGTCAGTTGCCAAAGAAAAGTTCTGGATGGTCACACTACAGTCCATCATGCCGTACCTGCAAGAGAGCGACTGGATGTGCTCGTTAGATCTCCAGGATGCTTACTATCACACAAAAATGCACAGAAGCTCCAGGAGGTTCCTTCACTTCTGGCTATCATTATCAATTTCGAGACCTACCCTTTGGTCTCACCACAGCCCCCAGTGTGTTTACCAAAGTGATGGTGGTTGTAGCAGCTCACCTGAGGCTTCAGGGGATTCAGGTCTATCCGTACCTGGATGATTGGCTCCTTACTGCTCCTACCAGGCATCTACATTCCCAAATCAGGGATTACTTTCTGACACTTGCCCTGAGTTTGGGTATCACCATCAACACAGTCAAGTCTCTAATAGAGCCTGTACAGGTGATAGATTACATTGTTGCCAGGATAGACACATTACAGTGCAAAGTGTTCCTGACCTCAGAGAGAGTTCAAAACCTCAGGATGCATGTCTCCCTAATTTACCGTTCTCACCTCCTGACAACGGAATCAGTGTTGAGGGCGTTAGGCTCAATGGCGGCGACCATAACTCTCCTTCTATGTGCTCAGCTACACATGCAGATTCTTCAATGGACTCTAAAGGTTCAGTGGACCCTGTTGGAATTACAACTAACCTATCCTTCCACCTGAGTCGAATGTGTTGGTCGTCCCTCATATGGTGGATGAGGTCTCCAAACATTTTGGAGGGATGATCCTTTGTTCCAGCCGCCGCCCAAACCACAGTGACCACAGATGCCTCCCAACTCAGATGGGGGGAGCATTGTTCGGGCAGGGTAGTCTAAGGCCTGTGGTCCCCCTTAGAGACCAGCTTGCATATCAATGGTCTAGAGATGAGGGTGGTCCTTCTAGCGTTGCATGCCCTTCATTTCTTTCTTCTTCTGGGGATGAATGGCATTCATTCAGACAACATGTCAGTAGTTTGGTACATCAACAAACAGGGAGGGACCAGATCTTATCCCTTTTGTCGTAAGGCCATGAGAGTGTGGGAATGGGCGATCTCCACCAGTCGCTTTCTCATCGCAAAGCATATTCCGGGATGTCCAACATTCTAATGGACAGGCTAAGTCGGGCCATTCTGATGCCTTATGAGTGGTCTCTGAATCCATCAGTAGTTTAACAGATCTTCAGCGAGTGGGGTCAACATTGCTGTGATCTCTTTGCATCTCCTTCCAATGCAAAGTGCAGCAGGTTTTTTGCTCTGAACCCCCCACTGGAGGAGTCCCCCAGAGATGCTCTAGTTCATGCTTGGCCTCCTGGTCTTCTGTATGCTTACTCTCCAGTTTTTCTCATCCCGAGGTTTCTGCAGAAAGCTTGTCAACTGGGGAGCAAGGTGATCCTCATTGCCCTATTCTGGCCTCACCAGGTATGGTTTCCCTTCCTTTGGTCTCACCTTCTGGCTCCACCTTGGATCCTAAAATCCATTCAGGATCTGATTTCACACCCATTCGGGTGCCTCATCTGAGTCTGGACAGCCTGATGCTCACAGCTTGGATGCTCCAGTTCCTTTAATTGCTAGGACTCCTGGACTTTCCTTTTCAGTTAAGTCTATTTTGGTAGCTGCTCTTAAGTCTTCTACCAGAAAGGTTTATCGCAGCAAATGGAAATGGTTTTCTTTCTGGGCTTCTCGGAGGAGTATAGATCCTTTTATGGTTCCTATTTTCACCATTCTTGATTTTCTAGCTGATATTTCCCAGCATGGAGCTAGTTCTTCTACTGTCAAAGTTCAGTTGGCTGCCAGTTCTCATTTTCATGTGGGTGAGAATTCTGCATCCTTGGCATCTTCTAGACTGTGTAAAGCCTTTATTAAAGGTACTTTTTTGCTACACCCCCATCAAAGATCCTGTCTCCTCCGTGGGACCTTTCTATGGTTTTCCAAGCTCTGGTTGCGCCACCTTTCAAGTTTGCCGCAAATGCAGATATAAAATTTCTATCATGGAAAACAGCTTTTCTGGTGGCGATTACCTCTGCTAGAAGGGTTTCGGAACTACATGCCTTGTCCATAAAATTCCCGTACATTATTTTTCATAAAGATAGAGTTTCCCTTTGAACCAACCCATCTTTTCTTCCTAAGGTGGTGTCACCAGTCAATATCAATCAGACTATAAATTTGCCTGTGTTTTTTCCCAGTTTTTACCAACAGGATGGAATACAAACTACACATGTTGGATGTTCGTAGACAATTATGATTCTATTTATGCAGGACAAAAAATTTTCATAAATCTGATCAATTGTTTGTTTCGTTCTATAGACTCTTTTTGGGCAAAACTATTTCCAAGGTCACTATAGCTAGATGGATTTCTTCATGCATCCTGCAGGTCTATAAGGACAAAGACATGTCTCCTCCAGGTCAAGTTAAAGCTCAGTCCACTAGGTCCATGGCTACATCAGCAGCTTTCTGGTCTAGGGTGTCTTTAGATGACATTTGCTCTGCAGCTATTTGGTCCTCATCTCATATGTTTATTTCCCATTACAAATTGGATTTGACATCTAGAAGGACAGCATATTTTGGCTCCATGGTGCTCTGGAATATCCTTCCATGAGGGCCTCCCAGGAGTTTAGTAGTTAGGGACTCTGTCCCACAAGTTGAAGACCAAATGAAGTAAACTACTTAAGATAAAGAAGTTATGTACTCACCATAACGTTCCATCTGAGTAGTTGTACTTCATTTGTCTTCGACCTTTCCTCCCTCCTTCCCCTGGACCTTGGCGCATGTTCAGCCTACGGGCTGTAGTATAGGTCACAAGTGTGTTATCAGGTCGGGTTCTAAGTATAAGTTCTGCAAACTCAATCTGGGGATGGAAGGCAGTGGAGGTGTATTATGGGTAAAGGGAGGAGTCTGGAGCTTGGAGCTGATGCTAGTAATTTTTGTCGGCTCGGATCCGATACGGATCCGTATTCCCACAGGTTGAAGACAAATGAAGTGAGTACACTAATTATTTTTTTCTATACCATGCAAGAAGATCCCCTTCCTACTATCTTGATACTGGTGATAAGAAAGAAGATGATCAGACATGTGAAGGACACTGAGGTATCACATAGTTTATAATTTTCATTTAGACTTTTGACCATTGACACTGTCATACAGACAACAGATTAGTGGTAACCATAAATGCATGGAATATAGAAAAGAAAGCATTACATATAAATAATATGTACAGCATTATAATTACAATCTGAAACAGAGGAAAAGACAGGTTTATTCAACAGCTTTTTGATGGAAGTTTCTTAGCAAGCTTTTGCTGAGCATCCCTCACTACTGTTAAGCTCTAGTATCATGTTAGAGCATTAACAGACATCAGCGGCCACCACAGAACAGTAGTAAGAAGCTGTTAAACACTCCATTTGATCTTTTATTTAAGAAGTCTGCATGAAGTATTTAACACTTTCCTGATGCTTTTCCATGGTGGTGGATCTCCATTGAACAGTGATAAATGCATTACAATTTTTAACACTATAAAACATTTAGCACTACTACATTTTTCTCCCAGTTTTGTTGTAGTTAGGTGCAAGTAAAACTCCATGCAATACAAAGAATTATTACTAGGACTTTTTGAACTAGCCCTGACTGTTATGTGCCCTCAACACAGATATCAAGGTTCTCTTCTAAAGATTTGTTCTTTAGGTGGATTTTGTGATACCCCTGTTGAGCACACATAATAACCTAGTTATGTTTCAAGACCTGATCATAATCACCTGTTTCATCATAATAAATGTCTTTCATGTATAAGAGGTTATATAACTCTTCTAAGGCTCTCTTTATATTATATTATATTATATTGTATTATATTATATTATATTATATTATATTATATTATATTATATTATATTATATTATAGTATAGTATATTATACTAGAAGTTCATTATTTGTTATTTAAGCTAAGTGGACTGGATTGAAGCAAATTTTCAGCCATTACCAGTTAACAGCAATTACAAAAAAAAAAAAAAAATAAAAAATAAAAAATATGTGTATGAGGAAAATGACAAGCGTTAAAAGCACACGAACATTACAATAGTTCAATCATATACAAAAAAGTATGTGCAGCATGGTTAAATGTCATTACCTCAGAAGAAAAGAGATCCAGTCTAAAATTCTGAGCAACAAATGTTCATACTTAAGAAACTCGACACAGTAGCATGACTGTGCCTGAAAGGATTGATAAACCATACAAAATGTAATTATTTATTTTAGTCAGAAATTGCACACACTTCTGAGGATGGTATGATGTATCTCAATATAACTAACACACCAGTTCAGAAATGTGATCCCATTAGGCTGGCTCTCCTCATTGCTAGCAGTCTAAACAATAAATTCCCTCATCTTGAAGCAGTACTGCATTTTGGAAAACAGCCATATTTTCACAGTTTCTAAGATTTTGTTTAAATGGTTTAAATTCTTGAGTTAAAGATAGCCTTTGAGACTGTAGGCCATCCAACATTATTGCTTAAATGTGAGTACAGATGGATAAAGCTGTGCTTCACAAAAATTGTCTGCCCATATCCTACGTAATGTATGCTTGTGCTAATGTTCGTAATATTTAATTTAAATTCTGGTTCTGCTCTTTTATTTTGTAAGCATGACTGAAAGAAGAATATACTGGTATAACTAGGGGCAGTAGTTACAATACAGTTAAACAAAAAGCAAGGAAGCCAATGCTGTTATGCCCCCCCCACCACCACCACCACCACCACAATAGCTAAAAAAAGATAGGCAAATGCTCAGGATTGCAAGATCCACCCCACTAATAGAATGTCAGGTGTGGATTCCAACAAGAAGAAATGTGTGACTGTTGTTTCCCAAGAAACAGCACCATCCAAGGAGTTTTAATATGATGCTAGAGAACAACAACTTGAATGTCAAATAGGAAATGAAAGACAACAGTGGAAGCCAAAAAGGTCAGCCGGGTTCCTGGCACCATCTTAGAAGACAGGGTGTAGAGTTTCATTTATTCAGTGGCAATCAGTATTGAGAAGAGTCAGCAGGAGGTGTTACCAATGTTGTCTTCTTGTCTTACCCTATGTGAAGCTCAGTGAATTAGATGTGGGCAGCATAGTTCCAGTAATTCAAAAGTTTGGAAGCTCAAAGCAGTAGATAGGACACAACAACTGGAGATAAATCAGCCCAACACCTGGTTAATGGCAATGATAGAGAGAGGCCAGTACCACACACACACACACACACACACACACACACACACACACACACACACACACACACACACACACACACACACACACAAAGCAAAAAAGGGAGGGGGCAAAACTTGCTGGGCCTATAGCATGGGTGTAGCTTGTCAACATGTTGTTTAGCTAGATCTACCTTCACTGTGATGGTTCACATCCAGATTGTTGGTGTTAAAAAAGGGAAGCTGTTTCACTTCATAGTTTTTGAGAATGCCAATGGGAAGAATGGAGTGGTAGCAATATTAATGATTTTCCAGGGCAAAGGCAAATATTCCTTTTGTGGCACAAAGGGTACAAAGTCATAACAGGGATACTGGGTTTGGTACCCCAATTAATAAGTAATACAGTAGCACTTACTAATGGATTATCTTAGTTTGGAGGATGCCACATTCTTAGTTCAAGTTTTAAGGCAAGCATTCAAACTGCAGTCAGACCTGCCAGTGACTCAAGGAAGGTGTAAAATTTGAGGTTGGTGGTGGGATAACAGTAAGTTGTCTGTTACCTACTAGACAAAGGGCAATGATTGGAAGAGTCAAGGGGCCCTTCAAGAATCTTCTTTCCTGTTCTAGAGAGTGTCACCCTTGGAGCACGTGACCAAAAAATGAAGTGACTACACTTTGATACCAGACAATGCATCTGCGAATAATAACCTAGACAAGAGGCAACTAAGATGCAGTGTGTTTCACTGTTAGATATTATGAAGGTTATTAAGGCCTTGCAGGATCCCTGGCTAGCTCAATTCCATGCTGCAGAAGCATTGTTGTATTTGCAATTTATTTGTAGGAATGAGTATCTGCTGGGAACTCAGTAAAGTGTTGAGTTCTTTCTGGCAAAACATTTCCCATGAGTTGTGTTATGGCATGCAATTAATTTCAAAAGTTCATCATGGTGCCACACTAGATATATGAAACACAGGAATAGGAATGCAGGTAGCACATTAGATGGATGATTTATTGCTAATTTGTGTGAGAAGAAATCCAGAATGGGATAAAGTTATTTCAGTGGTTGTACAAGATGATAGAGTGCTGCTCGCCTAGAACAAATTAGTGGTCTCCCAAACATTGACCTCTGTTTGGAGCTTGACATCTTCAAAAGACCATTTATGATTTTAGAGAATAAAGTGGCTACATTTACTGCATTGATTTGGGAAGTTTGTGGCAGGAGCCAGGAAGGGTAGTCCTTCTGAACTACATGTGCAGAGGAGTTGCACCAGCTAGAGTATTTAGAAAATCCTTAACTGCTGTCTGAGCTCAGTATAAGCATTAAAAGGTAAACATTATCAGACAGGTTAAAGATGATTTGACAGTGCAGCCCCAGTTTTAGAAGTTGCACAGTTTGCCCCTTTGCAGGAAAAATGAGAAAGCAGTGCAGATAATTCACTGCACTGAGAAGCATCTGGATCAATAAGCTTGGAAGCACATTTTAGTCACCGATGCCTGGCCAATAAATGACCAAATGCTGGAGATGTCAGGGTAGAGAGAGAGGCATCAGTTTTCTGGAACTAATGTCTATTAGAGTTATCTACAACACCTTGGTCATAGGTGATTTCAACTACCCTTCCATCGATTGTGAGTCATATATGAGCACAAACATGCTCAACCTGAGGTTCCTGGACTTTGTAAATACAAATGCTCTGGAACAGATAGTCTGCACACCCAAAGGGGGCTTGAATGTCCTAGACTTTTTACTCCCCAACATAGGGGGTCTCTGAACTACCAGCTGTGTGTTACCCTCCCTGGTAAGGTCTGATCATAAGTCAATTTTGTTCAAAGTAACAATCATACCTAAGTCCCCCAAGAGCAAAAAAGATGAAAAATGTCTCCAAATGAAACTATAGTCTCCTAAGCAATGGCATAAATAGTTTGAAACCCCCGCTACCTACGTCAATAATGACTCCTATACAGAGGTGTACAAAAATGGCCTGTACAAACACCTTACAAATGTATAGACTCTGAACAGATCAAAACAAGGACCTCACAAAAAAACATGCCATGCTGGAGGGCATCGAGCATAAATAGGTTGTACAACAAAAGGAAGAAACTAATGTCTTAGAACAAGAGAGAAATGACTCACCAGAGGAAGGGCACCCTCCACATCTTGAACGAGCAAATTAGATATCTTGGAAATTCCCAATTACAAAGGAAAACTAGGATCCCTAGCTAAGGATAATCACAATGCATTCTTCAGGTATGCCAGAAATCTGAAAGGGAAGGCCTAGCTTTGTGCCAAACTGGTAGTGCATGGTACCACTCATACTGACACTGAGGACATCACCAACCTGTTAGCAGACAGATTTGGTGCAAACTTCACCCCCCACCCCCACCCCCACCGTTCCCACCAGACATAACCCAAAGCATACCTATTACCAGCCCTCTACTTAGTATCTCCAAAGAGTAGGTCATGAACACTCTATCAAAGGCCAAAATACTGCCCCAGTGGGACCAGATAACATCCCAGGCTGCCTACCAAATGGTCTAAAACAGGATCTAGTGGACCACTTGGCAGTCTCTTCAACCACAGTCTAACTACTGACTTTGTCTTAGCAGAGTAGAAAACAGTAACAGTAATTCCCTTGCACAAATGGGGTCCATCTACAGACCCTGGGAACTATAGGCACATAAGTCTAACCACCCTTATCTGCTAGGCCATGGAGAGAATCATCATGGACCTTATCAACAAAGACAGAGGTGACCTTCAAACTCTTGACCTGACCTAATTTGGCTTCATTATAGGTTCATAGGTTCGTAGTTAGGGCCTATATTAGCCTAGCAAAAAAGGTACCCTGGCATTCACCACCCAAGAAAATTATTTTCCTGTCATCCTGTCGAGCAGAGCCACAGAGGTGATCCCCGGGGTGAATTTCATATTTCCCATCCAATCATCAAGATTTTTCTTGAAGAGTGCTAATGAAGAGTTTTGTTTGATATAGACAGATAGTTTGTTCCAGAGTATGGGAAGTCTCTGGGGCAGGAATCTATCCCTCCAGCATGTTCTGTTTATTGTAGTGACAAGGTTTAGGTCCCTAGAGCATGTAGCTCAGAGGGATTGGGATTTCTTTAAGTGGAGAATGTCCAACACCTCTGGGTTTGGCATAGCTTTTTATGTTAGGCAGAGATCGCCTCTCAGTAGGCAATACGTGATGGCGTAAAGCTGGAGTTTTTTTAGATGGTCTGCGTAGGGCATCTGTTTGAGGCCAGTAATCCTCTTTGTGAGGTATTTCTCTGACCTTTCCAGTTGTTGTAGATGTCTTGTGAGGTACATACCAAAAGGGGCATTGTACTCTATGATGGGTCTAATGAGTGATGAGCAGAGGGGAACAATGACCTCTTTTTTCCAGGATGAGAAACCTTTTGTAATGAGGTGTGCCACATAGAAGGCTTTCCTGACTACTATGGCGATGTGATTATTAAAGGAAAGACTACTGTCCACCTGTGTCCCAAGGTCTCTTATCACACTTTCGGTTTTAAGTGGACTACCACCTATGTGGTAGCTCATGGGTACAGAGTTCGGATGACAATGCACTTTTTGACATTAAGCTTGAGGCCATGGCTTTGACACCAGGTATCTGTCTCCATGAGGCCCTTTTGTAGGATGTCCACATCATTAGGAGTTTCAATTATAGCTCCTAGTTTGCAGTCATCTGCAAAGTTCATTAGCCAAAGACCTTCTGTGCTAGCTTGTACTTCAGAAAAGTAGATGCCAAACAGGAGAGGACCCAGGATTGAACCCTGTAGTACTCCACTTGTCACTGGTCTGAAGTTGGATTTGGAGTCTGCTACTTTCACAGTGTGGGTTCTGTCAGTGAGCCACTTGGCAACCCATCTTGTGACATATGGATTTACACCTAGTTTAGTGAGTTTATCTATAATTCCAGAGTGGGGGATGGTGTCAAAAGCCTTGGTGAGATCTAGATAGGCTATGTGAACCACCTTATCCTCGTCTACAACTTTGGTGACTGCTTCAAAGAAGTCTATCAGATTTAGGAGACGTGATCTGCCTTTTACAAACCCAAACTGGGTGGGGTCCAGAGTTTGGAGATTACCAACGTCTTTGTGTATAACATCCATGATGATACATTCCATGGCCTTGCAGACCAGGCACATTAGGCTAATGGGGCTGTAGTTCCCGGGGTCCATGGTGGATCCCCCTTTGTGGAGTGTATACCAACAAATGACCATGACTGGGGACAAACTATTGGGAATGTTCCCATGTGGACATTGTGGGTCATGTGAATTTGTGAGCAAATTGAAACAATTTACTAGTGCCAACACCAGCAGGGTATATGATCTACGGGTTTTTGGAAATTGTGGTAGCAGTTGGATAGTCTATTTAGCCACATGCAAATGTTCTGCTTTTTATGTGGGCCAAACCTCCCGTTCATTGAGAATTAGGATGTCTGAGCACAGAAGTGATATCCGAAACAAAAGAGAAACTAATGCTCTATACAGACACAGCATCAAACATGCCAATTCTGAATTCAGGTTCATGATTATTGATAAAGGGCTGGCACACAATTCTTAATAATAAAGAAAAATTTTGGATCATCAATTTAGGGGCGCTTTTTCCCCCAGGACTCAATGACCACTTATGAAGGACATCATGGATCATCATGTTTATCTTGGGGATGATCTTTATGTATGTGTATACAATTTGCTCTATATATATTACATGTTTTCTATATATACTATATCTTAATATATAATCGATTGTTTATATGTAATTCAAGTTATTGCATTTACACATATTTAGTTTGTTTACAAGTGCATGTCTTTTCAAGGCATAGGCAGGACACCACAGATTGTTATGCCTTTTTTTTGTTGTAGTTATGTAAACCAATGTTTTTTTATTGATCACACTTTTGTGTATTCAAATATATATATATATATATATATATATATATATATATATATATATATATATATATATATGTATGGTTCTAGGTTATAACACCGACAGCACACAACATCGACAACAACATCACCGACACCACATCATCGACAGTTCACAAACACGACACCGCACACACTCAACACATCATCACAACAACCAATAAACAAAACAAATTCCCTGACCAAAAACCACACACACAACACAAGCACACCTAAATCCTAACAAACAAACACTAAACCTTACATACACAACTATCCACAACCCTAACCGAAACCCTGACCCTAAGGTCCGTCACTATCGCACACTAACCTAACCTGCGCCCTAACCCTAACTCACTTAACCCACCCCTAACCCAAAAAAATTCACTACTGCACCCTTACCTAACCCGCGCCCTAACCCTAACTCACTTAACCCACCCCTACCCCTACAGACCGTCAACATCGCACACTTACCTTACTCACACCCTAACGTCCGTGACTACCGCATACTTACACATCCTTTCCCCATCTCGGTGTTCTCCGCGTCAGTGTTTTCATCCGTCGATCTTCTGGCATCGATGATTTCGCTGTCAGTCTTCTTAGCTGTCAACGTTGTAACCCAGACCCATATATATATATATATATATATATATATATATATATATATATATATATATATATATACACATATATATATTTGTATGTATGTATGTTGGTTTTTGTATGTTATCACATGTATAAATAATTTCTTCATATGTATTTTGTATTTACATATGTATAGATATCATCACTAAAATATGATATCAGTTTATTGCTTTATTTGTAAGGCTCTATGTACTATTTTTCAGCTTTGTATTTTCTGGGTTGAACCATGTCTGTCATTGGTTGGGGGTGGGTATATATCGCTTAATCATGAATATGTTTGTGATACTGTTTCACTGAGGAAGGCTGGGTAGCTGAAACCGGCCTGAATAAAATATTTGATTTATTTACTTTATTTTGTCTACAAGTGCCTTATGTACTCTTTATGCTGGCCTAGGATATTGCTGCCCCTGGTGGGGGTGTGGATAAGTTGATCCAAGGAATTGGAATTTATGAATTCCAGAAAACGCTGAGCAAAAGAGTTGGAACATGAGTAGTTTTCCCAGTTAATGGTGGGGTAGTTGAAATCACCCATTACTAGGGTGTTGCGTTGTACCCTAATATTTTCCAGTATATCAAGAAATGAGGACTAAGAATCCTGAGGTATGGTGGGGGATCTGTAGCAAGTTACAATTTGGTTTGCGGTCTTGCCCAGAGTTAGTTGCACTTGGATAATCTTGGATGCATTATGCTGAGCAACTAGCCTGGAGGTGTGTATATCCTTAATGAATATGGACATGCCTCCGCCTTTAGTGTTTCAGTCAGGTGTGGTATGAATTATAGCCTGGTAATGTAGGGGTGCTCTCTGGAGCCTTGAGCTAGGTCTCTGTCACTACACAGATGTCGCTGTTCTCCATTTTAAGGAGTGCTCCGAGTGAATGCATTTTGAGGTTTATACTTCTAGCATTGAGTAGCATTACCCTCAGATTTTGCTTGCTTGTACCTGTTAAGGTGGTGAATTTGTCATTTGAACCTTGCCTAAAAAAGACACTATAGGGGTGGCAACAACCTTAGCCAGTATCCGGAATCCCAAGGGTGACAGGCGCAGGCAATCTCTGGCAAAGCATTCTGGTCTGTCGATCATGTCATCCCAGGCAGACAGATACTGGATCCCCTTAGAATGACAGCAGAAGATTAGCCAATTGTTGAAGTCAATCATTTTATACTTGTACTGTGGTATCATTCTGGGTGATGGCAGGATACTACTCAGGGCTAGGATCATACCTGCCTGGGCTACAAGATCAGAGAGCTCCTCCATGTCTCTTTTCATGTAGTCCAGGGAGGTATGTCTCAGGTCATTCACACCAACATGGACAATGACAGAGTCATATTTGTACTTGTTGTGGTGTGACCTGAGTGAGTGCATTATGTGGCAGATCCCTGCACCCGACAGGCAGCTGACAGCAACTTTCTCCTTGTTTAGCCTGGTGAGTGGAACATCAGTGTGCCTGACCATAGAATTATCTATGACTAGAGTGTTGGGTACGTTGTTATGCCTTATGGGCTGTGGTTGAGTGGAACACTGCATTTGTGGGCTATGTGTCATTTGGGTTGTGTTGGGGGGTGGACGTTGCTTGCGTTTCTGCTTTAGAGGTCTCTGTTGCTTGAGCAGATTTTTATTGAGAACCTCCATGAATGTAGGTGTGTGTTTCATGTTTCTATGTGTGTGTTTTGGTGGTGTAGGTTTTGAGGGACTATGTGATGAGTGTGGTGCAAGTGTTTACCTTCTCCTCTTGACTGTTTAGTCCATTATTGGATGAAGAGAGCTTTGCTTCCAGTTTGGCTATATAAGTGCATCTCTCGCAGGCTGTAGTGTTGGGTGGTAGGAGGAGAGGGTTGTCTGTGTACATGAGGAAATTGCTGCATTGCCCCAAGATGCCCAGATTCATCAGGTAGACAGGAAAAAACACCGGGAGCTGACCCTTAGACATGCCTGGATAGATAGAGCTTATTAAACCTGGTGGACTTCTTTGACAATGTCAGCAAAGCCATGGATGAAGGCAAAACAGTATATAGAGCCTAACTTGAATTAGGCAAGGCTTGTGACACAATCCCCCACTCAGACATTATTGAGAAGCTCACCCAGCAAGAAGGATGCTTCATGCTCACCATATGATTCATAAAAATCAGTGCATACCAAGATTATACATTCCCCATTCTGAAGGAGGGATGGGGCTCCTTGAAATTGATTACATGCATAGATCTGTAATTGAGGGACTCCTCACATATCTGCTGACCTCACAAGACCCAAACCTAGTGAAAGTTTTGAAACATGAGGAGAACAAATTTTAGATGACTTCTCTGCTTAATCTAGCAGAGGCATATCAGCGTCAAGCAGGAATGGAAATCAAACCAGAAGTAGATAAAAATCAGGCAGCAACTGAATGTGCCAAAAAACAAAAGAAAGAATATAAGGTGAAGGACCAGATGAGAAGGCAAGAAATGTGGAAAATGCATAAATATTGTTGCAAGTATAGAAAATGTCTGGAAGAACCTCATGTTGATCAAGAACAAATGCAGGAATGGTTAAGGAGAGGCAAATTCAAACCAAGAGATGAAAGGCTAATATTGGTAGCACAAGATAGTGGGCTATGTACACATTGGTTTACAAAGTCCATTGAACATGTTGGAGAAACAGACAAATGTAGGTTTTGCAAAACAGAACTGGAAACAGCTGCACACCTCATTGCTAGCTATGACATACTAATGGCAGAATGGTTGTATACTGAATGTCATAATAGTGTGGCGAGACTGTTGCATTGGGGATTGTGCAAATTTATGGTATTGAAGTGGCTGAAAAACATTGGAAACATGAGCCACAAAGCATAATAGAAAATAATCAAGTCTATATCACATGTGATCATCCATTACCAATAGTTCAAAAGATAGATGCTAAAAAACTGGATATAGTGGTCCAAGAAAAGAAGACAAAAGTAGCATTGACCATTGAAATCACCACACCCAGTGATTACAGTGTCCTGTTTACAGAGAGGAACAAAGTTATAAAATATCAGGATTTGCAAGCAGAAATGAGAGTAATGTAGAAGAAAGATACCTAAATAGTTCCAATAGTAGTAGGAGCACCGTGTCTTATGAAAAAGAGCTTGCAATCATATTTAGATATGCCACCAATACATGTAACTCCATACAAATTGCAGAAGGAGTCATTACTGGGAACATTGTGGGTGTTGCGAAGAGCACTTTTGACATCAAAGAGTGAAACAATACTAATTTCATAAACTTCAATTTTACTTTGACTTAGGAATGGGGTCCATTCCCATCATGGTATTAGAAACTCAAAAAATGTGGAGAAATTAAAGCTGATAATTAACCCATATGTCAATAGATGGGTAGCCAACTGGCTCACAAACAGAAAGCACGCAATCAAAGTTGGGGATTCCACCTCAACCAGTGGTGTACCACAAAGATCTGTGGTGGACCCCTACCATTTGAAATCTATTTCCCAGAAGTCCAGGCAAAAATAGATGGCATGTGGCTTACAAAGTTCGCTGATGACTGCAACCTTGATGCAATCATTGAGTCCCCAATGATGTTGATATACTACAAAAAGTGCTTACACAGACAAATGATTAATGCCAAAGCCACAGACTTAAACTAAATACAAAAAAATGCATTATCATCCCTTTCAGCAAAGGGGAAGTCCCTGCAAATGACAATATTAACAGAACACCCTTAGTCCAAACCTTCTAGTGACAGGTTTTGGAACACAGGTTGATAGCAACCTTAACTTTGATCACCATGTGTCCACAATGGTAAGTAGGACCTTCTATGTTGCACATCTCATAAGCAAGGGTATCGCATCCAGAACTAAAGATGTTATAACTCATCTGTACTCATCAGACCACTAATAGAGTACAATGCTGCCTTCTGTATGTACCTCATCAGAGACCTGCAGCCGCTGGAAAGACCTCAGAAGTTTCTCACCAAGAAAATTCAGGGGCTTCAACACATGACCTACTTGGACCTACTTGGACAGACTGAAGGCCCTGTCACTGTGCTCTGTATCTTATAGGCTGATGAAAGTTGTCCAAGGTCCATTTTAGAGCTTCTTTTTCCCAATATTTTCATCCAGCTATGTCCTTAACAAAAATTTGACTGAGGAAAGAAATTCATTTTTTTTATTTCAAGGGAGAAATAAGGTTTATTTACTTATTTCATTTATGCTTTGTTGACTGGGTTAGTTCCACTAGGCCAGTGGCCTCTTTTCAGGGGAAAACTGATGTAATATTTATACTGACAATGGGAAAGTAGGCCAGGGCACTTCCTCTACTCTTTTCAATAAGTGTCATACGATCTTTTACATCTACCTCAGTTGCCACCATCTGAAGCAGATGGAGGGTTCAGTTTAACATTTCAGATAAAGGACAGAACATTCAGGAATACAGCACCCCCTTACTGCTGCACTGCAGTGTCAACACCTGGACTGTGAATAGAGCCCACAGTGTTCTGATCTACAAGTGTCAAAGGCAAGTGTGTTACTTGTTGCGCTACAGATGCTGCTAAGTTGTGTCCATGTGTTAATGTTCAAAGCTATCAAAAATAACATTTTCTAGGAAAATAAGATGACAAATGCTTACAGGGATACAGAAAGGTATGTCTGGAAATACCTGCAAATGCTGCCTGTGTCTCTAGTGTAAAAAATATAAGTCACTTCCTGTGTACCACTCTGGTGTTACAATCGTATATTTAAAGTTGTTGCTGTCCAACATATACTCATTATGTCTCCTCGCCCCTACTACTAAAACTACAAATCTTGTGAGAAACACATCAAATATGAGACAAGATCAGAGACAGCTGAACAATGACCTCTGTACAAACTCAAGGACTCACACACAGACTGGGTGGATAAAGTTCACCTTGGGCCCTGGGTGGTTTTCAAACCATGGGCACTCCTCACATATTTTTTCAGGACCATGCATAAATGCAAATTTGTGTGTTCTTTGGGGTTCATCATCTTATAGTACTAAAATATACTTACTTAACTTTTTTATTGTTTAATAAATAAGTTATTGTCAAAAAGAAAAATAGTTTATTGTTAATAAAACAAAATTTACTGTGTGTATTAAATATGTAGTCCTGAACATCTTTCCATTGAGTAATAAAATAAAATTACTAGCTACTAATAACAAAATTACCAGTTTCAAAATATTTCAACCATAAAATACCACTTAATTACTATCCTTATAATCCAGCAGTGTCTGTGTTCATAAATTTCAGTCACTTTGACTGCATATATCTCTCATGTCTGGCTATGATAAAATGTCCACAGCAAAGTACTCCAATTTGCTTTTTTATAATTACACACTAGTCTTACAAAACCAGACTAATAAATGTTTAACTTAAACATGACAGCAAAGTCAGTCATTTTCATTCATGGACAGTTCCTGTACCAATAGTTATAGACACATTTTTGACTGTGTGCAACACGGATACTAATTGTGAACAAAATAATTATAATGGGTACACTTCATACTGATTATAGATTAATGAGCATATGACAAGAGAAAAGTTATTTTATCTACAGACAGCACTTCACATACCCAGCAATACAAGTCACTTTATAACTAGGTATACCACATTCAGATATCTGATTCAGGTTAAAAAAGATATACTGACCACAGTAATGTATTTCAAGCTTATTGCCCACAGACACACAGTAGACACATTGAAGTACTTCAAGTTCATTTCACAAAACACACAGAAGACACAGTAAAGTGTCCCATCTTATTTCCCCTAAATGCACACCAGCCATACACAGCCATATTAAAGACTATTTAAAACAAACAGAGGACAAGAAGTTAAGTTACTTTCATTGACAAAATCCATTTTGCTAATGAAGTACACCTCAGATGTCTCATTGAGAGAAAGATAATGGCTACAGTAATGCATTCCAGATTAGTTTCACATTAACATGCAGTAGCAAGTAAGCCACAATAATGTATTCCAATTTAACTTCACACAAATGTCCACTAATCCTTCAAACCCATATTACTGATGAACATGAGCAGATGAGAAGAGGGTAAGGTGCTTTCATCCAAAGAACAGCCCCCACCCAGAAGTTATATCTACGTTATTGATTGTGTACACTTCACATGTTTCACTATTATAAAAATACTGGCAAAAAGAATGACAATAATAATAGCAGCCACAATAAAGTATACATCAGGGACAAAAATAATTGGTAACAAAGGTCCAAAATCAAATCAGGAAAATGTTTTAACTATAGCTCTAAAACATTTAAAAAGTTAATAGAAGAACAGGTTTTCACCAGTGTGCACTTTCTAAACAATAAGAAGTACAAAACTAATGTCTAGCATTATTGACTGACTTTAATGTAGAATGATTTGGCAGAGAATCAAAAGTTATATGAAGGACTGAAAAAAATAGACAAAATCAAGGACGTTCTGCAAAAATCAGGGACACTTGATGACTGGTAGGATATCAATTTGTTTCACAAAAATCATTTTAGTCTTACAAATCCAGAATAATAATCAAATGACAGCAGACAGTCATTTATGAATGATAAGTATGAAACTAATGTCTTGCATACTCTTTAGTAAATTACCATAAAATCCAGCAAGTTATGAAAGACAGAGCAAAATTATAATGCAAGAATCAGGGAAGTTCTGCAAAATCAGAAAGACTCAACAGGTAGGATACTGTTTTGTTTCAGACGAAAATCATATTAGTTGTACATAGGCAGAATAATGTTCAAATTGCAACTTTCAGTCATTTTCATATACAGACAGCCCATGTACCAAGCCATTCTAGCTACTTTGTTAATAGAGCAAAAGGTATTGTACCATCATGCAAGTTATGAACAGTAAGATGTATGAAACTGTAATGTCTGATATTATTGATTAACTTTAATCCTCAGTAATTTACCAGAAAGTCAAACATTTTAAGAGGGACACGAGATGTCAAAAATATGAAGCAAAATCAGATACAGTTAGGAGTTACAATTGTGACTTGCGTCACAAAAATCATTAATAGTCATAGGTGTATACTTGGGTCTATATTATATCAGCGAATGCTTAACATAGCGAATGCTATATAATCAGCCCTAATATGTCGAAACATCAAAATGCTGAACGTACGGAACAGCATTTTTTTTTACCAGGGAAAAAAATCGCTGCTCCATAAAAAAATAAAAAAAACACACACAAAATAAAGTGGGGGGTTCCACCGACCACACCCCCCTACTTAAACATACCAACTCCGAGATCGCACCACAGTGGAGGAAATGGCAAAGTCCCAGAAATGGCCCAGTGATTTTTTTTTCCCTGGGAAAAAAATTGCTGTTCAGGGCTTTCGGGATTTCACCATTTCGAGTAAACAAGGTCGATTAAACAGCATTCGCTATTTTAAGCATTCGCTGATTTAATAGGACACCAGTATACTTGACTAATGACCAATAGGGCCCTTATAAACCTAGCCACACAACCCAAATATGACCCACAAATGTGAATTATATAGGGGTGATTTACTGACTGCCTCTGTCCATCAGAGACATAGGGACCAGAAAATAGATCCATACTTGAATACTAGGTTATCTGCCTTGAAGGGCCATTTTTAGCCTGGCCAATAACCTTAGCTCAGAATCAAACCCTGCACCTTGTGTCTATGAGGTAAAGACCTTAACCATTAGTCATGCAAATCCAGACAACTGGTCAAACAACAGCAGTCAGTCATTTTCATCTACAAGTAGCCCTTGTACCCACCAACTGCAGCTACTTTGCTGTCTGTGCACAGTTCAGAATTCTGACTGTGTAACAGCATCACTTTTTATTTAATCTGTTTTATACAGACACATAGCTGTTTGCTAGCAAAATACTCTTGCCATAAAAACAATTCCACTGATGATATCTGGTTGCATGACATAATTAAAAAAATATATCTTATGCTACTGCAAGTACTGGTCTTTGGACCACCATGACCATCCCTTTCATGTTTAAAATGTAATGGATTTCTTCTCTGGTATCAGCTAAAAGCCTGTGAATTGATTGGTGAATTACACAGGTCTCACCCATCAGATGACATGGCTATGGCAGTTTTAAATACTGAATCCACAAGCCATTTATTTACTTGATTTATATTTTTTAAGTAAAGAAGCAAATTTCTTTATTAAACATTATAAAAGTAAAATAAATAGAATAGTTAAAGAAAAAAACATGAAATAGGACCAACAGAAGATCACTGACACTGCTGTTAGCACTTTCTTTTGTTTAATACCAACGAACTTCTTCAGAACAAACAAACACTGCTCAATCCACTTCTTAAATACAAATTAATTAATTGGTAGTCCAGTCATATTAAATCATCAATAAAATACTCAAACAAACAGGCAGATCTTAAAACAATATGTACATCTGTTCCTATACATTTTTTATGCACATTTAAAATGTGATTTTTTACATAAATGTAATAAGTATAAAAATCCCATGCTATTTATATTAACTTTGTACTTATAAATAGTATGGGATTTTTATACTTATTACATATATTACATACATTATACTTATTAGAAGTCTATGCCTAAAGTATTAAATGGTACAGACAATAGAATAGAAAAAAGCCCCACTTTCACAAATTTTCCTGGTTCAATGAATCTACTTGTAACTCAAAAGTCAAATAGCAGATGTGCAGAACCAAGTGAAATGTGATGTTTCATTTATTTTTTGGGGGGTCAAAACGAACTTGGAACAGGAAATGGAAAACAACTTTATGTTTGAGATGAGGAAGAATTAGGGGAAGACCTGAGTTAAATGAGGGGGCAGCAGGACTAATCTTCTGTAAAGTTACTCAGTCAAAAAAATACCATTTATTTGGAAGAAAACTGCTAACATTAAAATATGTATGCTACTATTGCAACGCAGCAGATTTGTAAAAAACAACTTTACCTTGTAGAAATCCAACAAAACCAGCAGTGTCCACAGGCAGTTTGGTCTTTGTCATACCAATGAATCATTGATCAGCAAAAAGCAAAAATCTGATATTGCTTAGATAGGGTCATTATGGGCATTCATTTATTTTATTTGTATGTTAAGTAAAGAAACGTCTTTATTTAAAAAAATAATGACATACTAAAGTACCCCTGACCAATGCTGTATATGTGCAAAGGACATCTATATTACAAGATCAATTTAGTTAATTGAATAACTAAAGATCAATCTTGTAATATTAAAACCTAAAAATGTCGAACGGCCAATTTAACCCATGGAAACACTTCCCTTGGCTGCATCACAAAAAAAAAAAAACTTTAAATCTGAAATCAAGTGGGGGGCCCCCCTAACTAAATATACCAACTACGAGATCGCTCCAAATTGGAGAAAAGGGCATAAACCACATAATGGCCAAGGGCCCTGGGTTAAATCAGCTGTTCAACATTTTTAGGTTTCGATATTACAAGATCGATCTTTAGTTATTCGATTAATTAAAGTTTCGATCTTGTAATATAGACCCTGCAAAGGCACTGTGATAATGCCAAGGTAAATATTTTCTGTGTAATGTAGCATATTTTTATTAAAAGCTAATGCATTTTTATCAGTCATGGCTATTAAATTCAGCATATAAGCTAACTACCAGCATTGAAAGTAATAAAATATTATTTCCTTTAAGATACTGAGTAACTGGCTGGCCCCCAGATGGCCACTTGAATCGACCTATTGAACACATATGTACTTGTATGACTGTATGCACCTCAAGTATCTGCTTGTGATCAAATAAATTCATGAATAATATCCTAAAATCATATTTCAACTCACCAATGTCAAAGCCATAGAGGGCCACACAAAGCAAAACCAGTCTCCTCTTAAAAAGTAGCAAGCATGACAAGGTTTATATTGTATTTATTGACTAACAGGAAGTCTGAAACTGAATGTCTGTCATTATTTAGCAAGTGTAATCTTTAACAATTTGCCTGGAAAAAAATATATAAGAAACAGTTTTGAAGCCCTTAGCTTCCACAGTAAATTATTAAAAAAAGAAAAAGAAAAACTTGCCTCATGTACCAGTGGTTACTTATCCAGCCAGCCAGTGAAAGGACTAAAAAGACAGCAAATTGATTAACTGCACTGGCCACCCAAATGTCAGTACAAGAAGCCAATCACCTCCCCATAATTGCTACACATATATATGGTTCCACTTGAAATCATCGAATTACCATTTCATCGAATTGCAAATCATCGAGACCAAATCATCAAAAACTCATTTCATCGAAAACTCATATCATCGAATCTCAAATCATCGAAAACTATAAAGCAACTACAAATAACATTCCACAAAGTTTTTACGATGTTTATGCAGGAGGGCAAGCCCCCCTGCACCCCCCATGTAGGGGGCTCCACCCCCCACACCCCCTGTAAATAAATATACCAACTCCAAGGTTGCACTACAGTGGAGGAAAGAGGTTATTTCCTAACCCCACTGTAGTGCGACCTTGGAGTTGGATTTTATTACTGGGGGTGTGTGGGGCCTAGCCCCCCACATGGGGGGTGCAGGAGGGCTTGCATGGTAAACAGTGTCTGGGATGGTAAACAGTGTCTGGGATGTTATTTGTAGTTGCTTTATAGTTTTTGATGATTTGAGATTCGATGATATGAGTTTTCGATGAAATGAGTTTTCGACGATTTGGTCTCGATGATTTGCAATTCGATGAAATGGTAATTCGATGATTTCAAGTGGAACCATATATATATATATATATATATATATATATATATATATATATATATATATATATTATAGGAGTAGACATCACATTTAACAGATACTGATGAAAGTTTATTTTATTATATCTAAGCTATAATACCAATCATGTATAGCATGTAGAAGACACTTTTGTAAGATATTATTTATTTGTCCTTTGATAAAGAGAAAAGACAAACTGAGGAGCCAATAGCTCATTTTCAGTAGAGACCCGAGGAGAAGAGTTCCACAAGAGGGTCAAAAACATTTAAACAGAAGCTGATGAATAATTATATACAAGGAGAAAAGAGCCCTGCAACAGATTAAATATTTTACAATGAGCTGCGGAGAAAGGCTCCACAAAAAACAAATAAAATATTTTACAATAGCTGATAAGTAATGGTATACAAGCATAAAAAAATTCCAAAACAGATAAAACACAATAGATTGAAATACATTCACAGAATATTGCTATGATAAGTCATAATCAGGAATATATTTGTGATGGTGGTGGTGATAGTATGGAGGTGAAAAATAATAGAGTATTCTGATGCCAAAATCGACAACAGTAATAGAATGAGATGGGGAGGAGAAAAGAACAAGAGGGAAAAATAAGGACATGGAGATAGAGTTGATTATTATCAGAGACATGACAATGCTATGAAGGACATGAGAGAGGAAAATAATTAGTACTATGTGTTGGGTGAAGAGGTAGAACAGCATACATTAGCATGATGGCATCATTAAAGGGAGAGCTTCCTTTGATGTTAGGCAATTACTACCTGCAAAGGTGTTAGTGAATTCAGAGTGAGAAAGGCATAGTTATATAAGTAAGTGGTCATGCAGCTGTTTTAAGGATTGTGTAGGTACAGGTACAGGTATCAGACAGATATTGTTTAAATTTGTCTTTAAATTGGAAAGGCTGCTAGTATGTTTAAGGGCTAAGGAGATACACAGATGGAATAGACAGAGGTTCTTGCTGATAGGTGCGTTTTGAAGGCAGTGAGGAGTATTTTGTTACCAGACTGAAGTAGACTAGGAGGGTTGTATGTATGCAATATGTCTAGTAAGACTTTTCTTTGTTCTGGTTTGTATATTCATTTGTGAACTAGGAGTCCATTACAGAATACATTAATGAGCATAAGAAATTTTATCCTCAAAAACTCTGCTTTTGTATGTTGTTGTACAAATGTTAGCTCTGTATTTTAAAGTTTTAGGAGGTGAGAAGTCATGTAGCACTACTTTAAACTGCAACATTATTTAGAGACTATGCATACTATGGGAAGGATGGAAGATCTATGCCTGGCAGGCAGGGCATTGTCAGACCACACTTTGATGATGCTCCTGCATATCCACATAACAAACAGCATTCCAAAGACTTAAACCATGCCCGTGATATAAATAGGACCAACTGGAGAGACAGATATGTCTCCCAGAGACTACTCCATCTATAGAACAGGCTCCCCATCCAAGTGAAGCAGTGTTCCTGCCTAACCCAATTCAAGTGCAACTTGGACAATTGGATGGGAAACCAGAAATGTATCCCTGGTTTGGCACCTATGTCTCTAATGGACAGAGGTAACCTGTAAATGGTTCATCTCCCAGGCCCGTGCTTACACTTATCAAGGGTATCAGAACTTGTCAGAGATGTGGGATGCATGGCTAAGCTTAAAAAGACCCTTGTGATTGTTAGCCTAGTAAAAACCTATGAATCTATGGATATTAGTGTCTATCTGGAAATGATGCAGACCATCAGCTCATATATGGTCTTCATCCATGTAAATGAACACAGTATGGGTGTTGCATATGTGGGAGCAGGAGTGGTGAAATAGAGTTAGAGGCTCTTTATTAAACACTGCTGCATCAGCATGTCATTGCACTCGTGGACAACTGGCCAGTTCTCTGCTTTTACAGCAAATCCTCTTTTATTTTCTTTTTACATCTAATTCTAACCCTATCCAACAGCCATGTATTACCACATCTACTTTCACCTTCAAACCTAAGCCCACATCATATATAAAACTGCTCTTAAACTCAAACCATGCTCTAAAATTCCAATAGCAAAGGCTTCTGATGGTCAATAAAGACTGGAAAATGAAAAGCTTTAGCGTATAGAAGACTTTATTCCATGCTTTCATCTAAAAAAGACTTCTTCAGAAAAACAGTTGAACCACAAATAACCAGCTTAAATACTTTTTCAAAGTAGCTCATTAAAACCAATTAATTAGTACATAATTAAACTCCATTAAGATATCAAAAAAATAAAGACATACTCATGAATTCTTGTTTAAATCACAATAAAAATAAAGTTAAATATCACATTCACATAACAACTATCAAATACTTAACCACTAAAAAGTGTATGTGAATACATGAATTAATAAAACAACTCTTTCAAACCTTTTTAACTTTTAATTTTCTTGTTTCAAAAAACACTTAATTGCTTTGTTTAAGCCAGGTTTTCTGTCCGTTCCTAACTTAACCTGCCAAAGGGTTTCTCTTTGCTTTAAATAATTTTTAAAATCCCCACCTCTAGGGTCAGATTTAATGACCTCTAGTATGGAAAATAGAAATGTGTTATATTTATTACACTCCTCAGTACGCTTGAACAATGCATTATTAACATCCTTTTTCCTTATACTATAATAATGTTCTCTCATAATCTCCATTAGGATGCATGTAGTTATCCCTACATAGAAAGCTTCGCACCCACTGCATAGACCAATGTAAACTACTCCCCTAGTTTTGCATGTTAAATAGCCAGGGACACCGTAAGTACGTTTGATGTGAGGTAACATAACATATGGTCCCTCAGCAATATATCTGCAAAAATTACATTGCCCAAAATGTAATTTTTGCAATTTAAGTGTGGGCATTGTCTGCAGCTCCCATTTTTATACACTTTGTAAAACAATGTAGTGTAGAGCTTACACAATACTTAATGCAACAGCCTTGACACATTGCGATGTCTTTCAGTATACAGACCCTCACACATGCTTATATCACAATGAGCAATGAGATATGCAACTGTTTCCCATTCTGTATTGCAAAATCTGCACTTGTCTCTAGCTCCCATTTTTATAGTCTTTGTAAACAATGTGTAAGTAGCCCACTTTCATGAACAGTTATCATTAGCCTTCCATCATTTGTTTTAAATTCACTTGCCCTTAACCATTCATGAATCCAGTCTTTATTAACATGTGGCTGTTTCAGCTGTTCCAACTGTTCTTCATTGTTGCCACTATAATTGTGAGCTTTCCAATTTTTTTTCCTTTTCTTCTGGTCCTGTTCATCTTCTTTCTTTCTTTGGATGTTGACAGATTCCCTTTCTTCATTTTTTCCAAAATGCTTTGGTTATACTAAGCAAAGATGTCATCTTAGGCTTGATTTTTTTTCATGTTTAAGAATCTTTGCTATATTTGGATCCAGTGATACCAACAGATATGTATGTAGTCCCATAGCTGCTGATCCTGTCATATAGTCAGTGCCAGGAAGGCGCATACCTCCTATAGACCATGGGAAATTTACCCCCGGATACACTATCCTTCCGTGCAGGACTAGCTTAGACCTGCACAGAAGCAGCCGTTTTGGAGCAGGATGGCAGCATGCCATGCATATCAATGAAGGTGTGCTGCCTGAGCACCTAAACGGACATGGAATGTGTAAGAGTGCAAGGGGCGTGTCTGAGAGCAGAGCTCTCAGAATATACATGCCCCTGCAATGAAGAACAGCAGTGTGTGAATAAGAATGAGCGAGATCGCTCATAGGTGTTCACATTACCCCAGCAACATCCCCCCAAGGTTTACAAGAGCAACAGTTAAAACATTAAATATAAAGAAGTGTTTTTTTATAAAACAGATTATATTTAGCTCATATTTTAGCTACGGTTAATGCAGCTTAAATGGCACAAGAGGATAAAAAGCAAGATATATCCAAATTAAGCAGTACAGCAATAGTGTAGTGGGCAGAGCATTCGCCTTACGAGCAACCAATCCCAGTTCGAGTCCCACTCCAGTACAATCCATTTTCCATGTCAAATCACTTTACGATCAATTTATATTGTTGCATAACTTACTACATAACATATATTTGTGAACTGGAGTACTGCATTAAATGCAGATGTGATGTGTCATTGTCTTAATGTTGTAAAGTCCACAGATAATCACAAGTGCCCCATACAGTATATCTACACAGGAATCAGGGATACAAATGGAAGGTAAAATGTGTAATGAATGATAAATCCATACAGTTTAAAAATCCACCACCTTCCCAAGAACCATTAGACGTTACTGTCGAAATTAATGCGGTGGTAAGCGGGAGTATGCAGTAGTAAGCAAGAGTAAGCATATTTAAGCAGTAGTAAGCAGGAGTGAGCATATTTAGGCAGCAGTAAGTGGGTTTAAGCTTGTGTGCATGGGAGCAAGCAATGCCTACACAGGTTAAGCAATTGAGAAGATAAATCAGTATAAGAAACCATAACCAGAAGTTAGCAGTGCTTATCTCCCCGCAAACCCACTTACAACTGCTTAAAAGTGCCTTAATCACTCTGTATCCAACAGCCCTTGTTCTGCCCATCAACAAAATAAACAACCTTTGCAAGGCTCAAACCCAGGACTCTGCATACTACAGCCAAAGTGATTTACCACTAAGCCATGTCAGATATACATAACCCTAATGTTTTCACAAGCATATCATCCAGCACAGTCATTCAACAGTACAGGAAATGTATTTAAACATGTAGATCTATTTATTTATTTATGTATTTATTTATTTATTTTACATTTGTTAACCGTATTAGTCTGACTGAGCTTTTGGCTCGTTTTCAGCTGAGACCCGGGGAGAAAAGCTCCTCAGTGAAAAAAATGTAACAAAGTTCCATTACAGTCAGCAAAAATGTTACTATCAGGTTACAATAGCATGTGTGTATGTATACATATTTCTATCTAAATAGAAATAGAAATATCTATATCTATCTATATATATATATATATATATATATATACATACATATATATATATATATATATATATATATATATATATATATATATATATATACATACATATACATATATATATATATATATATATATATATATATATATATATACATATGCATGCATCTATAGATATATATGTTTACATATATATATATATATATATATATGTAAGTATATATATATATATATATATATATATATATATATATATATATATGTGTGTGTGTATGTATATACAGATATATATCTATAGCTATAAAAGAGAACATAACAAATACATTTATGACCATAGGCACCATTAATAGGGGTGAGGGGGCCCAAGCTACATACGTCTTGTACATATTGATATTACCCCCCCCCACACACACACCCAAATAAGTCTGCCCTGCAATACAATACCAACTGTTGCAAGTCCCATAACCAGGACCCGACACAACATGTGTACAAGATGTTAACAGTAATCCATCACACCTGTATGATGTCAGGCTAGTATCAATAACATATCATGCAGTACAGTCTGGCTACCATAGAGAATGTACAATGTGGAAGCAATAAGCATTCCTAAGTTACATATACACACACATATATGCAGATACATATATATATATATATATATATATATATATATATATATATATATGTAACTACACATACACACACAAAGATATGTATAGGAAGATACATATTTAGAGGGTGCACACCATACGGAACATCCAGTATTCCTACAGTTGCCACCTTATCAAATGGACACTGTATGAGTCACCCATACTAAGGACAATTGTTGCCTGAAACATATACCCATAGAGAGATCAAAGGATATAACACCACACACAGGTTTGCATAAATGAGAAAGCTTTATTTGTGTACTATTATAGTTGCATATGCCATTTCATACATATAAACAAATTAATGCAACTCTCAAACAGATCATTTAATACAGTATTCCGGAAAGCATAACATATGCTGCTGTCCAGGCCAAGGCCTTCAAGTAGTACAGCAGTAAAGACATACTGGGCCACAGGATAACAATCAATCAACAGTAAGTAATGCAGCTGTATAGTCCAGCAGACTCTAACTACACCTTGTATAAAATCCCAAGGGGGAAAAGACTTCAGTTGACACAATGGGATGTATCTGCTACATAACAAGGCATAACTGAAAACATCACAATCACACTGACAAACAGAACAGCCTGTATGTCAGTAAGCAGTAGGCCAGCATTTTTCCAAGGTGAATTGTATGGTAATGTACATCCAGATACCTTAAAGCAGCTTACTCCTGATATCCCTCACATGTTGTAACAGCCTACCTAGGTTATTTATGGTGCATCCCCCCCATAGGCTGACATACAAGGGCATATACCATTGCTACATACACTGACCTCTGGACCGCAGAAGGGCACACATGTATTGTGCAGATGAAGCCCACACATATATGGACCCAACCCCACAATATGTGTGGGGGCCATAACACCAGTGGAATGATGGCAGGAATGGCAGCATGACATAATCACAGACCACTACATAACAACCCCTGACTGCATGTCATATGGAGAAAGCCTGGTATGTAGGTGAAGGACAGAGGGTGGAACACAGGCCCATATGTGAAATAGTGTTGTCATACACTAAGCAAGTTGCTGGTTACAGGATAGTCTGCAACATACCCTTAGTCAGGAATACGAAGTCAGAAACACAAATGGATGTAGCCATGTACTGATAGCACTCAACATGCACACTGCCAGTGATATGTCTGACACAAGACCTGTGTGGTGGACAGACAAACTATAACAGGCTCACCTCTAGCCATCAAGTGGATAGGCCCACAGTTGAGAGCTATGCAGACAGACTGCATTCCATGTTAAACTAGTTTGTATGCACAAACCCTGTAACACTGGTGCTATACAGTGCATACAACAACACTATTCACACTCTGTCTGTAGTTCTGGAACCTCATACAAATATGTACCTGGCCTGAGTGTGCAAGTTCTCTCTCTTTTTTTTTTTTTGTAAAAGGTATTGCTACCTGCTGTCTGTAACACTGCTGCCCACACACAGGAAGGATGTCCACCATACAGAAAAGGTAACGGGACCAGACCCACATCATGGGGGGATTTATAGTAGTGGGTTGCCATGACAGTGGTAATTGGAAGTACTACACAGCATGTTGTATGCAGGTAACAAGTGGAGGACACTGACTGGTGTAGAGGCCATCACCTGATCATGTGCATCACCTACAAAGGCCATGTTGCAATCTATTCCAAGCAGCTCAATCCATTTATTGGAGGGGGGGGGTAGAGAGAAACTAAAACCAAAACTCAAAACTGAAACCAAAACAGAAACAATCAAACCTAGAAAGAAAGTAGGCTAAAGCCAAAGCCAAGGAGATAAAAAAACTCCTACAAGGAAACTATCCAAAACAGACCTCATTCCCACAACAGGTATGTGAAGTATATATGCATGTAACTGACAGTAGAACTTGGTCCATAATACTGGGATAGATGATGCGGAATGATATATATGTGCCATCAGGTGTTGTTGTTGTTGTAATGATGTTCAGCTGAACAACTGCTATGGACAATAGAGTCTGTCCCTGTGGGTAGTGGGCCATACCCATCAACTGTGCAGAGCAGCACTGACTGACAAGATGTAAGCCAACATAATGTGTGTTGTGCAATGGAAATCATGTATATTACTGTTGCTAATAACTGGTGGTGGAAGTAATGCCATAAAGATGGGCACGTGGGTTCCAGAGCCCACCACTTGCAGACACTCAGGTTAACATGTATTGTAGCAAGCTGAAATGCCATAGGTGTGTAATAGGCTTACCTGTAATCTGGCCCTATATATACTCCCCTAATGTTAGGCTGTGTCCATATGTGGCACCTGTCTGTGTTGTAGCAAGGCAGAACAGTGCAGCTGTGCTGGAAGGAGAGATAGAGATTGTGGACCTGATGTCTGAATGTACCCCATATATATAGGTATGTATATGTGTACATATATATATATATATATATATATATATATATATATATATATATACATGTATGTCTACAGATATACAGACATCCATATGTAGACATATATATATAAACACATATTTACAACATAAAATATATCCACACACACACACACATATATATATGTGTATATATATATATATATATATATATATATATATATATATATATATATATATATATATATATATATATATCTACATATATATAAACACGCACACATATGTATGTAAATACATGTCCCCTATATTACCACCACAGTGCTGCATGCTATGTGTGAGGGAACATCTAGATATATCCAGATATATACAGCAGTAAGTGTGTGCAACATGAATGGTTATGTCACATGTGAACCCCTTGTTGAGACCACATTGCCCTTGTCTGTGAAGTAGGGAATGGGAATATGGGGAAGGATAGCAGATATATTTGTGGAGGTGGTTCAGGTTGATAGATATAGAGGACAGCCTACAGGGGTGGTATATGACACATTTGGTGGGTAAACACCCTGGATGTTGTGTGTGGTCTGCGATGTGAAAGCCCCATGAGCCCCCATATGGAAACAATGGAAACAAGGCCCCATCCATTGCTAGTTACAACAGCAGTTTCACTGTCCTGAAGGTGTCTGGCCTGGAGGCTGAGCAGGAGGAACATGGGGATTCTGTGATTGTGTACTGAGGGCCTCAAGGTGCTGTAGCACATCCTGCAAAGTTTCTGTGGAGCTCCCTATGGAACAGACCCTGGACCTGACCTCATGTGACAGGATCATGTCTGTGTGTGCCATGTAGTGGGTAGTAATAGTCCACCAGAACATGTCCAACAGCATGTATAGATATCCCCAATAACACAGAATGACAGATGTGCAGCAATCACATAGCAAGTATATCACATGCATATATGGAACCATAGTGGCCCTGACAATGGCATGCAGGTGAAACAGTCCGTAACAGGCCAGCAATGATAGTGTCCCCACAGGGAACATGGCTACAAACACATGATACAAAGCATGGTAAAATACAATATATGTCCCAATGGTAGGTAAGCTGTAGCCATATCTATTAAGTTATGTGAACATTTGTTGTTGCTGATATGTAGGAGGGGAGACAGAGATGTGTATTAGGAACTACGGTAACCTTGCTGTATGAGTTGCTTAGACCTGTTTCCATCTTTATGACTTTCAGGCAAGATGTCCCATGGCCAGTTACCAGTGTATTTAGCGGCAGAAAATGAGGTAATTCTTAACCACCTGATACAGCACTATCAGGTTCGCTTTGGCAGGACAGCCCATGAGCAGCAGGAGCGGACCACCCTGTGGAACCACAGGGTCAATGATGGCCTGCATAACCACAGTTATGAGTAGGTCCAGCATCATTGTAGTTACCTGCTTCATCATACCCGTTGGCATGCTGCTGCAGTCTGGGGGGATCACCTCACAATGGGGTGGTCATGCCATCCGTTCCACCCAACATGTGTTGAGGAGCTCCTCTCCTTGCCAGCCTTGTGGCACCTGCCGCATGCACACGCAACTGGCGGAGAACATTGTGGAGGTGGGTGCTACCCACACACCAGCTGAGGAGTGTGCAGGTAAGCCCACAGGACACATCAGTAGACCACTGTTGCATATGCATCCACATCTGTACAAGTAGATCATGCATATGTGAGATGTCATATAAATAGTCTGTTGCTGCGTAATAGTAATAAATAGATGTGCATAAGCTGTAGTATTGTGGACTTGTACTGTTGATGCACTGTAATGCTGCACCCACCCTGCAGCAATGCCATAGCTGTGGCCACTGACATCACATCTCTCACACTCTTATGTAGGTCCCTCCAGTATACCACCAAGGCAGCAGCCTGTAGCTGGTGAGTATGGTTTATGTTTATGCTTGCCAATACACTGGTCATGTAATGGCTATGGTATAGTCCATGCAAACATCTAACACACCTACCCATAATGCATGTCATACATGTTCACGTATTGTTGCTGTTAACTGCACTGCATCACAGTGGTGACCATGATGGGGTATCTGAAGGGTATGTCAGACACTTGCATGATAACTAACATCCTGTCATTGCGAAATGTGTCCACAAGGATGAAAATAATGGTGGGACACATGGCCTAGAGTAGATTCATGTGTGAAACATCACCCTTATACTGTGCTACAACAGTGTATATACCAGTATTACAATGGCAACTGTTACAGATCTACACTATGACATATCATAATACTGTGGTCCACAACCCTTAACACCTGCAATGTGGTCCCAACATGAGCACTGAGTGTGTAATATGGAACCGTAGGTTAGGGCAGCAAATATGGGGAATAAATACCTTCACAAACACTGGACGCATATGTGTGCACACACTCCAGAGAAAATATAGTGGAGACAGCTGTTGAGGTACTGCCTGCATGCATTTATCATGGAAATGCACCGTTCAGCAAGTACATATCCCCAATGTCATACCACATAGTGGTCAGCTGTCCAAGATGTTTGGCCATCAAATGTGCACACTGACCTACAACAGAGGCAGGCATGACTTGCAACACATCTTACATGACATGGCATGGGCCCCATACCCAACAGGTAGCACGCATGAGCTGAACATGTAGCCATACCTCACCATTGCATATGCCATGACAAACAGTGCAGACAGTCATGTATGTGGCAAGGATGTATGGGACAGGAATGAAGTCGGAAATAAACAGATGGCCACCCAAGACAAATGCTGTCACATGTAGCAAATGGGTCATGTGGGCTGCCCACTAGCATGCCACAACACTGAGGGAGAAGTAAGGGATGTCGAGCAAGTACTGGCTGTGCAGTACCCACACAATTGCCTGGCCTCTATATGCACATGGCCTATGGCTTAGGGTAAACATATGTGACAGTTGTACCACAGGAAACATAAGCCAGGCCTCTCTACAGGTGGTGTATGCATAACAGAAGAGGTCCCCAACAGTTATGCATTGCAATGTGTACTGGTGTACCATGACCATGTTGGAAACCTACAGACAGTATTATGTAAGATACAGGTGCTGCACAACCAATGCCTCACCCCACCTCATGCCCACCATCTCCATCTGTACTGTGCAGGTGCCAGTGTACGTCTATATGTTTGCCAGTCAGTAGCTGGGACTAGGCTGTTACACGTGGTGTTCAGTGTTTGGGACACTACAAACTGACACACATGTGTAGGCCATAGTTGTCAAGCATCTGCAAAAAAGCTGAAGATGGGGAGGATGTGTCATCATGACACACCAGTGCACTGCAGCAGGGATGCTAAGGATGCTAAGAATGGCTGTATCTGCACACAGTCAGGTTCAGAAACTGTGGCAGACGTAACCCTTTCTCCACAGCAATAGTGACGGCAGTGTATGTACTCCAAGGGATGTGCACATGAGTAGACCTTGCAATCATGCAGAGTTGGGGGACATGTGTAGGGCAGACTGACCATATACTGACAAATGCAGATGGCCTATGCTAGTATACCCCTGCCAGGAATAGTGACTGCTGTAGTACACATAATCCGTGCAACAAACCGTCATGATAACGGCGTGCACACATATGCACCCAAGGAGTGTATGCACATCCTCAGTAATACACATGTGCAGATTTGTCAGTACTGGGGTGCATCACTGCAGGTGGTCATAGGTGTGTACCTGTCTATTGTCCGTGGAGAGATGGGAAGTGTATAGGATGCGTGTACAGTGGTATCATGTCACCTGCCATGTGCCAGGAGGCAATCTATTGACAGGCACCACTGTGGTGACCCTCAGGGTGAGAGTGACATGCATCAGCCAATCCTCTGGGTGCCTCCTGCAAATGGCCACTGAGGACATGTACGCAACATGTATTACAACACATGGTTAGTGTCTGTGGTGGAGACCTGTACCCAAGCAGGTTCTGTTGACTGTGGTAGTGTAGTGGAGGTACCCATGGCATGTGGTGCACACAGGGTATTGACTCCTATATGTGCCAGTTATAACACAGCTTGGCAGACATGTCAGTATCAGTCAAGCAAAGGTTGCCTGTATGTATCAAAGCTGGATACCTGCCATCTGCACATTGAACTGGGACTGACAGACATCATCTTGGAAGTAGCTATGCAGTAGGATGACTGTGTTAACAGACAGACGTCTGACACCAATATGTTTGCCATTACTACAAGATGGAAGCCATCAGTGACATGTGCTATAAAGACAGTAGTCTACAGTTACTTTCCATATGTCAGATCATTATCCAGTAGGGGATATATACTGTGACACAGCTCACACACCAGGAACATGACAGTGAGGCCTCAGACTCCAGCTATGCCTGCAGGGGTGCTTGATGTCAGTACTACATTAAGCAATCTACTCTTGCCTGGGAAAGCATTGTCAACAGTAGTAACACCATGATACACTACAAGCCAGTGTGGCGGCACATAACCTGGATTACTACCCTTGTATGTAACACATTCACATGGATAAGAGTGATGTGCAGGTCTTATATACATGAGTGTCCCAGATATGACACTCACACCCCTTGCTACTGTAATGACGGCACATAGATGCATGTTTTGTACATGGCATTTCATACACTTATTACAGATGTCATTACCCTGCTATGTTATCAGACTGGGATGTGAGCACTGGTTACCAGAGCTGAGCCATGCTTCACAGGTGTCAGCATTGCTGCAGTATAACAGCTGAGCACATTTGCACACTGGTAAGCGAAGCCTACATGGTGTAAGTGCCCTTACGTTTAACCATACTTAAGTACCACATAGCTTCACGCAAACCCACAAAAAACATGCTTAAAGCTCCTCAAAACTGCCTGAACCACTCTGTATCTAACAGCACTTGTTCTGCCCAGCAACAAAATAAACAGCCCTGACAGGTCTTGAACCCAGGACCCTGTACATTATAGTCACAACAGTTAACCACTACACCATGACAGATGTGAACAGAGCTGTTGTTTTTCCAATATATCTGTCAGTACACATATTGAATAGTATTGAACAGTTGCTTTGACTTCCACAGTTGTGTAGTACTTGTTAGTGATATTACTGTTGCATCACATATGTTGTTATATCTAAATATACACATATCAGATACAGAGGGTGTGATACATCTGGGAAGGTATACACAACCATAATGTTTACACATGACAAGGATATGGATATATATACATACATATATAGATATATCTCTACATGTACATACACACGCTGCTTTGCAAGGGATGGCTTGCACCTGTCACCCCTGGGATTCCGGATATTGGCAAAGGCTCTTGCCACCCCCATAGTGCCTTTTTTAGGCAAGGCTCAAATTCTAAACCTACCACCCTAGAACACAAAAAAGGAAAAAAACTAAGGGTAATGCTGCTCAATGCCAGAAGTCTGAATCTCAAAATGCACGCACTCGAGGCCCTTCTCAGTATGGAGAACATCGATGTCTGTGCTGTGACAGAAACCTGGTTCAAGGCTCCTGAGAGCACCCCAGCACTATCAGGTTTTACCTCATATCATGCGTTCCGGCCCCAAAATCCGGACAATACCAAGAAAGGAGGGGGGGTATCCATATTCATCAAGGACACCCACACCTCAAGACTGGTGGCAATGCACGATGCATCGGAGACCATCCAGGTGCAATTAACCATAGGCAAGACTGCTCTGCAAATTGTAGCATGTTACAGGCCACCCTCACAAACTCAGGAACCTCACATGGCCTTCCTGAAAACACTAGAGGGATAAATGTATCACCAAACACCATCATACTAGGTGACTTCAATTACCCTAATATAGACTGGGAACACTACTCAAGCCCAAACTCCCTAGCCCAAAAGTTCCTGGAATTCATAAACTCAAATGCCATGGAACAACTAGTTACCATCCCCACAAGAGGAGATAACATACTTGACCTCATCATCACGAACATGGGAGCACAATGTTCAACACCGGAAGTATACCCCTCACTGGTGAGATCAGATCACAAACTAATCTCGCTGGAGGTCCTCATCCCACCCCACCTGAAATAAAAAGACCACAGTAAAGAACTTCTCGAAAGCCGACTTCACACTTCTAAAGACTAGTGTGGTCTCCTTTAAGGCCCCCGAGGCGGAAAACAGTACACAAGCCGCTGAATCATTTACAAATGCCTTCTACCAGCACCTGCAGGACTGCATGGATAAGGCAATCCCAAGCAAAACAAAGACTCTTTGTACCAAAGGCAAGCGTCCAGTCTGGTGGACCCCAGCCATAAACAAACTCTACAACAAAAGGAGGAAGCTACTACAAGATAGAGCAAAATCCTTAAAAGGTAAGACACCCTTGATCACTATAAGTAAAAACTAAGAGCTCTCATAAAATCATCCAAAGCAAATTTTGAGAGAAAAATAGCTAAAGACTCAAAAGACAATCATAAGGCCTTCTTTAGCTATGTTAGAAACCTGGGAGGAAACTCCCAGATATGCTCAGAACTAGTTCAAAATGATGTGAAGATTACTGATCCTACGGACATTGCCAAC